>NC_091505.1:23126036-23433814 GCF_947461875.1 Haliaeetus albicilla | reverse complement strand
AGAATGCTGTTAGAATTCACTAAATAAGGGCATAAATTTGTTTTCCTGTCTCGTGCATGAGAAATGCAAGAGGAGACTCTCCTTTGAAAATGAAGTCTGAAATTTTCATTTTGTACTTCCCATCTTCTACTGCTTTCAGGTGGAGGAGTTGTAAACCATATATATAACCTTATATTCAACCTTTACTCCTCAAGTTATATGTATGTTTGAAATTTTTAATGTGTAACTTGTCATGCTTTTGATGGGTGAAAAATGTGTGCATTGATGGAAATTTTTCAGGGTGTATGGGCAGATTTATACAATAATGGCAATGCTAGATTTGACAACATGGATGACACTTCTGCAGTGTCGTGGTTTAACCCCAGCCAGCAACTAAGCACCACGCAGCCGCTCACTCACTCCCCCCCCATCCAGTGGGATGGGGGAGAAAATCAGGAAAAGAAGTAAAACTCCTGGGTTGAGATAAGAACGATTTAATAGAACAGAAAAGAAGAAGCTAATAACGATAATGATAACACTAATAAAATGACAACAGTAGTAATAAAAGGATTGAAATGTACAAATGATGCACAGGGCAATTGCTCACCACCCGCCGACCGACACCCAGCCAGTCCCCGAGCGGCCAATCCCTGCCCCCACTTCCCAGTTCCTAAACTAGATGGGACGTCACATGGTATGGAGTACACTGTTGGCCAGTTTGGGTCAGGTGCCCTGGCTGGGCATGAGAAGCTGAAAAATCCTTGAGTGTAGTCTAAACACTACTGAGCAACAACTGAAAACATCAGTGTTATCAACATTCTTCACATACTGAACTCAAAACATAGCACTGTACCAGCTACTAGGAAGACAGCTAACTACATCCCAGCTGAAACCAGGACATGCAGTTGCACTGGTTATGCTGTGAAGCAGTTTCAGGGAGTTGATTGGGCTTTAAAAATACTTAAAATGAAAATCTACTTGCTTCTTGTACACCTTCTCAGATCTCCAATTTGATTTGCTGTTATTGGATTGTTGGATGCTGCCTGTGAATGACTTTGGTAGCTTTTAGAAGGAAATGAAAGAATTCAGGATGCGTGTAGTAAAAGAACATTTCAGCCTCTTTGACATATCTGATAGGAGATTGCTATGAAGACAGTATTACAGGTGAAATTAATCTGACATGACTGCCATAATACCAGATGAGCATTAATGAACATTCCCTCTTTGTAACAGTGGAACATCTTTGATGCATAATGGTTGGGTCTCTGCAAGTAGTGCTTTGTAATCTTCTTAACAGTATAGTCCTTTGAGTCACTCTTTCCAAAATTCCTCTGGGCATTCTGTATTAATGTTACAACTATAAATATCAACTATGACTTTAATTCATCATGTATAGGGGGCTAAAACTCCCACAAGCAACCTAAGTTAAATAATCCAGCAGCCAAATCTACAAGTGTTTGTGTACTGATTATTTTTTAGTGTGTAAGACCTGAGGATCAACAAGTTTTTGAAAACAAACAAACAAAACAAACCCAACCACACCCCCAACCTCCCCCCCGATTTACACTAAATTTTGAAATCACTTTTACATAGCTCCTAACTTTTTTTAAACAAGAACAAAACCAAACCACCACCCCCTTCTAACTATTGGTTACTTCCTCCAGTTCTTGTTCTTTACACTCTGAAACCTTGTGATGTTTTTCCTTCCATGGCAAAACTGCACACTTTAGCAAATGGTTTTGCATTTTTGTTAATGCATTTGTGATATTTATAGCCTTAAAAGCTGTGCCCAAAGTTTCGCAGGCCTGAAAAAAGTATTTTAAAGTTCAGTAAAGTCTGAGGTAATAGCAGATAATTTTGTATTATGTAACAAGCACTGCAAACTTGCTAGAAAAATGTGATAACTTCCGTAATCTGATAAAATTGATAAATGTGACAATGCTCAATTTTACACTGTATTAATATAATGTGATCTGAAAAGTGCCTGGTTAATCCAGAAATTATGCTAGCAGCTTACACTGGTAGTTGCATATATGCTAAATTCAGTGGCAGTGAATTAAATATCTCCTAAGGCACTTGAAACTTGACAAGGCAAAGGATAATTCTTATGAAAGCTTGTATGAGCAGATGTAGCCAGAAAAGAGAACTGTCCCTATGGGACACCTCACTTGTTATATAGAACTCCACTTTATTGTTTTCTTGTGTATAGGTCTGTCATAAAGAAAAACCTGTTGATCAGTAACACTTGAGATTCTGTCATCGTGTCATCAGTGCTACTATTCCTCCTTTTCATTTTTTCCAAAGAAGTTTCTTAGATGTAAAACCAGCAATTTCTGATAAACCCTGAATTGAAATCAGAATTGCAGTCAGTACGATCATCTAAATTTTGTGAGTTTTTTTCTGTAAAATGAGAGAGTGAAAAATGCTGATGGAGCCAGATGCACTGCATAAAACACCTAGAAGCAATAACTGTAATTTTTCTGACTGGTGCTGTGATAAAGCTGTTCTACTGATTTGATTTTGAACTTTAAGAACTTATTTGTCAAGTAAAGAATGAAATGAAAAATGAATTAAGCAACATGATTCTGCAGCTAACTTCTGTCAGTGGATGGGAGAGTAATATGCATCTCTTTCTTTGTTTTGACCACTCTAGATGCTAGTATTGTTTAGGGAAAGAGGTACTAGAATACACAAACAAAATGTGGACAGGTAACACATCTTGTAGGCTCAGAGTTTAACGTGAATAAAAAGAGTAAATATAAAATAATTAAGCCAATCAGCTTTTAGACTGCACTTCAAGTCATTTATATTTGTGGCAAAATCTAAGCAGCATGGTTTTGCTTAGCAGTAATAAAGCTGATTATTATGGAAACTTTGATAGATTTACAATAGAAAAGGAGGAAATCACCACAGATCTTTGACTCATTTTAGTATGAGTAAGTTAAAATATTGAAAACTTACCTCCCAATTCACTCGAGATTTGTATTTCCCTTCCTCACAGCCCCATCTTATTGCTGCAGGAAGTCATCTCTCTGTCACTAGAGTACTTGGGTTCTTCCCTTTTCCACTTCTCTCTCTTTTTCTTCCCCCCACCTCTAACTGAGGACTCTCCACACAGTAGCAGTAATCTGTTAATAGTTCCCAGATGGCACAACCTGTTGTATTACTGTATTTCATTCAATTTCTAGTGGTCTAGTTTTCAAAGCCATACAGTTCTGTTCAGACAATATTTCAGTCTTTTTATTGACACAACCTTTTAGGTTTATTGTTAATGTGTTTCATGAGCACACTCTGCCTGCTATGGCTATGAAAATGAAAGGGAGCAGTTTTGATGGAATGTGAAAGAAGCCAATTTTAAAAAGCCAGCAGAAAGGAAATGTGTGCAGGAGGAAGAGAATATATGCCATGAGACTTGGAAGGTAAAGTGGTGGAGGAGCTATAAAGAGTTTGGAGGTGGATTCCCAGAGAGACTTGAGGTTTTTCAAGCGAGAGGGAAGAAAAGAGTGCTTAAGATCAAAAAGGACAGAGTAATTAAAGGGTAATGAGAGTAAGAGTGAAAGAGAAAAGATATTTGTGCATGTGTGAGAGAACTAGACTTTACAAAATGGAACTGGAACTGGGAGGTAAGTGTAAATTTTAGGGAACTTTTAATCAGTTTCTACGTTTAAGTTCAAGATATAGTAGCAAGTCCAGCAGCAGACAAACAAAATTGGTTTTAAAAGTTCTAAGCACTCCTTGCTCACATTTTTACCATTCAGTGTCTGTGAGGTAAGCAGGGTGAAATCTTGCAAATTTTCCTGGAAGAAGAATGTGGCATGAAGAGCCTTTCAGCTGACGTCTGATGCTCTTAAATACATTACAGTGACCTTTCACGTCAACAGTCATGTTCTTGCTTGCACTTTGGAAAAGACTGAACTTGAACTAGGGGTGGGTGTAGCAACTGGAAAATGAGGGGTCTCTCATCAAGGTGCATGGTTAAGAAGACACTATAACTGAAGAAGCAGCTTATATCTGTTCTGCTTGCTGAAATGAGACAGAAACTAGAGTTTGCTCACATTGTAGTCCATTTTGGGTTTCAGTTATGGAAACAATGGTGAAATGCTTCATATATTTTTGAGAGGTCATAGTTGTACTTTCCTGCAGTTGGAAGTTGACTCTTCTGTTGACCCACCTAGTGATCAGAGATTGAAACCATGCAGAGTCCTGCAGATTTACTGCAGTAAGAGAACTGGTTGTAGTAGAATAATGAGAATGCTTTGCATTAAAATAATTGAAAACCAAGGACAGAGAGTTTTTGTGCTAGGGTACAACTAAATTTAGGAGAAATATAGAATAGAACTTATTACTTCTGTTTTATTAACTTGTTAATAAAGCTTTTGAAGGGCATGAATTTTGACATAGCATTGACATGCTGTTTTGGGGGGAGAAAAACGTGAATGCCACATACTAGAAGGGAATAGAGTGGAGTTCAAAAAGGGATAGACTGCGAACTGTAATACACCTGCATCGTTACTGTGCTCTCAGCAGCTATTCGGCTGCATGTTAGTAGAAACGGTAACAGAAATTGCAGGTTAGGAGATAGGAGTTAGGATGCAAATGGAATAAACAGAAGGGTAGTCTAACAGGTACTGAGATTAAGAAATGGGAGTACAGAGGACTAAACCAAAAAAGACAAGGTGGTTAAGTTAGCATTTGCAAAATGAACAAGAGATGTGTAGAAAACAAGTAGAGTTAAAGAGCAAGCGACAGAATGTGTGAATACATAGTCATTTGAATTTTTTGGCATGAAGAATGTGATAAAAATGTGGTAGACAAAGTGGATGTAATTTTCCATGTCGCATTTACAATACTTGGTTGAACGTATTTTGATTATGAACATTTGTGAACTAAAATGCAGTAGAGAAAAATGTGGCTTGAACAGTGCTTATTGCAAATATTTAAAAATTGTTCTCAAAAATACAAAAGGCAAAGTGTATGTCATAAATTTTCCTTTATTTGCTCAGAGAACATGAAGGTTTTGGTGCAGTGTTAGGTAGTCTGTGTGTTTCCTTATGCCTCTGGCTAGAGAAGATTTTAATTTTTCCTGGTTAATTAAGCCTGTGCATGAAAACTGTGAAAAGGCATGGGGCCTATTTCTAGTTCTCCCACTGCTCTTCAGTGTGTTTTCATGAAAATTGCTTTACATCTCTGTGGTTCAGTTTTCCTACCTGTGAAACAAGGAATTATAATGAGCTCTGAGCTTTGCTAACAAAGAAGTGCTACATAAGGATAAGACATTATTATTACTAACAATACATATAATATGTACAATAATAATACGTATTTTAGGTTTATGTGTCTGTGTTCCTTGGTGATTTGTATGCTAAGAAGCCAGAGCTAACATTGGAGTATCTTTGGAAAGTAGGTTGCAAATTTAGCATCTTTGCATCAGGCACCCAGTGGTGCAGGTTTCCCATAGGTTTAAGCTGATCTAACACTGTGCTGTCACAGGCAGCAGTGGTTCTGTCATTATCCTGGCAATATGCTGCCCTATATCAGGGTTAAAAAACTTATTATCACTCGTGCTGGTGAGCTCTTAGAGCTCGCTGCACAGCTTGGCAATTGTGAGTGTGGATGCAAGAGAGGGGATCAGAATGTGCAGGCAAGAGCTGCAGACCAGCACCACCACCCTCCTCAGGAAGGTGATTGTAACTGTGGAAGTGTGTCCCAGTCTAGAAACTTTTCCTTTTTTTTTTTTCCCTTTAGGTGAATTTGAGCTCTCCCATTGCATTTTGTCTGTTGGACAGGCTTCAAAGAATTGAGTTGTCATTTCTGCTAGGTTTAAAAAGATTAACAAAAGAGCTATCTACTCCCAGTGCTTCTGCCTGTCACTGACTTATCAGAAGAGTTTTGTCAGAACTGTCTTGAAGAAATGATGAAGTATTGGGAATATTTTGATCAATATTAGACTTTGAACAGAAACAGTTTTCTGAGAAGCTTGTGGAACTACATATTTAGTTGACTGGAAGTTTCATGTTGCATACATATTCGCTGTGAGAAATGAGATTCTTAACAAGGGGTGAGCTCTGAACTCTGGCTGTGCCCCTACCTAGCCTGGTTCATCTTCATGCATTTTTAACTAAAATTCTAAGATTCTCTCTAAAAATAGATTTCTATATTCTCAAAGGGAAATTACTTCAGTCTGAAAACACTCCTCAAACTGACATACTTAGATGTCTCCATGCAGCAGCAATTGATGGTTTGCAGAAGCTTTGAAACATGTGCGTGACCAGAGAAGCCAATCCCCCCTGCTCAAGCAAACACAGATTAAAACAGAGAGAACGGGAGGTATCATGTTCCTGCTGTCACCTCTGTTTCTAGTCCTTGGAAATGGAACTACCTTTCCCCAGTTGTTATAGCTGTACAGGGCAGTTTCACACAGATCTTTCCCTGACACCAAGACAAATTCAGCTTTTTTAAGTACAAGAGGAGTTCTATTGACTGTCTTTTTTTTCTTCACAAGCAAAGGATAAATTCAGCTTTTTGGCTTAAAAATGAATAGTGCGAGAACATGGCATATGGCTGTTTGCCTAAGAAACTGTGGCTTGTGTTTACTGAAAGAAATTGTAATGTGTTGGCATTCATCGTAATTCAGCTTAACTGGGAGCCTGCCAGAACCAAATCAAAATATGTTCACAGTATATCCAAAATACAGCACAACTGCCAACTTTGTAGTAGCAAGATGTAACAACCTGTTTCAGAATGAAACATGAAAATTTCCCAATATGCAAAATAAACTCATCATGTGTTATTTTCAGCCTAGTTATCACACCCTTTTTTAAATACCTCTTTAAAATAGAACTTAAGTGGCATGGAGATAGTCCTTACAAGTCCATTTCAACAAAATTTAGCATTTGATTAGGCATTTATAGCTGGAAAGAGGGGGAAAAAAATGCTTTAACTTGTCACATGATAAGCTATGCCACTGGATTGCTTGTTCAAACACATGGTTGACCAATGGGTCTACCAGATCTAAAGGAGCTACTGAAAGTGTGCCAGTATTGTGGGACACCTTTTCTGCCAGCAAAATGAATGGATACTCTGTTTCTGTCTTTGAGTAAGTAGCATGAGTAAGAGTTCGCATCTGTTATGATTTGGGTACCTGTGTGTGTCAGACAACCAGAAATGGATCATCTTTTTGCCCTAGAAATATCAATATCGCATGTTCAATCCTCCTCTAAAACATCAGCATATAGCTCAGTGTAGTCAGTTTCTCAGCTTACATACAAAACGGTGGTGACCTGGAGGTGATGACATTTACTGATGCTCTAAGACTGAAGTTAGAAGATTTTGTGCATTGTGTCTGTGTCTTTGTCAGTTTTGTGCTAGAACTTCATGTTCCAAACTCCTATGGTGCTACTTATACAGTGGCAATAACCACTAGTACTTATAAAATGGTGTCTTTCTGGCTCTAAAAGGAGAGGTGGATGTAGCTGAGCACCTGCTTTTTGAAGGTCTGAATGTGCTTAATAATAAAACTGATAAAGAGAACATTCATTTAAGTACTATCAGTTATCACTCTGGTCTCCAAGGATTTTTTTCTTCAGTCCTTGAAAAAGAAACTTTGGTTTTGACCTTTTGTCTTTCCGTATGTAGAGCCAAATCTCTTTGGTTTCAGTTCAGACTCGGTGTACATACCAGCCTGACCTTGCAAAGAGAGACTTGTCTAGGGAAAATGGAAATAGTAATTTCTCTCAGCTCTGTATCTCATGCTCATGTCCCTTGGTAAATTACTGAAAAGTGCAATACAGGTCACTTCCACTTGGCTCCTCACTGGCTGCAGTTCTTCAGAACAGACCCAACCCATCAGTCATGGTCTGGGGGAATTTTTTCTCCTCATCTTCTTGTGAACAGTAGCTTCACTTTGTTGAATGTGACCAGTGTTCTCACATTTCCTGTCTCCTGATTATTTTTTTTTATTCAGTCAACTGAAAAGCCATGACTTCAAGTCCCTACAAGGTTATATAGTTGGGGTTTTTTTAATTAAACTAGTATTTATGTACAGTTTTAAAAGGTTTGATAATAGATATCTCAAAGTATTATTAAAAGCTTATGACAGAGGAAGACAGCATGTAGATGATGAGACAGAATGAGAAATTTTCTTTAGTGGTTATCTCTTTTTCTGGAACCAATGACCTACCAGTACTGAAAGGAATATAATGTCTTTACAAGTCGGTGTTAAGTTATGTTACTGCCTATCCTAGAGTGGAAGAGACATCGAGTGGTGCAATTGTAAGTACTGCAAAATGTGAATATGCTACCAAAATGCATCTTTACTGAGGAAATTAGCACACATGTATACCAGTAAGTATCATGGGAGATGTTAATTCTTGTAGAGGATTTTTCAAAATGGAGGAAGCTTTAAGTGAGGTATAAATTTTCTGTGTGATGTCCTTCCACAGAGACATGAATTTCGATCTGTGAAATTGAATGGACCATCTCCAAACCTTTGGCCATCGTGGGCTCAGTCATGCAGTGTTCAGTGCACTCTGGCTCTGCTCCAGCTATGCACTTAAGTTTGATTTGAATCATGTGAATATTCCTGTGCAAATCAATTGGAGGATTAGCAATATACAGGGAAGTGAGGCAGGCACTTAAGTTCTTTGTTGGATCAAGGCCACACTCGCACAAATCATCACCGTAGTGCTTCCTATATTAAATAATGACTAGTACCAAGAATAGGACCCTCCACGATCAGACCAGAATTCATAAAAAATTTATTTTTCAGATAGCTGTATGCGCAGTAATCTTTTTTTTTGGAAGGGGGGATCTTCTAGGGGGAACTTTAGTGCTATGATTTCCACAGACTGCAATTATCTGGCAAACATCAAACTGGAGATAAGTCTAATTAGATTTCTATTTTAAAAGAAAATGTCCTCGATTTGGCAAGTTATACAGTCTGAGTGCTGTTTCAGTTATGAAATTAAACATAGGATACATCTTAAGAAGATTTCCTGTAAATGTCAAGGATTTAGCTGATGATTTCTTAATTCCTAGTGCAACATATCAAAATTAACTTTCTACCATCTTACAGTTTCATTGACAGTCTTCAGTTTCCTTCTCCTTTCCTTCATCATATTTATATAAAAATGACCACCAGTCCCACCAGAGACACTTGGGACTAAAACAATTTGTGCCTGTTGGAAAAGGGCTCATTTGTTGTGCTCTGCGTTTGTAATCCATTTTAAAAATTTTGCTGTAGTAAGTTGTAGCAGTCTTGTACATCAGAATCCTCTTTCCTTTCCAAGCTTTTTTACATACATGTAGTCGATCAGATGACTTTCTTTGTGGCAGTCCTGGTTTAAATGGTTGTTGCTCCATCCACTTGTTTATACCTCCACGCTTCTTGTGTCCCTGCAACTCCTCCTTGCCCTGTCTCCTGGGAATGCCGGCTCTGGTTTCTGTGCCGGTTTTGTAACCTGGATTGGAGAATATTCACCTGCCAAACAATAACCTTTTTTTCTTTTATTTTTTCTGGGCTATTGTTCAGATGGATCAGTTCCCCAGTTCAGCTCACCATGCAGCCCCAAAGACATTTGGAGGTAGCAGCAAGTGGTGAGAGGCAGAGAAGAGCAGAAAGTGACTGGTTTAGCTGCTGAATTTTCAAACCAAAGTTGTTTCACAGGCTGTTGACAAAAAAGGTTGAGCTTCCCTTCACCTTCTGCATGCTTCACCTTCAGTTTGCTGAAACAGGCTGATCTGATTCACTGTGCTGCCATGAAATTACTAATGCCAATACAAGAGGAGGGGGGAGGCAAAGTTGTTGCCTCTTTTGGCAGCAGCATGGTCTGAAATTGGCTTAAGCCCATTATGGAACTGCACCTTTAGTGACATTTTTATATCTGAAAAGATAAGAAATATATCATCTTTAGAAGTATAGTTGACACAAAGATACTTAAAAAGTAAGAGCTGCTGAGAAGTAGTGAATAACATAGTGGCTCAGTAGTAAGGTAGACATACAAAGTACAAGTTTTGCAAAAGAACAGAGAGAGAAACAAAGACAGAATATAGTGCAAAACTATCTTGGCTGATCAGGCCTAGGATTTCTGGTGGCAGACATGGAAACATTGAGACAGTAAGGTGATTTAAATTTGAAGTCCTGAACTTTAATTAATTTTTCCATTGGTGTATAAATTCTTTGAATCGGGAACTTGGTTAGCAAGATTTTCAAAATACAGCCTTAGAGAAAAATTAAAATAATGGTTTATTTAGTATATGAGTTTTGTATGTGCATTGCTTTAGAATGTCTTGTTTCTAAGTTACTAAGTAAGTCACTAATTTCTAAATTAATATTAGTGTGGCATTAAAATAATCTTTAAAGAAAGGATGGGTTCTCCATAGGGAGCAATATTCCAAGAAAACATAAAGTGAAAATTGATTAACCTCAGCACTTCTAGTAAAAATAATCATATAATCAGTCTCCATCTCATTTTTTGGTTTCTTATAGCGTTATTGGAAAGTGAGGATGCTAGCCATAATAGGATCATCACAGTGTTATCTCTGCACTTAACTAATAGTGATTTTTTTTTTTCCCTCCAAAGTAGGAGCAATCAGAATAGCAATGAGCCTTTCTGACCCTTAGTAGTGCTGTCACTTAGTGCAATATAACTTGGATGACTTGTGAAATAATATAGACCCTGAAGCCCTCCAGAGGAAATACTAATTTTTCATCCTGTCCCTGAAAATGACTAAAGTAAGTCAAGGACATTCAATTTTTGTAAATCATTTTTAGCGTGTTTGCAGGTACCTGATTTGGTTTTTAAGTTAGGAGTTGCAAATTGGTCATAGTAAGCAAACAGCATTGTTAGATGTCTATTAAAGGTCATCATTTATTTGAATTTCTCCAGTCCCATTATACAGCTTTAGGGAAAAGAAACACTATGAATAGTACTGTCAATTAATCTATGTTATGAAATTACTTAAGTTACATTCTCAAATGTAGTTTATCTGGCAAAAGCATAGTAAAGGAAAAAATCCAAATTCAATCTTAAACAGCTACTGTGTTTGAGATCAAAATGACACCTTCTTTTTGTTTCTGAAACTCTTTAAATTTTTAGAGACCATGAACTATGGAGAGATATGATGATAGAGATGTCTTACCTAAAGTAGATATCTTTAAAGCATTTAAAAACAAGAATCATAATATACCTTATATGTAAAATACATAAAATAATTCCATGCATTTTCAAATTGAAAATTATCAATAGTTTGTGCTTGCTTCAGGGAAATAATGCATTTAGCATTCAATTTTTTAAAGATAAAAATTAAGATTGTAGGGTTTTTCCTAACCTGAAGTTATTTCACACAACTGAATCCATTTCCATAATTCTTTTCATGTACTTGTTTTGCTTTTTGGACTGAGGTTCAAAAAGCCTGGACTTATGGTTCAGCTTCTAAGAATGGTTTCTGCTGGTGTCGGGGTTTTGGGGGAGGCGGGTTGTGTGTGTGTGAGAGGAGGGTTTGTTTTGCAAAGATCCGTACTGAGCCGAAGTTGTGCGTCATCTGGAAAAGCATACAGTTACAGCACAACAGTAACTAAAACTACTAATCAAATTCCCTTATGCCATAAAAATGCATCTGTGCTTCTGGCTAAAGTGAAGATGCAAGTTGCCACCCTTTACCTGTACAATCCTCTTAACACAGGTGTACTGGGATTCCATTTCCAGATAGTGAAGAAGAAAATTGTAGCTCACTGTTTGCTAAATCCTCTTAGTGATGAAGCAGCCTGAAATTTTGCTGTGGTCTGTAGAATTAGCAACCAAGTTACATTTGCTCTTTGCCTGCTCTTTTGATTGAATATGCCACGGGCCAGTTGTGTAACGAATTCCTCCAAGTATCCTTGCTCATCCAGCACTTTTCTGAGCCTGCAACACCTCTACTATAGCCTATTTGTAAGCATTTCATCATTAGTTGTGGGCTGAAACCCTTTGTTGTAAATGGCAACATTTCCTTTATAAATTAGGTATACTCATGTAAAAGATTTTCAAGTTTTCTTTTTGCTTTTACTAATATATAAGAGTTGGAAGGAGAAAATCTCTTGGATCCAGGATGCACTGAGCTTTTTCCATATTTGCCAAGAGAGATTGGAGTGGCCAGATTCACCTATTAATTTACCAAGTGATATTCCAGGAAAAAACAATTGCAGCGATAGGTGACACAATGCATTTTCACTGAGAATTAGTAATATCCTAAGAAATGAAGTTGTCTTTGTTTCAGGTCATGTTTCTAGAAGTTCAGAAATATGCCAATTTAGAAAAGGTTAATCACATAATGATTTAAAGACAAAATGTTTCGTAAATATGAAAGTCACATCTAGTTCACTCTTCTGACCTTTTTGGATTATCTCAGCCTTACTTCCCTGTTTTTTTCTTCCCACAGCTATTTTATTTCATACAAATAACTGTAGTTCTTTAATTTATTTGTATACTCACTTTTCCCTGGCAACTTATTGTTTCTGTGTGACTCTTTGCATAACTTGGTCCTGCCTGAGGTTCCAAGCCATGTTATCTCAGGGTTATGCTTCAAAGAGCAGAAGACGACATCTCGAGCGTGTCCGTCTGTCGCAGCCTCCTGCCCGTGACTGTGCTATCAGGTGTAGTAGGAAAGTGGTGACAGGAGCAAAGCTGTTCCTAAGTCTGACTTAAGGAGCTGACTAACCTCTAATGTCTTTCCATGTTTAGTTCTCTGGCATACGTGAAAAATGAAACAGAGTAAACCAGAAGAGACTTTTCTTTTTTGAGACTTCACTGGGAATGGCTGCTAGAGTAGTGTGGCAGCTCCCTGAGAAGCCGTGAGGAATGCCCACAGAAATGTTATTTCATATTGTGCTGCTCTTGCTGACATAGAATTAATTTATCCTGCTCAGTTAATACAGTGCGTTGCTCCGGGTTGTTGGGTCTTTATTGTTAGTGAGTTAATACACTTACCTTTTAACCGGCAGCTCTATTTAGAGGTTTTATGGACAGCTCTTATTACTGGCAAATTACTGTTGCATATCTCTTACTCCTTGTCTGATGTCCTGAGAAAACAGCTTCAACCGTTTACTTATGAAGAACAGAAAAATAACTAGGAATGGTCAGAGATCTACATTTCAGTTCTCCCATGTTACTCTTTGGCAGGAGTGGGCCCTATAGCTGCAACAGTCTTTAGGTCTAGGTGGGAACTCTCTAGTACTTCCAGGCTGATGCTTTCTTGTCAAAGAGATTTAAATTTCAGGTGCTACTCCTGACCTATGTCCCTTTTTTGCATGCTGCCATGTAAAAGATTTAATCATCTTAAGCATATTAAAAAGTAATATTTCAAACATGAGTGATATCCTATGGTTTTGAAATGTTTTGTAATCACTTGATTTTACTTTTTTGTACTGAATTACCAATAACTTTATTGCTTTGCTGGGAGGATTAAAATTTTCTTATACATTGAGCTGTAATCATATTTTATTCATGGACTTTTGGCTATATATGTCTTTAGATATGATAAAATTCTTGCCTGTTTCATGTTACTTCATAGAAGTATTTAATCTTGGATAAGCTATGGCCAGATCAAATAGCAAAACATTTAGAATTCAGAATTAAAACACAAAATAATAGTGATTTAAGTTGCAGTAATATCTTTCATCATGTAGTTGAAGCCAGAGACTTAATCTATCTTAATCTGATACTGCATGAAAAGTGGTAGCAAATAAAAATTTCTAGCTCTCATTCTGTTCAATAGCAACCATAATAAATTTATCTGGCATCATCACGTAACATAAATACGTAGAATAAAAATGGGTAAATATAAGAAAAGAGAAAAGCTCCTTTCTTCAGTAGGATTTACAGTTTGATTTCTCTTTCTCTTGTAATTTCTTCCCATTTGCCTACTTTTGCTAGTTTTACATAGTTTGTATGGATAAAAATATTAATTCCTAGTTTGAGAATTTCCTGACAATTAATCAACAATACCTAACAACTGCCTGACTTCTAACTGAGCTAACCACTGACTGCTAGAGCTAATTCCTCCAAACTGCTTAAGTAAAGAACCTAATTTAAGATCATCCAGATTTATAGAGTCAACAGTACAACATAAACAAGCGCTGTGGGGCTGCACGTGACGTTCTTAGTGTTTCCTTGAAAAAAAAAAAAAAAAGAAAAAGAGATGCATGTGAAACCCCAGATCAACTGATCCACAGCCTTTGCCAAGTAGTTGACCAACAGATGCTATCACCAAAGCTTCTGAATGTCCCTGGAAAAAATAAAATCAAATCCTAGCCTTTTCTTTATGTCTTGCAGCAATCTGAAAGCAGCTTCCCAGTGATTTTTGGCAACTATGTGAAGAACTATGTGAGGAATTGCCAAGGCCACCTTCTACTTCTAGGATTTGTATCTCACAGGTGTTTAAACTATTACTTGTGAATTAGGTTGTAGACTGATAGTTGCTGAAGAAACTGTGTTGAGCAGAAATCTTATTTGTTTGGGCTGTTCACTATAAATGCCTACACTGGATTTTGCTGGGTTTTTTGATATCTAGGATTTTTAGTAAAACATGTCAGTGAAGTTGAAACAAGAATTAATATATGTTGGCACTGAAACATCTGTAGCACTTTTTGTTTGATTCTTCTATGTCAGCTCTCTTATCACCACTCAGCTTTGCAAGTGTTAGCACTTGCTGACAGAGAACGCCATCTGGGGATTCTGGCTATCCTGTTACAGGTTTAATTTGTTGATAATGTTTTGCAGCAGTATATATGTCTCAGAAAATTCCAGTTTCTTTATATGAGTTTTGACCAGGGAAGCCACTGTTCTGAAGCATCAGTGACACTACGCCTGGATGTTTTTGAATATGACTATGAACTGAATTTAATGTAGAGCCCTATTGCAAGCTCATCAGAGGTACTTCTAGGGTAGGATTCATTTCACCTAACTTTAAAGCTCTGCCTTACGTTTATATGAGTTTTGTCCAACAAGTTACTTTTTTCTCTTCATTGATTAACTCAGACAGACTTGTTATTTCTCTCTTGAGTATTTTTTTCCTTTGCATTTAAGACAGGGACAAGTGGACATATCTCTGTATCACTTGTACAAAACTTGTTTGGCAGGATAGTTTTGTTTGATTTTGTATATCATCAAATTAGTTTTTTAAAGGTCAATCTGTGATTAAGACTTTTCTGTGGGGAGTGCAAGGTGGATAAATGCTCAGAAGCTGGAGAAAGGAGCTTTCAGTTATATTTATTTATTCTAGTATACTTGCTTTTAAGATCAGTCTTCATATATATGAGCATACAGTTAATGCTGTTCCTTCCATATTAGAAATTGTGACCTTTCTAAAATGGAGACAACAGGGGTCTGAAATAAACTCACCTCAATGTGCTTAGGCTCTAGTGAACAAAATGATACTTGATTTCCTCACACTTTTCTTTCCACCTAAGAATGGTTCCTTTTTATTGGTGGTTTTGGTTTGGTTTGTCTTTTTTGGTTTTGTTACATTGTGGGTTTTTTCCTCATCATTTTTGGCAGCAGGTTAATGGTTACTGCAAAAACACCATCTTGGAAATGGAGAACTGGAACAGGCTCTCTGAATGACATACACCACTACCCTCCAATCCAGGGAGATGAGAAGCCAACCTTTGGCATTTATTGCAAGAAGGAGGAATACAAAACCTGATCACATCAGTTCTCCACTTCTAAGCAATGTTACCCCTCGTGCACGCAGGGTAGATGTTACTACTTCTACTGTTCGTACTGATCCTAGAGATGGTCAATCACCAGAATTGTTATGATTGCTCTTTTGTAACTGGGTAAATTCAAGGATTTAATTATGCTGGTTCTGCATTTTGGTTAGAGTACAAATCAAAAGAGTAGCTGAACATTCTTCTAAATATGAATCTATTTTTGGCCTTGTGAATTTATTTTATATTGTCTTTTTAGCTAATCCTAGAAGTTTTTAAAAATTTTGATGCGTATTTCAGGATGTCTGGAACAATTGCTGGGATGGTGATCATAAGTTTGCCATCTCGGCAAATAAAAGAGAAAACGAAGTAAAGAATTATCAGATGTGGCTTTCTTATGGTGTCGCTTGAAAAGCACGTATCTTGGCAGTGGTGCCAGCTTAAGCAGCTGCTCTTTCATCCACTGGTGTATTCCACCTTGTTTGTGCAAGTTAAAAATAGCTGGTAACAAAAAGGATATGAAGTTAACAGAGCAGTTTCTGACCCAATTCACTACATAGCCACACAGTCGTACAAAGCACGAGGAGCAAGATGTACAAGGGTACCACTCTAAGTTGGAACCAGCGCTTCTGCCAGAAGAAATTCTCATCAAACTCTGTCTTGAAAAAGTAAAGCAATGTGTTACATGAGTCCAGTGCAGGAAATAGAAGTACTTGCCTTGCATTTGGCCAAAGCATTTCTCTTTTAAAATAAATGTAACAAGACAGATACGGGGGCCAAGTATTCTCAGCTTAGTCACACTGGAATGTGGAAGCATATAATCAAATAAATGGGAGGTATGAATGTGTGCTGGCTTTTAGAAGCTTGCTAGCACTTCCAGGTCATTCTTCAGCCATGCTGCTTCAAAAATGACTGGAGGCTGTTTATCAAGGAGGAAATTAATGAGGCTAAGGAAAGACTTACATTTTCATTAGCACAGAGAGCTAATAAAGACACTTCTGGTTTTTTATCACTTTCATGGGAAATTCATTAGTAATAGCATCAGTGACATGTCTCGAGGTTAAGATTGCTGTGAAATGTGACAGTAAGGAGCATGCTCTTGTGTCTGAAAACGTGATACATTCTTGGAATTTCTTCCAGAAACATCTTTAAGGTCAGGTCTAGTTCCAGCAGGCTTCTTAAAATGCTGTTTATTACTGCCGTGATAATACCACAGCTCAACAACACCTGTTAATTTTTGAGGAAAAAGTTAGAATGTCTTCTCTTCCTATTATTCAGTCATAGGTAATGAAGGCAGAACTCTATTGTCATTTACTTCATATATGCGAATGCCAATTTAAGGGTGATGGCACACCATTAAATCAAATTTTGTAAGTGCAGCAGTTTGTTCATTTATTAATATTGCTTGACACATCCCCTTACAAAACCTTCTCAGATGCCCTGAACTCTTAAAATATTAATAATTTCAGCACAGCTTTTGTCCTGATGCTATAGTTATCTTGGAAAATTGCTGCCAAAAAGAGCTTGTAATTATAGACACTGAGATTATGAAAAAGCCTATTGCTCTGGCCATGCTAAAAAAAAAAAACCAACAAAAAAAAACCCAACAAAAAAAGACGAAATAATAAAGTTAGTGATGATGTAGTATTCCCATTCATTTTGCATATGGGATAGAATCTGGGAGGCTGGCTTGTGTCTCAGACACGCACTCCTAGCAAAGCAGCTGTGATGTTTGCCCTTATTCAGAGGACAGTTTGGAGGGGGGAAAAAGGGTATTCATATGCTTAGAAACTTGCTACAGATTTTTACATTTCTTGAGAATTATGTCCCTTTTATAAAAGGCGCTTGTGGCTGAGGAGATCTGTTGTTGCAAGTGAAGCTCTGCCCTATTCTGGGGAGAGAAGAGGAATCGAGGTTGGAAGCTTCCATCTCCCTCCAGCCTGTGCTCTCACAATACTGCTTCCCTGCTGCTACAGAGAGGACGAAGCTGCCTAATTCACACACGGCAAATACAAGAAAAGGGGCAGTATGGATGGAGAAAAAAATGTTACATCTGGAAATGGAAGCTGGCAGTAAATGGAGGGAGTTGAAGATATACAGGATTTCGCTAGGGGAAAAACCTGAGAATTTTGTGATAAGAATTAGGAGGGTGAGAGGATACTTGTAACTGGGACTGTTGAGCCAGTGACGTTGGCTGGCGTGTGGGATGTAGCTGCAGGATGAGGACGGGAGAGGCTGAGGAGAAGGGAGTCCTCTGAATGACAAGCCAAGAGCGGGAGATCTGGGCTGGCTGGACAAGAGCCAGCAGTGCTGCTGGATATTGGTGCTTGAGCATGTCTGCGGGGAGCTCTGATGGGCAGAAGTGGAGCCTGGCACTCTCAGGAGAGGGGAATAGGAGCAAGAGAAGTAGCTTGTGGACCTGCACAGGCTTAGCTAGTGGTCCAAGACAAGTGGAAGGGCTTATGTCCAGTAAAGTTCAATCCACTTTGAAGCCTGGAATGGAAGTCAACATTTTTGGTGTCAGTCGGCATCTGGGAAACATTCATTCAAAGCGCTCATCCTGCTCTAGTTCCTGTTCATGCAGATGATGGATCTGTAAATTCGAGTAGCAGAAGTCCGCCTGTATTTGCATCTAAAACATCCATCTGTATCTGTGTGAATATTATAGTGACGCAGAGGAAACTCATCCGGGAAGCAACATTTAAACACATTATACTTGCACAGTCAAGCATTTAAAGGTCAGATAATGCCACAATTGAAGGATTTTTATTTTTTTTTCAGAATAATCTTAATTCTTTCCTTTTTGTGTGTTTGTGCATTCATGGTATAACTTGAGATTTTTATTTTAATTTTTGTATGAAATTTTATAATCTAGCTACTCTATTGCTGTAGATCAGGTTTGTAACGAGTAGGCTTGAAGATGGAAAATACTGCATGATGCTCTCTAGTTTTTAGATAGACTCTAATTTTCAGGAAAGTTTAGGTCTGAAACGCTCCAAGCTTGGTGTTTTTGAGTGTTTTCAAACACATTCCCTTTGTCTCTTTCTGAATTGTGGGGTTATGAAGATCCTAGGCACTCTGAACGGGGTTTTTTTAACTCTTGAAAGGGCTTAAGAACAAATAGCTGATATTTGAAAGTCAGCTTAGTGTGAACATGGTCCTGAGGATTATGCCTTTTCTTTATTTGGACTGAATAATTATTTAAAAGCTTTTAACGTCATTGACAAAAAATACCCACTTGATGATTTTCATTGTTACAAGTTATATAAGAATTGGAAAAGATCCACTGTGCCTAAACCCAACATAATAAACCAAAGGTGGTTTTGATCAAGAACACACATGAACTGATGTGTGTATTCAATAAAACTACATTTAGGAAAAGGCAGGCATTCTCCACCTACTTCTCTCTCTTAGCCACCCAGTCAATTTCTTCTAGATCTGTCTAGCTAGCTAATACATATTGCTTTCTATAGAAAATACCACCTGTTATTAAAAAAAAAAAACCAAACCCCAACTTCTTCACTTGCTGTAAAAACTACTACTTGGACTGAACCTGTAGATGCTGCTAAACACTGGATATATTTAAGCAGATCTGCACATGTAAACTGAAGGTTGTGACAGGAGCAAAAGTTTGTGCTGCCTTCCCCAATTAATTAGATAATTTCCAGCACAGAAACGAGGGTTTCATTTTTTAGTGAATAGCTAATTTTCTGGACTTGCAAGTTGCTTTGCCTAGGAAGAGAAGCCACTGTGGAATCAGGCAAGGAGTCTCAGGTGCAGTCCTGTTTATTTGGAAGGTTATGTGCAAGGTCACTTGCAAAACCCAGGAGGAATTGAACAATATGTTTCTCTTCTGATGGTTCCAAACCTACTTCAGCAGTCTTCCTCTTTATGCCTTTTCTCAAAGTGCACACAGTTTCTGGTTGTCTTTTACCTTTTCTGTTCCCTTCTTTGCAGTGTTTCTGTCCTTTTTTTTTTTTTTATCCTTGTCACCCAGAGGTAGTTTCAGTACAATGTGTTTTCTTTTGAATTATTAGATGACCCTGGTGGCTCACAACTTGGCTCCCACTCCTGAGATGCATGTGCTGGTGCAGGAGTGTTCCTGTTGTGCACTGTGGTCATATTATACAAGATATCTGCCCTCACGAACAAGCACAGTCACCACTTACATTTATCTTCACTGAAGGACACAGCAGCTTTAGTGGATTTCCTCCAACATGTAGCACAACAATGTTTGAAAATTGAGTTTGTCCCCATTTTATTTTGGTTTATTGATTTTTCACAAGTCACTGTTCTGCAGCAACAGAGATATGATTGTTGTATAGCTTTTATTAGTCAAATGAGATACATTAATAGGAATATTAATTTGCTCTTGGCAGACCAAGGTGTAATCCTTCTGAACAAACTGAGATCATTCCATTGACTTAGAAGTTTCGTCCTTTAGACCCCGATTCCACAGACACTTGCATCTATACCTCAAATTTGCTGTTGTGTATAAGCCTTTGTGTAGTTGTGACTTTAGTATTCTGCTATTTGCTTTCTATTCTAAAAATTATTTTAATTAGAAGAAATGTTAAAAACATTCTCAGACCCTTAAAGTGGTTTTGACTTCTCTGCCAAAGGGGCTACCTGTGGACTCTAACGCTTCCTTGCACCGGTGCTAAACTGCCGAAGTCAGGAGTGGTAAATGCATTTCCACTGAGCTGTTTTCCCTCTCTTTCATCCTAGACCCTAAAAGCAGAATGAGCAACGTTGCGTTTTTGTAATGGAGTGTGTCATTTTGTATACCCTCTTCTGTCAGAAGAATCACCTTGTGAGAGCAGTCATGTTTGTGACAAGCTGAACTGGCAAGGACCTTTCCTGTCTGCCCTCGCCATAACTCCTCTATTTCACAGCCCGTGTTCTGTTGTTCTAGCCAGCTGCTGTGTATTTTCTCCTGGGAATAATGAGGTAGTGTGAACAAAACCATCATTTGGTCAGGAATTGTTAGGATAGGTTACAAAACCAGCATAGTTTACAATAAATAACAAAGATCCATTAAAATATATGAAAAAGGAGAAATGAATAAATGTAATTTATGGAGAGATTTATGAAAAATTGGAAATGACAGATTTTTTAACTTAGAAATTACTTTTCTTTTGTGATGGATCACACTTGACAAAGTTATCATCACCACATTTCTTCCTTGTGAGAGGTGCCCTGTCTGCATTAATTTGACTTCCTGCATAGAGGGCAACAACCTGTATCTTTCCTTCATTTAGTTTTATAGTAATTTTTTTTAAAATCCTTGTCTAATGCCAGAGAGAAGGGACAGATCTTTACGTAACATGGCAACTATGTTTGTGCTTCTAATGTAAAACAAACCTGATGTTTGTTGACATCAATGGAAAGATTCATTCTAATCTCAGTGGGCCTTATTGCCCACAATATGTAGCATCTCTTTTGTAATGTTGGCTCAGAGTTAATACTTAAATCTGATTTTAGCTAGCTCTACAGAGAATTTTTTTTATAACATGTTGGTTTGCTTTGTTGTTTTAATGATCCCTTTTCTTAATTATGCAGTTCAGAAAATAAGCATTTTAAAGCTAACTAGCTTTTCTTTTCCTGACGTTTCTCCCTACCTTTTTTCTGCCTCCTTTCTTTTTCATATTTCCTTGATTTAGGCAATTTATTACATGCCTTATTTGCAAAATCATAGTTTGCAGTAAACATATCAGACATGCTTGTTTTACTCTACTTTTTGAATACAGAGATAAAGTTTTCCTAGCCCATGTGGATGGAATACGGCTTCTTTTACTTACAAATGGAAACAGACAATATAGCAGATTTCTCATCATGGATGTTGTCTCATCCTTTAAAATAGTGTCTCAACTTTAAAATAAAGCATACGTGTTTAAACCCTTTTCTTCTAATTAATTTATTGCACTATGAAGGATACATTAGTCCGTTATAAACTGTACCCCAAAAAAGTAAGAATGTGCAGAAGCAGAACTGCAAGCCTCTGTTTCTTGCCTAAGTCTCACACTGTAACTTGGGAATAGTGGCTTAATTTTATTTACTTACATATAAAACAGAGTTAATGCCCCTTACTTCTTTGTAGTTATGAATCTTAACTAATTTAAGTCATATCTGTAAACAGAAATTATATCGAGAAAATTGCATAAAGAGCAGTAATGAGGCCTAAGTGGCTTGAGGAAATAAATATTCCATTTGGCTTTGGTGAGTCAAAATGATCTCATTCTGTGCTCTTTCTAATTGCATCTTTGATATTTTCATGCTAAAACCAATTATAGCCATGATAATAAAGAATGAAACTACTGATAGCTAAATTCTAGCTTTGTAACACCTCACACTTATCAAATACAAAATCTTACATCACAAGAAAAGGAACAATGGAATACGATACCTAGCTCCTAGATAGACAGAAAAGCAGAGAGCAATGGACAAATATTTCTTTTTTTGTGTGTATTTATTAGATGCTGTCATGCTATGAGACAACCTGGTTCTTTAATGATATATTTCTGTATTCTGTTGTCAACTGCCATACTGTTTGCACCATTAAGTAAATGCCTTCTAAAGATGCCCTGGGGAGCTATTACAGAGCAGAATGAATAATACAAATTTCATATTTTGCTCTTCTGTCATACATTCTCCCTGGCACAAAGGCACATTTAATACACCTGACTACACAGTTTTCATAGGATGTCATGTTCATTTGGTATTTTCTAAATTTTCCTGAATACTACAAATGCTTATTTGTGGCCACTGATACTAAATTTTTTAATGAATTTTTTTTTCACTTTTTTTCAAAAGAATTTAATTTATGGTATCAGTTTCAGTGACTTTTTCAGATGAGTTTTAGCCAAATATTCAGTAAAAGCAAATCTGGAATGCATAAGTTTTGGAATTTGCTTTGAAATCGTTTCTAAGAATTGTTCTTGAGCAAGCAGGGAACAGAAATGTGTAATGGCTCTGAATTTCAAATGTTAAATAATAAATGCAGAACTTGCAGTGACCAGTTTTCAACCCATCCAAACTGATATATAATTACATGAAATCATTCATTAAATCATTTAAAACTATGAATAGATGCAGAGAAATAGTCTCCTGTTTGCAGACCATTCTGGAACAGAGAAAAGGCTTAGGTATTAGTTACAAACAGACTGCTGATTTCAGTTAAAAAAACAACAAAAACACCACCCCCACACCCCAAAAAACCCGAAGAAAAAAACCTCCCAAACAAACCCAAACCCCCAAACTACCTCATACTTATGAACAACAGTATAAAATATGACTTATCACTAATCTAGTTTTGTATGGGATTTATGTATAAGTGACCATTAAGTTGTGCACGTTACTTGGTAAATGGTAAATGAGCACTGTAACGTAACTTAGGACTACCAGTTTACAGTGTAAATAAGTGCATAATTTTGAAAGATAAGTTAATGAAAGGAAACTGCAATGTATCCCTTTGTTTTTATGGAACAGAAGACAAAAACATTGTTTCATTTAACTCAATTCTTGTGTCATCACAGTCCTCATGTCTCAACTGAATTCTGTTGGCTTAATTGAGACTTAATGTGGTAATATTCAGTATGCCAAATATAAGGTGTCAGATCTCTCTTTCTCAGATACTCTAAAAACCTGATAATAGAAAACCATGGACAATATCAACTATTTTTGTCTACAGAATAATTTTAAATTCCACATTTTCTGACTTCAGTTTCCACAAGCTTTCACTTCCCAAGCAGGTGGTTTGGTTCTTCTGACCAAGTCCTCCTATAACTTTTAGAAATTCGTTTCTGGACGCTAACTAATTCAGTTAGGCTGGGGTGTTGCATGTTAGTAATGTGCTTAGCTAATATTTTCCATTACAATGAAAGAGACCAATTTTATTAGATCAAATTAAATCACTTAATATTATCTAAGAAGGTATGCTTAGAAATGGAGTAATAGATAGTAATGTACTTTTCTAATGTTTTCAGTGGACTTCCTTCATCCTCTTGTTTAACTCATTTACCATTCCTGTACTAATTTAGAGGAATATATTTCTGTTCATCATTGCCAAACTGTATCATCTGGTTACTTAAAAGGACCTTTGTGGTTCAAAAAATGTTAAAATAACTACAAATTTCTCTTTTAAAAGATACTAAGATCCATGATAGAATTGTCTGTTTCCTTACATTAATAATCAAGGAAATGAAGGGAACATTAACTTTTGCTTTATTTCTGTTTATATTGCATATGTGAGAACTTTCAAACAGACAAATGAGAACAGTATTGTTTGTATGCCTATTGCTTTCCTTTTCTTTATATACATTGTGTTTTCTTAGTGCTTGCATACACATTTTCTGCTTCATTTAACCATACGGGTAACTTCATGTGTATTTAATAGAAGGCTGCATGCAGAAATTATTTCAAAGCTCTATCTTCCTTAAATGCCTGACTTGGTTAATTCTGTGGTTTCTGGACATCTGTACTTTTTATGGATCTTAGGTTTAGTTGCTTCACTGTATGACAAATAATTGAGAATCAAAGTGTTCTACTTTACTTAGTAGGTTAAATTAATGAGGCTGAATTTTTGTAGGTCTTCAGAAAATGATATGCGTATCAGGTTTCCATTGAATCTAGTACAATTCTAGACAGAGTCCTTGAGGGAGCTCTGCATAACCTTGCATAGCTTTCAGCAGTGAAGAGTTGTGTTCAACTAACTGTTCTAGCTGGAAACTTAAAGCATGTGTGGTTCTGAAATAGATTTGGAGAAATGAAAAATATTTCAACTTATGTTGTTAATCACTCCCTTCTCTGGTCTGACAAATAGAATAATGTGGCAGCTACCAAATCTGTTATTCTCACCATATCAAGTTTCAGGGCGAAATGGAGTAATTCTTTGTGCATGGGCAGAGTTGTATTATTAATTGAAGGGTTTGTAACAAAACCATTTGTATGTTATTGTGTTTCAGAAAGTTGGATAGTTTGACTTAAAAAAAAACGAAACAAAACAAACAAACAAACAAACAAAAACTTGGCACTGGGTATAGCAGAGTTAGTGTAGGTGGTTACTGAGCCTGAAAAATACTCTTCCTAATGAGTGATAGCCACACCGTGTGACTTTAAAGAGTCCTACAAGAGGAGTACCAGGAAGAATATGCTCCTTATCATAAGCTAAATTTATATTTAGGTCTTTATGACATCATAAGAAAAAGTTTTTCTATAATGTCACTCTCTGTGCTTCTTTGTCCTTCTCCTGTCTCCCTAATAAGTGCCATGAAGGTTTAAAATTGGCATTAAAATGTTTAAGAACGTTGAAAATAGTGTCAGTAATATAAACTTTTGTCCTTAGTAGTATGCTCTATACTATGTAAGTTAAATTATAAATTTTTTTCACGTTCTCCATAATAGATCTAAACAAGGAATTGCATTCCCATGAAATTTCTATATTTGTGTATTACAGAATTATGATTGTTTGTCTCTGTTCTCTGACTATGCATTGTTGGCTTTTTTAAATAGGCCTTGATGATTGCCTCCAACAATACATAAAAAATTTTGAAAGAGAAAAGATCAATGGCGAACAGCTGCTACACATCACTCATCAAGAGCTTGAGGAACTGGGAGTCACTCGCATTGGCCACCAAGAACTGATACTGGAAGCAGTTGATCTGCTATGTGCATTGGTAAGTGATTTCTTGCATCACTCGTTTTACTAATCTGGGTTTATAAATTTCCAAACCAAAACTAAAATAATGTAGACTGCACTCTACGGCTATATGCTTGTACAGACACAGTGGCTTTGCTTCATTAAAGGACAGACATGTATAGGCTTCTTTGAGCTCTAAAGAAACTATATATATCCATTTTATGATTATGTATGATGGTCTTTTATTGCTTTTCCTCTAACTTTCTTGGTCTTGCATTCAAATACTGTTGACTATCACTGCTGGCATCCATATGGTTCTGTAATTATATGCCATATGTCCTCGTATTTCACTGACATTTGCCACACTATATTAAACCAAGTAGACCTGAGTGTTTTAACCATGCCAGCATTCAAAAGGATGATACTAAGGAGCCAGAAGGTAATGCTAATTGGACTGGAAGACTGTTTAAAATGAGCTTTAAGACAGCATTGGAATGGTAAAATTGACTTTAGCTGAAGTACAGACACGTGTGTTAATTTAAAGTTGGGGGTTTTTTAGCAACCTGCAAGCATCCAAATTTGGACGAACACAGGTTTTTTTCATATAACAGGTTATTCAGTTAGCCTCTTAAAGTATTTGATACCAGAAAATTATTTTTTTCCTCTGTTATTTAATTCCTACCAGCTAATAAAATGCAATGTATTAGCTTAATTCTAAAGAAAACATAACTTTGTGTAGGTGAACAGGTGAAAGGATATTGAAAATACAAAAAGGAAAATAGTAAAATTACATAGGTAAATTACATACGACAGTCCCAGTATTTTACTTTTTTATCAGTTCTGCTTTTGCACAAACTAGGTTGTCCTGTGGGAATTTGATAAGATAAATTGTCTCCAACGGGGAAACTGGCACTTAGTAGTAAAATTGGAAACAAGCAGGGAAAAATGCACTTGATCTAAGAAAAAAGCAGTATGAAGTACCTTTTACTGTGCAAATGCTTCTTGCAAGTACTTCTAATTACAAAAAATACTTAATGTAGCTTGAGATCTACTCTTACAGCCTAAATAACATGTATGTCAAATCAGAGAAAGGCCATATCTGTAAACTGGTACATACTGCATAACCCAACAAACTTTGGTGTTTTGGAAACATTTAAAATGAAACTCATGAGTTTTTCCTCTGAAGCATTGTTTTCCACCTAAAAGGAACGTAAGTACCCCACAATGTTACATTATCTAAAGAACAATGCAGTGCCATGCCCTGACACTAGTCAGAAATAGCAGACCCAAGAAGTTTCTTCTGCAAATAGAATGCCCTTCAGTCAAGTGTGCCCATTAGGAAGACCCTTGCAGATTTTTTTTATTATTGTTATTATTTTTTCTTTTTTAAACAAAGAAACTGTATCTCTTAAATGCTGGACCTACTGCTGGTCAATAGTGCAGCTCTTCTCTTACTGTGCTGTCTCATGACCTTATTTTTTCTTTTAAAACAGGATGAGGGCTTTCCAGCTCTTGGTATCATTTATTTAGCCTCCTGCCTTTAAGCCCTTACCCTTCCTTTCTCACTCTGCCTCTAAAATGCCTGCTTTTTATTTTTTTTTCTGCTTCTAAATTTTTATCTTCCTGCCCATTCCGTGTGCTTTCTGCTGAGAGACTGCTGCCTGCGGCTCTGCTCTTGGGGGTATTCTCTTGCTCCTGACATTCCTGCTTTGCTGCTATGCACAACACATTCTTCAATTCTTGCAGCTTCTTACTGAGCCAGGATCACAAGTAGAAGTTTTACAAGACTAAGCATAATATCTAGTTTTAATCTGTAATAATTTATAGGAATTTTAATCTATGTAACCAAAAAGCGTCATTAAGAATTTCTCTTAATTCTTTTAAATAATGGCAATAATTGAATTGTAGGAGATCTGATGCTGCCATTATTAAGAACTGAAATACACTTCTAAAATATTACGATTATATTCTTATTCAGTGCTAAATCTTGAAACGTAATAGAATATTGCACTAAAATCTGACTGCTGGTGAAGTGATCAATGGAAAGTGTGAATTGGAGTTCATCACTGTAATGGATTTTTAGACTAGCTAGTCTGAAAAAAGAGAGGAAAGACCTTATTTTAAAAAAGGGGGTATATGGGTATCTGTGTTGTGCTTATGCCACTAAACAGGAACTAATATCTAAGAAATTATTTGAATCAGAATGTCTTAAGGAGCATGTCATTTTACCCCTGATTTCCTGAGTTATATTATAAGCAAACTTCATACAGTTTCTGGGCAGCCAGAATACACCACTGGTCAGTAAGACATCAATGCATCGTGTGTGCGTTTGTATATATGGACAGGGTGCGTAGAGTACAAAGTACGTATATTTGTAGATTCGCATATATGTATACTTTCAAAGCTTGTTATGAAAAAACTGAGGGGAAAACATCAATTCAGACAATCTGATCTAAACTTGCACATGTGGGGGGGTGCTAACAGCAGGTGCAATAGTTTGTTCTCTCTTTCTGTCCCTCCATTTGCCCCATTCAGCATGGCACATGTTCCCAGTCCCATGCTGGCATTGCATCCACAATGCTCCACACTGTGTTTTCTTCCTCTCTGGATCACGGATAGCTGCATTCCTGTTTATATCAATATATGTCAGGACTACTTTGTACCCTGCGTATCATCCACTCACTGGGCCATGTCAATGAGCATTGATTTTTTTTTTTTTCTTTTTTTTCCCCGTACATGGATTTCTTAATTGATTTCTGTTTGGCAAGAGGCAGTGTCCAAGTGACATGACCTATTTCTTCCAGGCAGTATTAGCAGGATGTTCCACTCCATCTTAGCTAGATGGGTTGTGTAACGCTTTAAACAGAAGCATCTCCAATGTACTGTAGAAATCTCTCAGGTAAGCTTAGGCTCAGTGATGCATCAGGAATTCAGCTGCACATTGGTCCTGAGTTTAGCTGCAAAATAGCTATGTTGCTTCAGGAAACCAAGAGAAATTTGACTGTCTTAGCTCAAGCTCTTGGAACACACTGAAAGTGCATGTTGCGATGCCATATTTTCCATATGTGCTCCCTAAGGGCCTGGCCATCAGCCCACTGGCTTTTGGGGGGATGGGGAATAGTTGTTTGATGGGGTTACACATCAAAGAGCAATGCCTCTGCTTCTATCACAGTGATGCAAACCATTACACAGCATATACATAACTGAATGCTGACCCATAATGAGAGTTGTAAGTGCAAGAGAAAACAAAAAAATAAGGGAGGCACCTAATGTGGTTTTTTCTTCACTGTCCTAAAGCACCTATTAGCTAGGCTCTCAAATGCAAATTACTGAAGGCAGGGAAGGTTTGCCTCTATGCATTTGCCCTTGATATGATTTTATATCTGCTTTGCAAAATAAACATGAAAAAACCCCCACTAATATTATGTCTTGGTTAACTGATTCAAACCATCATATTATTTCTGAATAAAATCAGAAGAGAGATGATCTGTGATTGTACATAGTAGTAATTTTTCTTTTGAAAGAAAGCTGAATTTGGAGTTTTCTTTAACTAGGCATTACATATGAGAATCCTATCTAAAAAGTGGAAAGAACTATCTAAAAAAGAAAAGTCATAGCTGAGCTATACTTTCAGCTTTGATTCTTTGACCATTCTAGAAAGACATTTTTGAGTAGTGTTTTAATTAAGAAGAAAATTGGGAATGATGGCTGTGGGGAAAAAAAATCCTATCTTAAACATCAAAGTCCTATCTTACTACTGTGGTCAGAAGCTGCTCTGCAATTATTTATTTGAAGTGACCTAAATAACATCTATGGACTAAAAAGTACAGGCCATTTAGGATTTGGACTGTAGTTTTATTAAAGCTGAAGTACTAATCTGGATATGTATTGGAAGACTAGTTGCACGAAGGCTAACTCTGAAGAAGTAATAGGGCCTGGGGAAAACAATTCTTTGATAGACAGTAAAATATATTGGAAAGAAGAAAAAGGAGTACTTTTGAGGTCAGCAGGGGTTGCTGTTCAAATCTATGCAAGTAAATTTAATTTAATTAGGACAGTATTGGAGTCAGTATGTTGTTAAAGCCTGCACAAATTAAAATATAAACGGTCTAGTGGGAAGAAAGACTTCGATAATGAATGGAAGAAAAATGAATGTAAAATGAAAAGCATGCTCAAATATAGATTGTATCTAAAGTAATTAAAAGTACTGTTAATTCATAGGCATTCAGCTAGTGAAATTAGTCAGTGTGCTGTGATAGCATTCAAGGAGAAATAAAGATTAGAAAATTTCTCTCAATGCAGTTACTGCAAAAGCTAGCAAACCAAGCATGATAGTTTTTCTGCTAGAAGGCAAAATAAAGTCACCTGTGGGTCAACATGTTTATAACAACTGGCATGAGTTTAATTTGCTTGCATTTTTACTACTTTTTTTTAAACAGTGTATGGGACATAGCTAGCAAACACACATGCATTTTTTCTGACATTTTTCTAACATACTTCTTTACTAGGCATCTCTTCAACAAAATTACAACAGTAAAATTATTTTGTTGGTCAGATGGAAAGCAGTTTGCAATAATTTATTTTGAAGTATGTGATGCTGAAGACGAAGCAGCCAGTCTTTCATAGCTGTCTCTGTATCTACTGATAAGGTTGTTTCTTCTGAATTAAAATTAAATAAATACTACTTAAATTAATACTACTTTTTAATAGCCATACCTACAATGATCTCTCCTGAGATCCTTTTAGTCTGTCTTTCTGCTGATACGCTTCTTGACTTGTCAATACTGTTTGTATATTGGAAAGTATTTTTTTCTTACTTTATCCGATATGTAATCAAATTTCATTTTTAACAAGTCATTTGATATGTCAGATATTTATTTTCCCCCCATATTTCAAAGGTTATTCAGAGGTAATTATTCTAGGCTGAAATCTTATTTTAAATATATGTATTGATGCTTAAGTAGATGGAAGTAAATCTTCTTTCTTTGAAATGGAATGCCATCTCTCTTAGTGAGAAATGAAGAGATACTCCATCTCCTCAGTATAATGAGGAACCTGGCACATACATTATTTTTGTATATACAAACATATATGCATCCAGAGAGCTTTATTAATCTCAATTGGAAAAGAAGTTCAACTTTTGGCAATCCAGTGCTATTTATTATGCTATGCCAAACCATTAAATTAATACTATTGAATGGGTTAGTTAATTATTCCACATATTAGAAAGGATGTATCATCTTTTGCTTAGTCTAATTAGCTGTTTCATTCTTTTCTAGCCTTTCAAATCATGCAATTTGGAAAAATAAACTATTTTAAGAATTGTCTGTTGTTTTTCTTTTTTAAAGTCTGTTGCCAATTTTTTGCATTTTTAAAAATCTTTTAGGGTCAGGACATTGAAGGAAGATAATTAAGTTTGTACAAATGGTTCGCAGTAGCCTAAAGTACAGGTATTTTACATATGTGCATGCATGATGGCTTTGTCTTACTGGTAAGAAGTAAGAAATTCAAGGTCTTGCTAAGCTGGTATGCTGATAAAGGAGAACCTTGAATGTAATTATGTTTTATTTGTGTTGACTACCTAGTGCAAATGAAATTCTTTCTTTGTGACATCACCCAGTGTTCCCTTACCAGACATAAAGGCAGCTATGTGAGCTGATACAAGTAGAGAATGAGGTAGAGGGTGATGTTTCTTTATCTCCTCAGTTTTCTCTTCAAGGACCACTACCTCTACACCAATTATTCCATTGTAGCACATGGTTTCCAAGACTATTGTTTGCACAGTAAGAATATTTTGGAATACTGTAGCAGTACCGCCAACAGTAGTATAAAAGCTTAGTATGTAAAATTTTCAGAGGTATCCAAGCACAAGATTGTTTTCAAGGGAATTTAGAACCTAAGTGACTTACAAATTTGTTCTGTGTGTTAAGTTGCACTAGAAACTTAGGCTTGAGTTCTGTTGAAAACTTTATCCTATATGAATTTATCATTCTTGTACAGCAACCATACCTTAGCAGTCAAGGCCACGTAACCTCTCATGAAGGCACAGAACCCTCTGGTTATGTGATGTCTGCATATCGTGTAGCTAAACACAGATCGGAAATGGTCCTGTTCAGGAATTCCAATATGTATGTGGTCTGTTGTCATAAGATGATGTGTATATAGTAGAAATAGAAGAATGGAGGTTGGCTGCATTGTAGTCAAATTTCAGCTACCTGCATACAGTCCAAAAGGGGAAGAGAGAGCAGCGAGTGGACTGCAGGTTGGGTGAATTCTGGTAGACCATGTCTAAATCTTTTCCACAAGTAATGCATCCAGTCTTTGTGGTGTTAGGCTATCAAACTTCAGATGAAGTACTTCCAGCCATAAGTATTTCTGTATTCTTCCTAATTAAGGCTGGGTTTATGTTAAAAAAAAAAAAGTCAGGAAAAATACGAATTTGCTGTATTGACTCTTATTTTAATTCCTTGAATTTATGTACATTAGTTGCCGGTAGAGCAAGACAATGTTAACAGACTAATGAGAGAAAATAGACTTTTGTTATTCCTGTCTTTTGACACAGTTGAAAGATTTTGTCTTGTCACACAATAATTCTTTTTCACAAAATAGGGAGAAACATGTTCTATTCAAAGTGTTAAATCTGTTTCAAAGCTTATAATTTTCTTCTGAAAATGCATGTGTTTAAGTACCAGTGAGAATGAGGTTCCTAATCCATTGCAGGCTAGGCTGGTGAATAGGCTACTACAGGAACTACTGCATGCTTCTGAAAAATAAATGTACTTATTTCCATTTATAAACTTATAAAATAATCCTTTTATAATAATCCATTACTGTATTTTATGTCTAGTTATGTGTCTGGGTAAACTCAGTGGTATTCTGTCAATGAATATTTTATCCCTTTTCGTATTATGAGTTACTGTCACTCACTGGTAGAGAACAGCACACCATAATATGTAAAATTAAATTGTATTGCTACTTATTAGGCCAATGCAATAGCAGAAATTTATGCAAATGAATAGGTAGGCTAATGATATGGTGCTGAAAAACCACACATGTCCGATGCTGTAGACCAGGGCAGGAGGGAAAATACTGGCTGAAATTCAGTCCAAATAGTGTTGGTATATATTATAATTTATGTATATTCTTCTACCCCTGGTTTGCGGGGTGTTAATGGTACATTCCTTTCTGACATCACTTAGATTTCTTTTGAGGTTTAGATCTGGAAGACAATGTTTTTATTTCAAACTTCAATCTTTCTGGATGCTCAGTTTCTTCAAGGCTGACGATAGTGATCACAACTACTACTAGGGATAAAGGAATGGATATTTTCCCTGCACAATAATAAAAGAAAAACCTATATAGGAATGCTCTGTTTCACTTCATGGTTGTTTCTGTTGAAACCAGGGGCCGTAACATTGCATGTTAGTGTTAAGTGGATGTTTATTGCTCCTTTTGCTTTGATTTCTTTGTGTTTCAGAAGGCATCCTTTATTGCACAGTAGTCTAGTTCGCCAAAACCAGTGGACCGCAAAAAAAGCAGGAAGGCCAGCTTTTGTTTTTCAATCTCCTTCCCCTGCTGCCTTGGTCCAATACTCTGAAGTGCTCTGTGTAAGCTCTCTTGTGTCCCAAGCCACAGACTAGCCAAGATTTGGGTACTTGATTTGTTTGCAGCAACATGGAGGTACCCTGTGGTCTCCTAAGGATACTTACCTAGCCTTTGTGGACTAATTAGAATTGACATATCCAATTAATTGATATGAATTATTGCTTTCCCTAGAATTTCAATAAGTGTATGGAATAGCCTGCTAGTGACACATGAATAAATTGTGCAGCACGGGAGTCACATTTTCTTTTCTATCTTTTTCTTTCCATGGTAAAGGAATTAAAAAGAAAGATGCTTGTAATATTTGTGTCTTGTGTCATCTCTTACCTCGTGATAAAATGTGTTGCTAGATTTCTACATTGCTTTTGATAACATTAGGGTGTATTTGATTAAGGCTTTCCACAAAAAAAAAATCTTATGAGAGATTCTCATCAGTGCTACCACAAACATTAATCTCTATGAGATAAAACAGTGTTTAACAGCTTTCTTTTTCCATTTCTGGATGATATTTGTGGCAGACTTTGAGCTGAGAATGCATTTATGTTTTCACAGAGCCTTGAGGAAAGTGCGCACTGAATTTTTTGCAAGACTGTAACTACAGGAATAAGAGCCAAGTGTTTACCACCTTGCAGGAATGAAGCTAAGTTGTAGTGTGGGAATTGGTGCAAGTCAGGTTAAGCTTTTTAGATCACTCTGGTTTTGTAATGACATTTATTATGTTATAACAGTAACAGCAATGCTGTCACACAAAAACACATGTACAAAATGGTCAGCTGTCATAGCCTCTTATTTTAAGAGTCCCTGCTTTTATATAGAATGCCATAGGCTCTACAGAATATAAAGTGTCTAGTAAATGTGCTGTTCAGGTAACAGTATTATGTTATGTGGTGCTTAACACTGAGCAACTGTCTTCCTTTCATGTTAAAGGTGGCATTGATTCGGCATTTTTTTAGACCTGTACAGCCAAAATGTCCAGATTCGTGTAAATGTATACAGCAAAATTAAGTACAGTGAAACTTGTAGGAAAAGCGGCTTAGCTGAATCTTGGCCAGGAGTGTTTGGGTGAGTACCCTAGCTTTTGAGAGCTATGGAATTATCACTGACTTCAGACAGTGCAAAAACACTGGCCAAACTCATAAATCTGGTCAGACATGTTGTTTTGAGATTTGGCTAAGGTTTTTTTTTGGTTTTGTTTTTTTTGTTTGGTTGGTTTTTTTGGTTTTTTTTTTTTTTAGTTTTTGGTAGATGTATTAAATTTTGGAACTGGTAAAACTTTTCTGTGGTTGAATATAGTGCAGCTCTGACAGTGGGAATTCGTCATTCTTCTGCTCTTTATTGGCTGACGTAAAACATAATTACTGGTTGTTGATGCAAATCCATGTTAATTTACTGTGCTCAGATGTGCATGTGTGCACTGACTAGTAAAAACAAGTCTCATGTCAGTGGCTTATATAGTCTTTATCCTTCTTGTTTGAACTCTTCACACACAAGAAGGGGAAAACTAGAAGTGGCAGAAAAGCACTGTTCCAATACTGGTAACTTTTCTGTTCTATGTTCTGTTGTCTTGTATGTTATACATACTTATTAGACCATTACAGATATGCTCCATATTAAATAATTCTTACTGCTGACTTCAAATCATTGTCGCAATAGACATGGCTAGAAATTGTTGCCTGTTCTCATCATGAGATTTGGAAAAGTTAGTGCTCCATTTAGTGAACCATAGGAACACAGGTCTTGCAAAGTATGCTGTGATCTCATAAAAATGCCACTAGAACACCATCCTTTTGTACAAGAGTTAAACTCAGTAATTTTAAGTTCTAAATTCTGGAGTGCTCAGTGGTATCTCTTCCATTCTGATCTCTTATTGCAAACACAGAAATAATACTACAAGCAGGGTGTATGGAAGGAAAACATGTTGCTTTTCCAGAATCATGACTTGCAGCACAGAGGGCTTTTATGCTTTCCATCAGAAGCCAGCATATGTTTTCAGTGTATTGCTACATAAACCCACTTAATTGTATATTATTACATTAAACGTTTTAATATATAATTTAAATCCATTAGCCAGCTGAAATTGATAACTTGGATTTAGCATGTTTTATTAAAAATCTTTACCAAAGCTATTTGAATTCCCATACACGTTTGGGTGTGAGAAACATCCAAGTGAGAATAATTCTCAAAGCAGATGCAGTTTTTGCTTGTGCATTGCTTGTGTCTGCACCAGTTCATCCCTCTACCACCCTTAACAATTTTTGAAAGTTTTAGCCAATCTCAACCAAACTCGACAGAATGGTGAGTCCACAAGGATTCCAGCAAGTGCCATGGTAAGTCAGTAGGTCACTAGAGGGGTGGCTCATAAACCAGTGCCTTTCTGGGAGAAAATGCACTTGATCCTCAGGGAGAGGCATCGGCCACATGGCAAACGACAGGTCGGTGCCTCTGGCCGCTGCAGTGGGATCAGAGGGGGGCTGTCCCCGACTCCCACAGCTTGGGCCATCAGCCCCTATTCCTACGCAGGTTGGCGTGGGAGTCAGGTGAAGAAGGGGATGTGGGAATGAACAGAGGACAGACCACTGAAAATCAGGCCTTTTCAGTACCGCTGCTCACTGAACAATTTGTTATTCCTTACACGGTGGTTTTTAAAGCAGTGTGTAGAAATACCCGTGCGGGACTACTGGTTTGCTAGTATGGCAATAACTTATGCTTGCAGTGTGCCAGCACTGAAAACCTTACAACTAGAATAATGCAGGCAGTGAAAGACAGTTCATTGACTGAATCCAGCTAATGGAATATTGATTCAGACCTAGGAAATTACATTAAATAGTAGGGGGAAGGTATATTAGATTAAAGAAGGTGCAGGATTCTATTTTTGGAACAATAAGGAAGAATAATACACACTATTGCAGGGAGAGATTAACTTTTCCCCATTAAATGAAAAAAAATTTATTCCACTAACATAAAATTTAAATTTCTTTAAAATAACCCAAAAGTTCAGTGATACACAGAAATTTTCTTGGTTTGTTCATGTGTTCAAAGTCTTAAACATCAAAGAAATTGTTGTCTCTATAATGGTCCATGTGAAATACACTGGCAATTCTTAGTCTTTTAATGAAAAATAATTGCACTACTACTTATATGGTATTTTAAATAACTAGGTATAAACATTATTATGAACATTTAAAATTAGCTTTTAATTTCTCTTCTAAGGCTGTAGATTTCTTTTTTCACTGGGAAGGATTACATTTTATTTACTGCTTATGTGTTTCATCTGCAAAATCTCTTCCTTCCAGAAAGCAATAGTTCATCTTTTCTTTAGGATCCCAATTTGAAACCTGTACTGAATGATGTAATGCATGTTGCATTGCACTGGTAGAAAGCACGATACCATAGAGATTCTCTGTGTGAAGGAAATATGGGGAGTCCGTCAGTGAAAGTTAAGAATGATGACATATTTTCCCTATGAAAAATTGTTTTTCTTATTTGCAAGGAGCAATTTCTTTCATAAATTCCTAGTAAGTTATTTTTCATACCACTCTGTTACAATATGAATTGCTGTAAGCTGTCTGAATCCCTGAGTAATTATTTGTGATCAGTTATTGTTATAGATAAATTCATATGCATGCAAATATATGTATGCACATGCATATTCATGTAATTGTTGTTGACTGTGAGTTGCTTGAGCAGCCTTCAGCAAATTCATGATAAAAATAGATAAATTAACTTTTTTCATATTCTCATTAATGCCCATTCAAAAGAATCTTGTTACTAATTTAATTTTTGCATGCTTCTCTCTGAATTATTATGAATATATGTAACATATCTTCTGAATGGATGTAATTTTCACATGGAACTACCAATTCTGCAAGAACCTAAGTTAATGCCTGACTTAAGTGAAATGGTCAGTGTTGACATTATATTTCCAAAAGACAAGCCTATCATTTATTCTCTGAACTTTGAATAATTCACCACTGTTTAAAATTCTAACTGTGTTATGTACTGAATCTCTTATCCTCTGTAATCTTGCATTTCTGCCTTATAATTAATTTTAAGAGGTATTTTAAAAAAATTGAGAAAATGAGACTTCCTATGATTGGACAGTTGGTTCTTACACAAAACTGATTATTATGAAATAAATAGCAAAGTTTAATTGGTCACGAGGTTTTAGTAACAAATAATAAAGGTTTGTGGTTGTTAAACAGTGTACTACACATGAGAAGAATGCAGCACGTGAGTAAAGATCAGCAAGTACTGGAAAGGTATAGTAAAGGCTTGAGATATTTCGTCCTTGAGATAAAGCCAGTGGAGGTCACTGGATTTGCAACAGGAAATTTAAAGAAGAATTTGAGTGTAATTTAGGTATTTCTGAGACATAAATTATCGGCAGTAGGATGCAGCATGGCGCACATGGGGAAACAACAGTGGCAGGCATGGTAATCACTAACGCAGGCAATATTTGGTAATCGTTTTCACAAGTTAGCAGATCATGGTCTAATATGTTTTTGGAGGTAATATCTATTAGGTCATCCTTTGGTCTTGTTTATTTTTCATGGTATCCCCAATCAGCATATTCTGTATAGCTTGTTTTCATACACGTATGGAAGAGGTCAAGCCATCACAGATGTCTGGCTTACATATGTTTTTAAACTGAAGCCATATGCAGATCAGTCCTTAATACTGAAGTAAAGTAATTGGAAACAATTTATCTTATGATGTGAAAAGAAGCCACAAAATAGACTAACTTCCTTCATCCTCTTGGGTCTTGCTCTTGTGCGTATCAGAAAAGAAATGCTGCCACAGCTTTATTTTCGTACTGGTATTTTTTCTGAGAGTTGACATTGAAGCTATTAAATATGCACAGATGTCAGCTTGACAGAGGACAAATGATGTATGGATGGTGCAATACATTCACCATCTTATGTTAGTACGTTTATGAGAAGGTATCATTATTTCATGCTGCTGTAATATTAAGGTTTTGCTCAAAAAATATGAGAAAACATTAAAAGCATTTTGAAATGGAGAATTTTTTTAAATGCAAATTCACTTCCAGGGATTTTAGATCTAAACTCTTTGTGAAGATAAAGTTGAGCAGAAAATGTGAATTAGGGCAGTGGGAGAGCAGTTACGAACAGCTCAGAGGGATGCTGCTGAAGTTCAAAGGAAAAGTAGTAAAAGCGTTCTCTTCCAGATAAACTAAAGTATTATTTTAAGCATAGGTTAGGATCAACTGCTCCTGTTTCTGCAACTGATGGTACATTGCTTCCACAGAATTAATTCTGTTGATGGTTCAGACATGCAAATGACCATGCTCCTCTTTACAACTGAAATGAGACATGAGTTCTCCTTTCAGAGGGAACCCCTTCTCTTAAGTTTGCTTTCTTAAAGCTTTTCTGAGAGTGGGCATTAAATAGATAAATAGGTGTTTCCATGTTCAGATGATTCCAAGCAAAAAGTAGAAAATATAAAACAGCTGATCCCCAATATATTAGTCCTATTCTGTTTGTAATGTCAGATGATTTCAGTATAACAAATACCTGTTACATCTAGATCATGTATTTCAATCTAGAAAATAACAAAAGTTTGTTTTGACTGCATATTGTTTAATAAAATCTTGAAACATCAATCCTTCCTACTATTGTTCTATAGTCCCTACTACACCCCTTCAGTCTAGGTTACAGTTTTAAATAGTTATTTATTAAACAGAAATATATATATGTGATATATAGCAAGGTATAGGTATTTCAACTACTTAAAAACAGAAAAAAATTCAAGTACTTGCTGAATGAGTAATCTAAAACTGTGAAGAATATAAGAAGGTTTTAGATGTTGAAAAAAAAAATCTCTTCAAGGGGTAGAGAAAACGAAAGGAAAAAAACCAGAAAAAAATATATGGGGAAAAAATGAAATTAAGGTATTCCTTGAACATGGCTAGCAGAATTAGAGTGGCATGATCTTTAAAAATATATTTGAGTGTATTACAAAGTGAACCTTCTGTATGTTGAAAGTCTCTCAGACCAGTGGCCCAAGTCATCTGGGATCAAATGTTGTGATTGAGGCATTTTTATTTGCATAAAAGTACACTTTCTTTATACTTGACATTATTATGGTAATAAGCAGTCTATAGAATTGAATAGCAGATTTGGTGGTTTTACAGATCTTAACCAAAAATTACATTGATGTTGTGTCATGACGTGCTGGATCATACTGTGTGGTCACATAGTATGTGCTGAGATAAAATTTTAAAATGCATTTTAAGAAAACGCATGCTTCTCACACTGATTAGCCTGACAGAGATACTTGTGTATTCAATTTGTTTAATGTTGTAGGACTTTTTTAAATGCCTGTGCTGTATGGAATGAATTTAATTTTCTCATACCTTTTTGTGCTTTAGATACTTGTACCATAGTAATATATTCTCACTCTCTCTCCATGGATAGATATATATCGTACATAAACAGAAACATTAAGATGTTCCAGTTTATTCAAGCTTATGTAATGAGAGACAGTATTTGGATATTACACAATTTAAATGACGTTGACTTCATTAGGATTAAGCAGACCAAGAAGGCTTTATGCAGTTTGTTCAGAGATCTATAGCAAGAGCTACAATGTAAAAGCTTCTTAAAAAATGTTTGGGCAGGAGATAAGAGCACCAGTTAATTCTTGATCATGCTAACCATTTCATAATAGAAACTATACTCTGCAGTTTATGTCTGTGGTCTTTTCTTGGTCATAGTCCTTTCAAGGTCCAGCCTAGCCCTATATTTTTCATGTTTTCAGAGGAGGTACCTGCAGGAATATAACCTCATCTTCTGCTTTTCTCTAACTCAGTTACTCTTACCAGGTGTCCATCATTTGACTCTCTTAATGCTTAAACATAAATTTAACAATTTATTTAAATACCATATTCTGAAAAAAAACCTGTTTCTGAGGCTGGTCTTATAGTCTTTTTGAGTCTGATTTTTAAAGGAAAGACTACCATGTTCTAATTCTTAACTGAAATAAGAAATGCATGGCGTTTTCAGTAATATACTTTTCAAGACACTTTAATTACGCTTGATTACATTGACATATATCACTTACAATGGAAATGCTAAAGCGTCTTCTGGAAGTAAAAAATATAATGCAAATGTTAAGTTTTTAAATAAAGTTAAAATATTTAATCTTGGCACAATATCTACTTAATGTATCTATTTACAAGATAATAGGAAGGTATATGATGTGCTTAGAAGCGCTGTGACAAGTTCCAAATTATAGACTGAGGAGACAAGAAAGAATTGTGACACAATTTGCTTCTGAAGTGTAGGATAATTATAATGGAAGGGAGCACAAGGGGGAGGAAAGCTACACGCACAAAAGAATCAAGGTGTTTGAGATAATATACTCTAATTTGTATTTTGATGTTGCATATTTACATAGTATTACCATAGTTATTAATAAATTCCATACTTTTATTTTTATGTAATGTCATTGTGTTCTGTGTACATAAACTAGGTTATAATACTGCAGTTTAACTGTCATAATAAACTGATAGGCAAATGTTATTAAAGATAGTGAGAAGGATTGCTTGTAGAATATAGTGTTGCTAATTTACTGGTTTAGAATGAGAAGAGCTTTTAAAGAAAAAGCTGAAACAAATTTGGGCAATGTTTTACTTGAACTGCAGTCCCAGCCATTAAGTTGGAATCTATTTTTCTTAATACATTTATAGTTTGCAAAACAACAGGGGCTAGGATTTTATGTATTTTTAAAAAATATAAATTATTGAATATTTTAAGTAGCACATATCCAGATGTGCCCTCTATTTCTTTTCCTTTCCCTAATGAAGAGCAAAGCAACTTTATTTAGTAAGCTAGGCTTCTTTTGTAATTTGGGAAATTAATCCTGATTAATATCAAAATAGGTACAATATTGTGCATTATTATATTTCATTGTGCAGTACAGCATCTCCTTGCTATAAAGTAACTGGAATGACCATTATAATAGTAATTCCACTAGGCGTTTACTACAGACAGATAAGTTGAACTAAGCAGAAGTAGAGGTTTGTGATAAGACATTCTGAGAACTAGGTCATGTTGGGTTCAATTGCCTCTTATTCAGATACCTCATTCCTTTGCTGACAAGAGTATGTGATTACGATCATTACCCAATTAAAACACTACTGCGCAGTGACAAGTCTGACACTGTATGAACTACATCTGACACAGAGTTTCCTTATAATAAAATAAAATAAAACTTACACTATTTCTTTGATTTATTTTGTTTAACTTTTCATTAAATGTTGTCAAAACTTGCATTTTATTATAATCATTGTCCCATTTTTACCATTCAGGAAATGTGTTAAGTTTTAGGTTCCAGTCTCTCGGCCTGAATTTGTACACTGATTCATATGATCACTAATGGATTTTGTTAGTTCATTTTAGATGGAGGACATTTTTAGGCATCGTCCAAGACTGCTTTTAGGTTAGGGTTGAGGAGAGAGATGGATTTGATGGATGGACTATTAGATGGTTAAAGAATTGGCTGGATAGCCACATCCAAGGAGTTACAGTCAGTAGTTCAATGTCCAAATGGAAACCAGTAACAAGTGGTGTCCTTCAAGGGTCTGTACTGGGACCAATACTGTTTAATAACAACATAGACAGTGGGACTGAGCGCACACTCAGCAAGTTTGCAGATGACACTAAGCTGAATGGTGTGGCTGATATGCTAGAGGGAAGGGATGCCATCCAGAGGGACCTTGATAGGCTGAAGAAGTGGGCACATGTGAACCTCATGAAGTTCAGTGAGGCCAAGTGCAAGGTCCTGCACTTGGCTTGGGGCAATCTCCAACATCAGTACAGACTGAGAGCAGCCCTGCAGAAAAAGACTTGGGGATACTGGTTCATGAAAAATGGGACATGAGCTGGCAATGTGCACTTGCAGCTCAGAAGTCCAGTTGTCTCCTGGGCTGCATCAAAAGCAGCATAGCCAGCAGGTCCAGGGAGGTGATTCTGCCCCTCCACTCTCCTGAGACCCCACCTGGAATACTGCATCCAGCTCTGGTCCTCAGTACAAGACATGGACCTGTTAGGGCAGGTCCAGAGAGGGGCCACAAAAATGATCAGAGGGCTGGAACACCTCTCCTGTGAAGAAAGGCTGAGAGAGTTGGGCTTGTTCAGCCTAGAAGAGTCAAGGCTCTGGGAGACCTTACTGCAGCCTTTCAATACTTGGAGGGGGCTTATAGGAAAGATGGAGAAAGACTTTTTACCAGCACTTGTAGTGCCAGGGCAAGGGGTAACTCTTAAACTGAAAGAGGGTAGAGTTAGATTGGACATAAGGAAGAAATTTTTTACAATGAGGGTGGTAAGGCACTGGAACAGGTTGCCCAGAGAAATTGTGGATGCCCCATCACTGGAAGTGTTCAAGGTCAGGGCTTTGAGCAACCTGGCCTAGTGGAAGGTGTCCCTGCCCAGTGGCAGGGGGGTTGGACTAGATGATCTTTAAAAGGTCCTTTCTGACCCAAACTATTCTATGATTCTAAATAAAATCTCAGCTCTGAGCCTTCAGACACTGGTAATCAGCAAACGGTCACAGGCAATGAAGCACTACGTTTTCCCCAGGGCTAGGTATACAATGCATTTAGTACAGTGCATCAAAAATTAAGTGATAGGTCAATTAAAAAAAAACCAAACAACCCAGTATGCTGTAAGCACTAGTTATGCCAAAGGTGTAACTGCTAGCAGACTGCAAGTAATTTTTTTTTTCCCCTAGCTGCATACTGCTCCAGCAGAATTTAACACTACCAAATGTAATATAGTAATTACAAGGTATAATTTATTCTTTCTTTCAGCTGAATTTACGTCACCTCTGCTCACATGGAGTACCAATCTAGATATTTTAGCACTTTATCTGAAATCTGTAATAAATGCTTAAAGTGGGCCATATTCTGTGGAACCAAGGTTTAATACATACTTGTAATTTAGTATTTTAAATGTTATGGTAAAACTTGTTTACTTGTTCAGATAATTTCAAAAGAAAGACCTTTGTGATTTACATGAAAAAATTTATATTAACCTCCTTCAAATTGCTCTTCATATAAAGGATATTCAGCTTGTAAATTCTTTTTAAAGAGGAAAAAAATGACATGCCTGATGGAGATGCACTGCCTCACATACTTTGTCTTCATACTATTTTGATAACTTCACTTTTAAGTTGTATCCTAAAAATATCACCACAAAATTTTAACAGAGCTACCTGATGAAATCAAACAAATGTTTACAGAGACAAGTATTTTCGAATACGGTTTCTGCTGTGTTTTCTGTTAGGCTCTTAACCTTTAAAAACATACCTCTAGAAGGGAAATTAAAAAAAAAAGAAAGTGTGTTTTGGTGATTTCCATTCTATTTAAGTGTCAGAACTATTTATGCTAAAATCATGGTCTATGATTATTTTGGATTTTTGCTTTCATTAAACAGGCTGTGTTTGCCTGTTTTATACATTAAGCGCTAAATGACTTATGCTATCACAGACGCTGTAATTTTCATTGCAAAGATATGGCCTTTGCAGGAGCAGCATACACGGCAATGTAGAGAGCAGGGAGTTGTGGTATCCCATCTGGCGTGTCGTGTTTTCCCAAAGGCGATTCCAAAAGCCCAGAGCTGCTTTGGGGAATTTTCTTTCCTAGTCATCTCGGAGCCCCACGCTGCAACCGTGCCCCAGGGAGACAGGTGGGGAGAGGTCTTATGGAGAGCCTGCGAGTGCAGGTCCCCGGGGAAGAGGAGGGCTGGCGGGGTGAGCAGGCAGCCTGGGAGGGACCAGACCTGCTTTCCCAGCAGAAGAGGGGCAGAGCATCCCCGCAGAGCCGCATCAGATGTTGCAAGTCCGCAATAACGTTCAGTCAATTTACGCGCAATCTGAGAATCGGTCGAAAACCAGTCTGTAGTGGGGAAGATGTGCCTGAAGATGGAGCTTTTAAATTAGTTTCCTAATCCTGCTCACTGTACAGTGATGCTGGGACTCAGGAAGAGGGCACGGCAGCATCCTTCCGTGGCGCTTGACAAATATGTCAGCTTAAAGCAACTGGGAAACTGAGCCCTGAGGAAGAGCTGGAGCGTGCCATGAGTCCAGATGTGCTGCTTTCAGGGTGGGTTGGGAGGGGGAGCGGGGAGCAGCCTGCTGTGCTAAGGATGTTTGTGTGTTCGGGGCAGGGTGGCACTCGCAGAGCAAAGGCATGTCTACTGCGTGGGTTTGCTAATGGTCCTCAGCTGTCGTCTGAAACCGAGACCTGCAGCTACGGCTACCACAGTTGGACTGGACTGATAAATTGGGGGGATTCGTTTAAGTTTAGGCATGAAACATAAAAATGGGAGTGTAGCACAGTATTTAGGTTGTGGTATTTTAAATGCCTTAACATAGTCAATTTCATGTAAGATGCTTGAATTTGTCAGGGTTGTTTCCTTTAATCTTCTCAGTCAGATTTACTGCTCCGCACTTTTATTTCTCTGAACCTTACAGTTCACTGAAAATTGTAATGTTCTCAGAATATCACTTACAGAAAAAGCCGTATATGCATCCACGTGTTTATACATATTTATACATACATTACACCAACTATTTACATGAATGACAACGTAAAGAAAAGCTGCTATAATTAAAAATAAATCTGTTTTTAAGGTAAATTAAAGTCATTACTTAGGCAATATAAACTATTTAGCTTAAATTATATCCTGTATCAAATAAATTTCAATGTACACACATTTTTTTATCTCTGTAAGTCACATTATAGCAAAACAATTTCATTATATTAGTACCTTTAAGTATATAATGCTGGGGGTTTTTCCACAGAAGAAATACTCAGATTGCAGGTATCTCTTGCTCTGCTTTTGATCTTCAGGTGTTAGTATTTACAAAAAATTGATTAGCACTTATCTTTTTTTTTGCATTTTATTTTTATTTTTTACATGTAACTTTGTTACAATAATTTGGCCTATTTTGTCTTAGTAGCTAAAATCTTCACAAGTAGTGTTACTAGCATAAGAGACTAATTTGTGATGTTATTACATACCTGCATTAAGATAGGAAAACACCCTAAGCCCTAGCTGAAGACTTTTTTTCATTCCACTTTGAATATGTAAAAAACACAGGTGTTACATTGTCAGATGAATAAAAAAATTTGCTCAGTTTTCCCACTGTCTTTTAAAAATGGAACTTCAAACCAGGATGTATGTACAAAACAAGCAGAGGTTTTAGCTAGAATTGTGATACAGACACAAAGCGGGACAGTTCATTGTCACAGTATATTCAGCTATTTCTGCATTTTGCATTTATGACACAAAAAGGAATAAATATCTGTTTGGAGGCAGATTTCATATTTTTCAACTTCCAGTATGTATTTTTATCTATATGGAATATTCAATAACTTATCTCTTACATCATATCTCCCACTCTGCACTAGTAAAAACAACAGCCTATTTCAGGTTGTTAAAAAACCCCTGGTATTCTCTCCTGTCTTCTGAATTCTAGTGCTTCTGACAACAGCCACCTGTTTTTTCTGTACTTCAAAAAAGACAATCAATCAACTGCAAAAGCCCAGGATCTGGCCTGTCTCTTCCCTCTCACCACCCTACAATAACCCTAATCACTAAGAACACCGAAACCGGCATCTCAAACTGAACAGGAGAGGGGAACTAGAGGGATGACAGGAATCCTCACTGATAATTTGAAAATGGGAAAATTAGAGAGTGAAATTGCTAAAATTGAGTACTGTGTTTTACAGACAGCAAGCAGACTGATCCTTAAACCAAAGTCAGTTGTACATCTCACTAACAAGTGTCACTTCAAGCACAGCTTCATCTTTGCATTATTGCTAATGATATTCTTCTATAATAAGCTTGTCTGCCTCTGATCTCACATTTGCGTTTTAATTTCTACCTCTTGAAATCCTTTTCAACTCCTGTCATGGAATAGGGCATCAGGAATTGCTGAGCTCCAACCTAAAATATACTACTGGATTAGTCTGTCACTGAACGAATCAGATAATCTCTATGCAACTCTTTCTGTGTGTGTGAAGGTAATAATGCTATCATATATCACACTTAGTGAACATACAGAATTTTCTTACTGTTTGAACAGTGCTTTTGTGTGAAGAAGCTTAAGTAAACATTTAATGGATTTACAAGTCACATCTTCCTGTGTTCTAGGTGTGCTGTTACTTTGGCCCTTTCTTCCAGGAGTTACCCTTTCTACAATATACCTGTTGGGCTCGTTTTACTGAAATGGAGTGTTGTCGGCTTTAGTCTACTTTCTATTCTCACTAAGCAGTTTCATGATACAGATTTTGTGATAATTTGACAAACTGTATGGCTGTGTAGTTCTAGACAGACAGTGTTTGGGGTCACTTTAATAGCCAGTATTCATTCTCTAAACCTGTATGTCACTTTCCACTAATAGAGTAATTTGTTAAAAATGACTGTGCAGTAACCCTAAGCATCATGAAACAAAACCAGGGAATGGAGCAAACCTTGCTTGCTTTTTTTTCCCTACTCTTGGTATGAAAAATAATCCTGCCTATGCTAATGGCACCCTCTTGCCCCTTTTAGATGTTTTTTCTTTTTCCTTTCCTTTTAAACCAGAAATTATATCCAGGATTTACTGTGCAAGAAAGAAATCACCTGCCAGGAGATAGAATTTTACAGGCTCAGGAGCATCATTTCTATGGCGTGTCTCACAATAACAGCACGTATTTAACACAGTGAGAGCAGAATATATGGCTGTGAAAACTGAACTCTGATATGGTAGCTGTGATAATGATTTAGTCTGGCAGGTTTGAGACTATCTCAGTTAGCATCATGCAGATGAGATGCCTACAGGAATTAGAACTGAGGTCTGGATACTTCTTGCAGTGTCATATATACAGAACAAGGCTACCCACCTACTCGCTCATTATCATAAGCTGCAACTCTTCTATTTGTGTTTTCAAGCACATTCGCTGAATCGTAATCAATGCAGCTCAAATTTGTGTGTATACACACCTGTTTGCTCTTTTCTTCTCTGGAACAATCTCTTTTATATCCCATCACCTTGGTTGCTGACTAGGGAAGCTCGAAAGGGGCCATAGTTTCCTTCAATAGTTTTCTAACACTCTGCCGCTGTGGGGCTTGTGGGGCTTCATGGCATCAGTGCTTCAGCCTGGCAAATAGATTGCACGGGAGGCAGCAGCGGAGAGAGAAACACGTGCAGCTGATGTGAGCTGAGCTGTGGTGCAGTAAATTAGGATGAGGTGCTTGAAGGTGATACTTTCAAGGTTTATTTTTAACCACTCTTTGCCCCGATTTATAGTTGGTTATGGTGGTTTCATTTAAAAATTAACATCTTGGATATGAGATAAACTTAAATTTAGAGCAATGCAATGTCTCTGTCTTCTAGAGATATTGATTCACTGTCATTTTTGTAATATTTTTATCTTTTCCCCTTTATTGTGTCTTTCTAAGTCTCAGCTAAACCACTAACTTCCATCAGTGCTTTTACTGTGCTGAAGAATTTCCATTCATCTTCTGATTATCTTTATGGATGTATTTTATCTATATTCTGCTATATTTTAAATTTTATATTGACATTGAGGTTGCCATCAGCATGTAATTAATAAACTTTAAGATGAAACAACTTGTTCACTAGCTGGATTTCCTCAAATATATTTTCTGTTCAGTTCTCTGTGTTTTCCAATGACTTGAGAAGATCACTCCCGTCGATTACACTTGTTAGTATCTAGCATACTTTCTGGCTTTTATAGATTCGCTAGTTAAACTGTTTCCTTTCTTGCTTAGCTTTTCTTGAAAGTAAACTAACAGGTTTCCAGAGCTTTTATGCAATAATGAATTATTGGGAGAAACATTTTCTGCTTGTTTCCACAGGGATAAGCAAGGTTGGCCTTGGAAATAAAAACAGGAGGATCTGGTTTATCGTCCTTATAATGTGTTGTTGAGTGTGCAAAATCAAACTTTCTGAGGGGAAACCGAGCATTGCCTAGCTGATTGCTAGCTGGTAAAGGCATCCCAATACATCCACTTACTCATCATCTTGGCACGAGTAGAAGTTGAGAGAAAAATAGAGCAGGGGAGGGAATTCCTTCGGTGCTTCAATAAAAGAAAGATTAGCCACAAATATTAAACAGATGGCATACTAATATCAAATACAACTTGCTTTTTAACTTTAAACTTTTCCAAAATAGAATGACTGACTTCAGCAATGCTGTTGCTAACTGTACAGTATTTTTCCCGGAAAAATGATGAACAGAATTGTTCTCACCTGTAGCTAAACAAATGTAACTTTCTTTTGTTTCACTATTCAATCTTAAACTGGATGCTTCCAAACCTTATTGACTGATTGTGATGCTTTAGGCATGATACATATATAAAAATGGAACTAATTCTGTCCCTAGTGTGTAAAATTCTTTTAAAGTCTAAGTTCTTTGTAGCGAGCTAAATAAGATAGCAAAGTGTTTCCATTCCTTGTCGGTTGCCCTCCAAGCTTGAGGCAGGGGGCCTGATTTATTTTTGAGAGTGAACTTCGAGAGAGAGAATGGCTGGTAGAGAAGGTGTGGTCCTAAGTACCAGCTGTAAGTGGTCCAAACAACATTACCAAGCGTTTTTTTGTATTTTGTTTGACTACCATACAATCCCATTTCATAAGCTTGTTATTGGTCAGTAGTACGTTTTCCTTTTTTAGTGTTGAATATTATTATTTCTAGTACAAATATCCATACTAGTGTCCATTGATATTGTGTATTGTTTGTGGTTCTTTATTCTCCGTTTTGAGGAAGAAGTTTAGGCAGAAAAATTAATGTGATATTGATGATCAGTCATCCTCTGTAACATATGCATAGTTGAAATTAATAGTGGGCAATCAGTTCATACTCTGAAAGTTCATTTTGTTTAAGTGCTTATTAAATTCTTTCATATGCTACATCCTGTTGTGGCAGCAAGAAATCTGGCTTCAATTCAGTCTGAGACTTTCCATGTGAATTTGAGTGAATTATTTAATGTATATGAGCTGAGATATCTTTGTGCTTGTTACCTGGCTCTAAGTGGGGAACTGCCTTGGTGATAAAAGGACAAAGACGTGGATAAAGGAATGTGGATAAAGGGAGAAGGGACTTGTGCATGGAAAACTTCACTTAGATTAAAAAAAACTAAAACACCCCATCAGAATTAGAACAATGGAAGAAAATCCATTAAGAACTGTTAAATATGAAGACGCTGTCACTGGCTGAAGTCTCTGAACCACTAATAGCTGTAACTACATGCCTGCTCTGTTCTCAGATGCTTCTCTACGCAGTCATTGGAAACAGGAGTACCATGTCTTTGCTCTGACCTGATTTGACTGTTCCCATATGACATTACATATGGGACAGCTGCTCGCCAACAATAGCAGGGTTCAGGAAGGAATTTTCCTGTAAAAGCCTGTCACCAAGGCCATGTAAGATTTTATACTTTTTTCACAGTTTTAGGGAAGTTCTGCTAAGGCAAAGTTACTACAAGTTAGTGGAGGGACTAACACAAATCTGAGTGAGATCCAGTGCAGTGGGACTCCTAAAGACCTGCTCTCAGAGGTAACACATACACCAAACAGTTGGTTAATCCTGAACCGTAGCAGGTAAGGGATAGTGGACTGACTCATCTTCACTTTTTGAAAATGGGTAAGATGATGAGAGCCAGCATTTGGGGATTCTTTTTCCTTCCCCTCAGTGACTTAGTTGGACCAATAAGTCCTGGGACTCTAGCACTGTGAGTGTTGATGACAGCGGAGGTTGTCGTGCTGACAGGATGGATGCATCCTGTATGTTCTAAACAAAGTAGCCTGTTGCTTAGTCTACCACCAGGCATCCATAACTATCCTGTCCTTTCAGCCAATGCCATTCGGAATGTTTAACCTCACAGTTTTGTTCATGTAGCTGACAATACACTATTTCACTTGTGTATCTTCTTCTTTCCCCTCAGAATTATGGTTTGGAGACCGAAAACCTGAGAACTCTGTCTCACAAGCTGAATGCCTCAGCCAAAAATCTTCAGAACTTTATAACGGGTAGAAGGAGGAGTGGCCATTATGATGGCAGGGCCTCCAGACGACTGCCAAATGATTTTCTTACCTCTGTAGTTGACCTGATTGGTGCTGCCAAGAACTTACTAGCTTGGCTGGACAGGTAATTTACTATTCTCATGCATGAAGGATCAAGAAATAAATCTTTGGGTTGTTTTGTATTTGTTCTTTCTTTTTCTCTTGTACTCTTTTATTCTAATATTAAAGTGGCAGTTCTGGATTTCTAGCTCTAAATTTTGTTTTGCAAATTTCTGAAATATTGGAGGCAAAATGTAGTACCCTTTTCTGTCAGGAGGGTGTTCAAGTTTCCTCTAGTTATTGCTTCAGATTCTTTCAGTCTGGTAGTATTTTGTGTGAAATGAATACTTTTGTTCTATTCCAAGTTGGCATCTCACTGCCACAAGCGGTAACTTCATCAGTAATTTCAGAAGGAAAGTAAAGAAGAAAAGATTGTGGAGTTTGAACTGTCCTTCAGCCTTCAAAAAGACACAGAAAAGCTGGAGTTGAGCAAATCAATTATGAATTTTCAAAATAAATTATAGTACTTGCTTAGTCTGAAATTTAAATTTTTTTATTAGACTTTTTATCAAGACTACAATTGATGTGTTAGGTACAGTTGTGGTGTTCGTTAATGCTCAACAATCAGCCACTGTGTTTTTTTAATCCACAAATTGAGAATTTGATTAAAAGTATCTCTCTGAATAAATGTAGTTAAAATTTTGACTGTGGAAAGACAGAAGCCAAAACATAAAATAGCATCAGAGCATTTATGGTTTGTTTCTCTTTCTTTGGAGTTATAGCAACGGATAGCTTTATCTTGAATCTGAATGCTCTTTAATGTATAAATGGCACCTTAGAAATCACAGTGAGAGTGAATCACCCTCCTTTACAGGATTTGTATAATCCTGGTGACATCTTCCTAACCTAATGCCAGCAGTCATATTCTCTTGGGCTATGACCTTGTCAGTTCTTATAAATTCAAATGGGGTCAGATTCAGCTAGAATTTGGAAAGCCTGAAGAAAATCCAAGTGTGCAGGAAGCTGTTGGTGACTAAGTAAGCATTACTTTGCTCTCTGAGGTGCTAGCTGCTGCTGAAGAGTGATGTCATACTGGAAATGCTGTCTTTTTAATGAGCTGTACAAAGGAAATCTGGACTACTTACAATTATTTGGAAGGTCCTATCTCCACTTCCCCCAAGAATGATAACTTCTGATGTTCTGGCCAAAATCCAGTTTACATCCTTCCTGCTTACACTGTTTCTTGTTTCAAAGGCATATTTTACAAAAATTGTGTAACTTGCTGCTGGAGATTGTCATGATGAGGTGTTTTGCATTTCTGTGGTGTAGGACTGATCTCTATATTACATATATCTGCTTATACTGTAAACAGGAGTTATAATCCTTAATGCTGTATAAACCCATCCTTCCTTTGTCACAGGTCTCCATTTGTCAGCGTGACAGAATACTCACTGCTGAAAAACAACATTGTTCAACTGTGCCTGGAACTAACAACCATTGTGCAACAGGTAAGAGTGGTTATCTTCCGCTCAGTCCTCTTCATACTGTTGCTTAAAAATTGCAATAATAAAAACATTGGTAAGCTTTTACTTCACCAGAAAAATTGTTTCAACATTACCTCTCTGTTCTTTGCATATTCTCTTTCTCTGGGAGCGACCGGAAGATTTTTGGACTTTGGTTATCCTCATATGCCTGGATAGATTGAAGGACAGTGTGAAGTTAAAAATAATCCACTTTTTGCTTTTAAGTAGACTATTTCATGTCATGTTATTTACCGCCATGCAAGTGTTAAACAAAACAATAAAGCCACAATGGGAAACAGCTTAACTACTGCTAACAGTTTATTACGGATTAAGATAGGAATGATCAAAAACCTTTCAGGGACAAGTTCTTACAATACATACAAATATATCTAGAACCTGTCCTGTGGCTGCTTCACTTAAAGGACAGCTAGTTACATGAAAGTTGTTTAGTGATTAACATGAAATATTCACAACATTAAACAAACCAAATATGGAACAAATAAGGGTAGTAATATTATCATCACTGACATTCATTAATTAATTGTAATATAGTACAGTCCACAGGTACATAAAATTAATTTATTTGGTCTGTAGTGCTACATAATATACAAATAATAGTCTCTGACAGTGTCTGCCCCTGAAGTAAGACACAGAAAAACTGAGTGGAAATTAGTTTTACAAACATTTACAGTAAGCTTCTCATCTTGTGAGTGGATAAAAATATTGATGAGAAAAAATAGTGTTATTGGAATACATGGAGAGGTTAGAGAACAGGCAGGGCTGTCTTGGAATGAAGCAAAAGAGAAAGATGAAAATGTTGTAGGAGGGAAAGCAAGAAGAAAGTTTAGTTAAAGCTGTAGTTTTTGTAAGCACCTTAAACTGGCCCTGCCTCCAATATACAGGGCTGCACTGCCCGCCTCTGTCCTATGCTGGCACAGTTTTCCATGTAACCTCACAGTAGACCAATCATAGAACTCATTTAATTTAAAAGGCTTCCTGGAGTAGTAGCATTCTGCAAACTCTTTTTTTTTTTTTTTCCTTTTCAGTTTCATGTTAGTTCTTGGAAAAAAAGAACTAAGGCTGATAAATATCAGTCTGTTTTTTACACTATTATCCTTAATTTATAATATTCAGCTTTATTCCTTTTATCCTTTATAGAAATTTTGTCCTTTATGCACTTTTGCAGTGCAAAACAAAGATCTTTTTTCTCTTTTCTTGGTTTAAAAATTCCTGTGTAGGCATTTAATTATTTATGTATCTTTATTAAGTTTTCTCTTACAAGGTGTTTATAGCACTAGGCTATTTTTGATTTACAGACTAAGCAAAATGAGCTTCTCTACAGCATAAAAAGTTCAAATTCTGATTCTGCCCTTCAGCTGATATTGCACTTTGATTTTTTCCCTAGGTGAAAATAGTATAATTTTGAATTGCTGTCTCCATTTCTGTCGTTCATTTCACTGCTTTTGGCAGATGAAATTCAGTTCTCCTCTGCCAGCAATAGTTTGGTTCTTTTTTTTCAATTCTTCAACTCCACTCCCAAAGCTGTCCTCCTTTTGACAACTTAAAAACAGTCTATCTTTTAGCATAAACTCCAAGACATTCCAAGATGAAAAATGTTTAGTTAGTACTCTAGGTCAGTTACAAATCAAGTTTTGCCTTTTTCTGATCTTATTGTCAGATCTGGGTTGTTTGGTAGTCATCTATTAAGATCTTTTTACTGTATATTAAACTTAGCACCAGAAGGAGTAGATAAAACAAAATCATTCATAGGGAGACAGTTTTGCTGTTACTAAATCTGAGGAAACTTGATCTTAATGTATGAAAGCAGAAATGTCTCACCTAAACCAGAACTGCAGTCTTAACTGTAGGCTAAAATATGAATTGAAAGGCATAACTAATAGAAACCTAGATCTCGGATCCTTTCAGATACTCCTTGTTTTATGAATGGTATAAATTTTAGATGTTTAATTTAGTCAGTGTGAAAGTAGCAGTCAAGGCTATGCCTTTGGCACATTAAGTAAGGAATCTCTTCAACCTGAAGATTTATTTTCTGCAAAATTAACATGCTTTCTGTGCATAACTTACAGCTGCCACTCAGGGTGAACGTCCTTCTAAATAGGGGGCAGTACTATGTAATCTTAGTCTAATATAGACACTGCTTATGAATCTTCTTGCTAGGGTGTACTGTGTATATCCGAGTGACATACTCTTAGATCTAGTAAGGATGTAGGGTTGGTTTGTTTGGGGTTTTTTTAGCTTTTAGGTCACATTCTTTCTCTGTGTGAGTGTGAAGATAAGATCTTCATTCAAAATTTAAACCAAGCAGATGAACTGCAATGTTGAGTATTATTATTTACATACCATGTAAATGCTACAATGAATAAGCAGCCACCTGTTTATCTGTAAATAGTATCTTCTCATACTGGTTATAAGAAAATTGATCTTTATTCACTAGTTTCAGAAATGTTTTATACCTGTCCATTTATGCTTGGGAATGTACTTCATTCTACTCAGTTTTCTTATCCCTCACGATTTCACCTTCACTTAAATAAGTAGGGAAACTATAAAAGAATAGCATTATGCAGAAAGCTGCAGAGACATCCTGATTTTGAGGTGCAATGTCCCATCAAAATGTGTTGATGATAATGTGCAAAAAAAGCATGTTAGGTCAGAGTATTGCAGATGTCTGAGCTCTCTGTTGACTTCATTTTGTAGTATAGCTCTAGCTTCAAGGTAGACTAGCTCTCATTTTTGCTCTGAAAATGAATCTCCACCAGACTAACTTAACTGAATTTGGATTTAGTCATGCTATACTGCCAAGGCTACCCTGGGTGGAAGATATCTGGAATAACTGGGGAAGAACAGGTTTGGAATTTTGTTCATAAAATGTAGCCATTGGTTAATTTTTCATTGAGTTGAAAGAGTTCACTACTCCTAGTAAAAGTTGGTTTTCTCTGATTATGTCTAGGATGTTTAAACTTGTGACAGATGCTTTTGATACGTGCATTAAATAGCATGAACAAACATTCTCTAAACAAAAAGTTTGCCTGTGTCTTACCAAAGAATGTCAGCACAACTCAGGTTGATTTTTTTCCAACAAAAGCCAAACAAAATTTTGCTTGTTCTCCTATTTATTAATGTTTAATTAACCTCACTGAGATAAATTCAGAGACCATATCACAGATTTTTACCCTATGTTTAGTCAAATACTTTGTGTTTAGGGTAAAGCATATGGTTTTTAAAGCTATCTAGTTTGTACTGCAATTGATAGAAATTGTTGCTTCTTAGTAGGTTCCAGTACCTGGTCTAACTTTTAAATTAGCCCTTCTTTGAGCAGGTGGTTGGACTAGATAACCTCCAGAGGTCCCTTCCACCTGAATTATTCTATGATTCAGCAACTGCCATTAAAAACGTGGATGTTATTTCAGTTTGAACTTTGCAGACTTTGACTTTCAGCCCCTCAATCTTATTTTGCTTGCATTTGCTAAAGAACATTTTGTTATCAAACATCTGTTCACTGTTTTCTAAATATAGATTATGATCAAGTCTTTACCTTAATTAAACCAGGTAAAATAAATTATGTTAGTGTATTACTGTTGTATATTTGCCTAATTTCAGAGTGATCTCATTCTTTTTAATGTGTGAATTCCGGAAGAGTGTTTGATTTTATGTATGCAAGCAATATATTTTTAATATCATTTTGTCATATCCACCATTCAAAGATTGCAGTAGATCTTTACTGCAGTGTTATACTGGGAAATGGCGCTCAACTGGCAAACATCACAAAGTTTTAAGTTCTCTTCCAAGCTGCTCCTTTATAGGGTCTCTGTTTCTTTTCAGTAGTTGACTTAACTCATGCTGTTTTATTGTGCTAAGTTAATGAACTAAATATTTTACATGTATTAGTATTTTTATGTGTTAGTTAACTGCCCTCAAGGCTTGTCATAAAACACTCTTTATGGTATCTGCAAATTTCAGTAGTACTTGCATTTTTTTCTTTTGGAATTAGAAACTAAAATTATGAATATAGTGTGGGTGAGCAGAAGTCCTACTGACCTTTTCTCTTTATGAATATTCAAAAGAATGCTGTTTTACTTTATCAGTTATGAAGGTGTACTGTACCTTTGAAAGGTAGGATGTTCTGGATGGTGCAGAAGCTGGCACAGGCAAAGAGGAAATAGAATGAAGATACTAATTTTTTTAAGAGTTTTTTAAACTCTAAGAAAAAAACATTTTTAAAATGTCATCTTGATTATCGAATATGTAGAAAGAATATCACTATAACTATTATTTATTTTCTAAGAAAAATAGATCAAAATTCTATAATTGTTAGTCTTGGCAGAATTTTTTTTAATGAGATCCCTAGTGCATTGCTTCGTATCAGGGACAAATAAATCAGAAGAATATTGTGACCTACATATCTTAATATTTTAGTATAATGTTGCAAGTTCTTTTAACCTCTCAGTTAAACTAGTCTGATGCATTTACAAAAAAAGTCAATATGCATCTGTTTTGGAAGGAATCCCAAAGCCATTAACATTTTTAATGCTAATGTAATCTTGAATGTGCAACATAAGTATAGCTAACATTAATTCTGCTCTACAAAACAGTAAAATTTCAGTTTTACTATACATAAGTCTTCTATTCTTTGACCTGAAGTAATCAAGTTTGTTCAAAACGAAGCTTATATTATATTTCTAGCACAGAAATTAAAGGAATAATTTAGAAAGGAGCATTAGCTCTGAAGTCAAGCTGTAAGCCCTGCTGTGATCATTTTGTTCTCTTGGTACTTGGAGGGTTAAAAGGAGATGGTGGATGTGCTGTTTGAAGTGTGTAAAACTTGTAGGGAAAACTGCCTTGGGCATTGCCAACCAAACTGACTAATTGAATTCTTTTTTTGTGCTGTAGAAAATAACAGTATGAATACAGAAGAAACATCAAAGGGATACTTGACCATGAAATGCTAATATAAATTCTTTTCTGTGTTCCTTGGCACTCACAATCTTCTGATTTTGACTTTCTTATTCTATAACAATATTCTCTAAACTGTATTCACTTAGAAATTAATTTCTCTACAACAGTGCTAATCTTCCAAGATAAACATGACCTTTAGAGTTGAGGGTGCGACTGTTACCTGTACCCAGGGCTGAGTGGCTCCGACAGCCTAAAGCTGCTCTGCAGCACCCTCAGACGGGCTGAGGGACAGGGTCCTCGAAGCAGCACCCGAGGAAGAAGGTTCGAGAGCTGGACGTGGCCTCAGTGGATGGGACATAGCCGAGGCTTTCCGCTGCTGGACAAAAGGAGCAGAGATCTGCCAGTTAGCTGCTATTTCTTTTGCAAAGAGTACCACAGCCTATGCAGGTCATGTAGCTAATCTACTTCTAGGGTAAATGGAGTGAGGATGTTGGAATTATTTCATGGGAGGTATAAAGCATTTAACTGTTATTGCTAGCATATTAAGATCCAGGAAAGAGGAAATCTTGAGAACTATAGAGAATCTTACGTTACTTGAGGGGATCTTTTAGGGTATATCAGTGAGTTAAAGACAAATAAACGAGACAGTGTTTTTTACTTGTCATATCCTCATCCTTAAAAATACGTCCTGAAATCTTGCTTTGTAGAAAGCTCTTTTCCAGTGTGACATAGCGTTTGGAGAAGTATTTAGCAATTTCCCAAGATCATTTTTCTGTTGTTAACCATTAACTCACTTAAATGTAAATAATCAGTGTCAGTATGGCATTATAAACAAAATTCCTGTAATAAACAAGGCCCCTGGCGAGGTGAGGCTCCTGCCCTGCCCAGTCCTCAGGAGGTTTTGTGGCGGCCATTTCATTCCCTCCCTCACAGGGCTCTGGGACTCCCGCCAGCCACAGACAGGGTCGGGCTGTGTCTCCCTGAACACAGGGAGGTGCCAGGTTACCTCAGAAGTATTTTCTCCTCAGATTTTGTTACAGAAATGCACCCCTTTGATGACAGGTAGGTGTCACAGGCCAGTGCTCGCCGTGTAGGAGTGTGGTGGGCTGCCTGCCTCAGGCGCGCGGTGGAAGGTTCTGGAGCTCTGGGGCTGGGGGCTGAGGGAGGCTGGACATGGGGGCTGCGGCCCTGGCTGCGGCTGGCCTCAGCGGTGACCAGTTTTGGGGGGAAGTCTAATCTAATCTCACTCTGTCTGGCAAACTTGAGTTTTCTGTTATTTCCTTTTAAACTTCCGTTTTAGTAAAATATAGCTTGAGAGCCCGTGTGGTGATTTGGAGTGCTGACTGGCAGAAGGAGGGTGGGGTACAGCTGCCGCAGTGTACTTGGGCCCTCCCCTGTAGGAAAGGGTTAAATACTGTCTTGTCATGACTGTGTCTTGCTTTATAGAGCACTGTACTGACAAAATCTTCAAAACATTAAAAAGCAGTAGGGGCAGTAGTGCTCTTTTAGGAATCTGTATGCTTTCTTTCATGAAGAAAAAGTAATATTCTAGCCACTGTAATATCATGAAATCAAAACACAAGTTAAGGGAGGAATGACTCTTAAGCTATGGAGTGATAAGATTTATTATTCTTAAAATGATAGCTAAAATAGGAAGATGACTGCTCTAGAAGTTACAGGTCTTAAGCAAATAAAGAGGTTGATCAGGAATGTTGTTTGTCAGGCCTACTTTAAATTGGTTAAAAGCAATGTTGCATAATGGAAAGCTGGGATGGAGTTGTTCTTTAGGAGGCCTTAAGGCAGTGAAACCCCCTGAGAATCCCTGGGCCAGTGCTCAGCATGAGCAAGCCCATGTCCTTTCCCATTCCTTTTTGGTGTGGTTTGTGCCTTCCAAAGTCCAAAACTAGAGCAGTTATGTGACTTCTCCCAAGTGATGGGACCAGTGCTGTTTCTTGTCCCTCGTGGATGGTGTAGACAGTCAGGGCCTTGAAGCAAAAGGTGGAGCAAACCAAACGGACAGTGGGGAACATACCATGTTTAACATCTTTAGCATTGTACTTGTCAAAATATTCTGTTTACTCTTCCTTCCCATTCTTTCTAGTAACACAGTCTACGTAGTAGTAGGTCTGACACAACTCTTTGCACCCCACACAACTTGTAGAACAGGTAACAAACGTTCTGCCTGATTTAAGGCTAGGCAATGTATCTCTCGCTCTGCACATCATTGAAATTCTGACATGCCAGATTAATTATATTCAGTTACTTTTTTTCTCACTATCATGAATCTGTCCCCCGTGCTTTACATTTATATTGTTGCTAGTATTGAGCTCAAGTTTCAGGACTATCAAGGTAAGAGTAGATCCCTGAGGTTAACCAGCCACAAGAGAAGTCAAGTTTCCTAAGATTGTAAAGTAACCTTTTGGCATGACAAAACTCAAGAGCTCATTTGTCTTTACAGATATTTCTGTGAGAGATAGTTATCAGCATAAAGCCTTCTTTTATTTCTTAATAGGAAATTTAAAACAATGTGCATTAATTGTTTTTGTTTTATTTTACCACAGGATTGTACAGTGTATGAAACAGAAAATAAAATTCTTCATGTGGTAAGTAGTTTAAGTATTCTGCTTTGGTATTCTGTAATCCTACTCCATCCATTTAAATGACTTTTAAAAAAAAAAAAAAAAAGGCTACTCTAGGAAAATAAAGTTCCTTGCTATTCGACACAACTTCTGATAAATTATATCAGTTGCTAAATGTTAAGGTTTCATAAATAAGATCAAATAGTTAAAAAGTTAAAAATTATTTTCAAGCCCAGCAAGAGAGATATCATCTTACATGTTTTGTGACCCCCTGAAACTGACTTAGTACAAGTTATTTGTGCCTCCTACCAGCCAGTTTAACGACTGCCCCAGTACTCTAGATTTAACACTCAGAAATGGTGGGGGTTTTTTGCATCAACATAAAGAAATGGAGAGACACTATGCAAACAATATTAATAAAATATTTTTTTCACCCAAGACATTGTTTCCAGTTTCTCTGAAGATTGGAGGCTCATGGAAGATGGTGTCATTCACTTAAGAACCATTCCTACCAAGCCTCTTTACACTTTCCTAAATTGGAAGTCTTTCAAATGTAAGGCTTAAGAATCAGCTTACTTCTGGTATTCCCTAATTTTTGCCTGTTTATTTTAGTAGCCAAGGTCAGATACTCCCTCTCACTCTCCTCACACTGTTCCCTGAAGTAATGCTCTCTGTTATACCTGATGCATTACTAGCTTCACTGGTTGTCAGACTGAGCACTTTGTGCCTTCAGCACTCAAAAAACCTAATGAGAAATGGGTCTGGAGGAATCTTATACAAAGTTATTGATTAGATATTGGCCTTTAAGTCCAAATACTTTATATTTTCCTGGTACTGGTACTGAAAACTTGTACTGACACTGAGATAGAGTTAAACCCTATGGTGAAAGGGAAATCTCAAAGGATTTACAAGTTCAGATAAGCTTTTGACAAGCCCTAACCAAGTGCCTGACTTTTTTTTTTTTTTTAAAGCCTTTTACACATACTCTGCTTCCAACGGGGATTAAAATTTGTTGTAAAACATTGATGTGCTGTTAAATTCAGAAAGCATGCAGTGACTTAGAAAAAAGTTTACTATTGCAAACCTTATTCTGAAAAGAACTTCTAAAAGCACCTGAAATCTTCTGGGATTTGGAGTGTGTATATGTATACAAACACACACACATATATATATATCTTCTAATCCACAATTCTAAGTGCATATGACTTCTAGAAATACATCTTTAGCAGGAATGTTACTTTTTACTTTTCTACCTGTTCTGAATGGAAAGCTAAAAATACAGAAGAGAGAAAAGTTTCCATTTTTAAGTATTCCATAGGCTCAGCAGTGAAAGTGTGATGAACCTTAAGGAGCCTGGTTCCCAAGGCAGTAGAACTCATCTTAGCCTGAGCAAAATCACCTGAAACTACCTGATCCAGAGCATCCAGGCTCTGAGAATCAACATGTTTATCATCGTAACTCTGGGTGAATTGAGAAGAAGCACCATCTTTCTCACAGCATCTTAAAAATAAAATTGAAAAAAAATCACTTCAAGGATACTGAATTCATGAATAAGCTTTGTAAATTGTTCATTTCTTTTATGGCCACTTCATTTCTAAAAATAATAATAAAAAGAAAAATAAAGAAAATATTCCAGAAAAATAATTATGATGCTCCAAAGTAAAATTTTACATTTGTAAGAGAAAAAATCTATAACTCTTAAACACCACATGGCATTTTGTTTTATTTCTGAAAGATATTAAGAAAGATATACTTAGAAGTAAAGACAGATTTATAAAATGATGATCCATGATTGACTTTCTTCATTGGTTACTGGAGAGATTCACTGAGGTTTAGATTTGTTTGGAAGAGCTCCACATTAGGCCAGTATATGCTCAGATGATGTGATTGCAGGTGCACAGTTGCCATTCCCTCACTAGTCATATGGCTAGACTGTGTCTACTCTGCAACTCAGGTATTATGGCAAAAGATAAGTTGGGAAGGAGTGATATTTGGGATCACTTAAACAGCATGTATGAGAGTCAGGTTTCTTTTTTTTTTTTTATAGCTCTTGAGCAAAATGTGGTTATCAGAACTGCATCAGTCCTTTAGGCTAATATAGTATGCCTATGATAATTAAAAATTACAACCTGCTAGTTGTTCTTTCAGCAGTAAATACAGATTATTAATTTATACTCTTTGTACCAACCCAGCAGTGCCTGCCATACTAAAAATACATGTTGTGACATGTAAGTTTATATGGCTTGTTCAAGACTTAGTGGTTTCCGAGAGATTCTGTTCTTGTCGTGGCCCATTGAGAGAAATGTAATAAATGGGTTTAGGTGTTGGACGGCCTGTAAAGCTGTATGTAAAGTTCCTCTGCAACAGGTATTGAACTTCTTGAAGAACCCAATTTTGTTTGAGATTTTCTTAACTGCAGTAGTATTGCGCCACCTGGAGAGTACGCGCTTTGGTTCTCTGTGGAGAACTAGTACACAAGACCTTGGTAGTTGGTTTTTTTTTTAATGCCAAAAATACTTTAGTTTATGTTAATGTATCATCTCATGTTGATAGTGCCATATCAAACATTATTTACTGACCCTGTGCTATTATTCATAAATTCTGCTCAGTTGCTCCCATTTATACTATCTCAGTCTTTGCATTATTTACAACTGCTGTTGGGCCTCCCTTGTACCTGCTGAACTACTTTTACAGCAAACTGATATTTTTAATTATTCTAATATAATTTTCTTGAATATTTTCCTCGTGCTAAAATCCTGCATAGATTTTAGTTAACTTTCTGAATCATGGGGAGATTGTAAAGATTTGTAAGATTAAATTTGATTGAAAACTTATATGTTCTTTATTTTGTTGCAAAGTTTATTTACTGAAACTGCTAGAAATATTTCTGGTAATGGTGACCTTTAGATGCAGTCACGTATACCTGAATGGGATGCTTTGCATCGTGCAGCTGATACGAAATACAAATGCCACATCCAGTAGCCCAGAGCTGTACTTGGATTTCCAGAGGAGTAACTATACAGTGAATGGAAATATAATCTATAAGTTCAGTCAGTTAATTTATTCATTGTGACAACTTCATTTGTTTAACTTATATGTATAGTGTCAAACGAGATATTAGAAATCCTCATGCTTTTGCAAATATCTGAAATAAAACTTCCCTTAAGGGATTTCACTAGAATTTGCTATAATTAGGGAAAATGAGAGTATAGTCCCCGAAGGAAAATAGATGCATACAGCACAACTTCAACCGGAAGACCATTCTGAAATTCATCTAAATGAATGCTTTCAGATTAGCTTCAAATATTTTTAGGCATAGTCTTTCTGAAGGAACGCTTTAAGCAACACATGCAAATTTGGGAATAAATCTTTACACATGAAGATTCTCTGAGAGTACAGATCAGCTCCTTTCTGATCCATAGACTTACTGTTTGCCTTTGATGGATAGGTTTAATCTGTCAGTATCACCGCTACTATCTATGCAATGGGGTTCATACTTTGAAGGTGTTCGTGTGGATTGGCATTAAGATTTTGAGATCTTTAGCTGGAAGGCAGGATAACATAAAATTATTGCATAGTTGTAGTGATCTAGAATATCAGTTAAAGGATGTGTTCTAAAAATGCATAAGAATTTTACTTCAGGAAATGGATTAACTAAGGCACTTTTCTGCCAGTGTAATTTTTAACAAAGGAAAAAATTTCTAAGTTGTATAATGCAGAATTCACCTAATTATCACCTTTGGTAGGGTTGCTCTCATTATTTGGTAGCCAAAACAGTCTATTAAGTTGGTGTATAAGGCATTTATTTTTACGTATTTCACTAGACTTCCATTGTATTTATAATGATACATTATAATGACAAATAAGATGAAGTTCATCAGGTTGTTGGTTTTTTTTTTCAAATGTGCATATAGTTCAAGTGGAGAAGAAGTTTAGATATATAGATGTTCTCAGTGCACAGTAAAATCTTCTGATCCGAAGAACTGTACATGCATGTACATTTTCTTGACATTTATGGCTATTTTCTGTTCCCTTAACCTCTTGTTCTTGACTTTCATATACCTGTAGTTTTTACAATGCTGAGAAGTAAAATTATCTGTTTATTCTCAATTAGTTCTCAGAATAAGAACTTCTTCACTAGTAGTTTCAGTTTAATATGAGGAATTACATTGACTTGTTTTTCTTCGTAGTGTAAAACCTTGTCTGGGATTTGTGACCACATCATTTCGCTCTCATCTGATTCTCTGGTGTCACAGTCAGCACATCTTGAGGTAGTTCATCTCACCAGCATTATGCCCAGTGAGGGTTTGGTAAGTAGCAAAGCAGTTTAACTGTTAGAATACAGAATACAAGCCTCAGTTCTTTAGGGTGATTTCTTTTTTTAATTTATGAAGAAATCAAAATGTATTTTCATGCAGTGTCCTACTTTTTTGATGAGCTGAATCAGATTTCTGAAAGTGGTTTAATTAACATTTATCTAAATAAAAGGGATTGTAATTTTGTTTTTAAAGTAAAACCTGTTTTTCCTAAGGCTTCATGTGCAGCTGGTAACTATATGAGCACCTAAAGAAAAGTTATAGTCTTTTGATAGCCATATTGCAGGTTTTGGAATGTACCAAAGTAATCCCCCAATACATACATAAACAAATAAAATTAACTAAATATCATTAACATGCTTTGAAAATTATTAGTGGAAGGTATGTTTCTTGGGCTTGCATAAAAATAGTTATATGCTTCCCTAATGATTCAGTTCAAATAAACCTTTCAGAAGTATCATCCCAGAATCAAAATTAATCCCTTATATTCGTAAATTATTGTTCACTGAGCAGACTAGTTAGGTGTCTTCTGAACATCCCAGCTGCTCTGCATTAGTAATGGGTCACACCATTAAAGTTTTCTGCAGTGATGATAGTTTAATAATTATTTGACTACCACTTTTAAATATTAAAGTACTGTTACATTTTTTGGACAAGGGATTTTGGTGAAGTTTTAGGGGTTGGTGGGTGAAGATTTCTGTCTCCCCTTGGTAGTCCCTTACTTTACAACCATTCTGATATTGGTAGGCCATAGGAGGATAGGGATTGTGCTTGGGAACCTAAGATCCTAAAAAAACCTAGAGTGTAAGGTAGCACTGCAGGCACCGGCATGTTCTTGCACATTCTCTTCAAGAGACAGGCTACTTTTCCCAGTACAATCTCTTATGCCTTCTCAGGACTTTTTTTTCTTTTTTTTTTTTTTTTTTTTTCCCCCCCTTCAAGAGGAGGAATCCAGGAATGTTGTTTCGGTGTCAGAGGAAGCAGTTGGAGGAGGGAAAAAAGGGGAAGTGGGTAGAGAAATTGGTAGCCATGAGGCTTATCTGCAGAAAATTCCAGAATTGACAAATTAAAATACATTTGAGTGTCACTATACACATTGTGGCATGTTTCTTTTTTGTAATTCAGCGTGATTTACAGATTTATTTTAAATTTCTCTTAGTTGAGTTGTTTTGTATTACTTCAATACCTTACTCTTTGTTCTGACATTGAATAGCAATGAACATCATATGCAAATCCTGTCAAAATTACAGGAGCATAATTGCTCCTCAATTATTTTGAGGTATGCATATTAATTTGAGAATGATCTAATTTAATAACATGGGGAGGGTTATATGACTACATAAGTTTACTTTATTCTTACACTCTTTTAGTTAGCAAAGGACATTACCAACAGCATAAAACACATTTAATTTTAATTCTGTGGCATCACAGATGCTTAGGCCAGTATGTAATCCTGAAGACACATACAATTTGCTTGCTGTGCTGCTGCATCCTAATAGCCATATGTGTTCCCTTTGTGGCCCAGTTTCCCCTCTTGGTCTGATTTCTGGGTTAGCGCAGGGATATCCAGAAAATACCAGGTCAGTATCATTTACAGCTTGTGTAGTATATATGCTGTAAATCTGTCAGTGCTTTTGACTTGCATTAAGACTACTGCATCCTACATGCTAGCAGTCTGGATCTCTATGTAGCTTTCCTTTCTATCCAGAAATGTAATATATTTCTGCTGGTGTACTTAGAGGAAAGTTCACTATCAGTGCTGAAGAGAACGTGACCACAGATAGGATGTATTTTCCTCAGAGATGATGGAGCTCAACAAGGAGGGCTTGGCATTGCTAGTGTTTCCTATTCAGTGGTAGCGCTATATCTAGGACAGGGGTGCAGACTGGTGGAGGACAGAAAGAATGTAGCCTACTTCAAAAATGGCATGTCCTACAGTGAGCTGAAAATTTAATGGTGTGCAGTATTAGGGCAGGTTTATTTCAGGAGTTCTTGGGTATGAATGGTATACTTTCTAAGCAGCTTATCATAAAGTGTCGGAGTACAATTTAAACTTTTAAGGCATGAGTGACCAAGATGAGAGTTGTTGGCTATACTGTGTGGCCTGTCATGTGGTTCACACTTTCTTCCAGATGGCCCTCTTTTCTGATAGAACATCAGGCAGACAGAGCCTGTGCTGTAATGATGCTGTAGACTGGACTCTATCACTGGGTGGAAGAACCATGGTGTAGTTCTCCATCTGCAGTGTACCCATAAGTTCATAGCCAACAAAACTGCAGTAAGTGGGCACTGCTGACAGAGGACATCAGACAAATACTGCAATCAAAATTGCCTGTCAGTTTTTTCTTTCTTGGTTTTTGGTGGGTTTTTTTTTAGATGAAGTGAAATCACAGTGAATGACTGACTTTCCTATGCCTAATTGTGAAGGCGCTGTAACATGTTAGGTTGCAAAGTTCCTTATAATCAATTTTGCTGACATTGTGTTCTGTTTAGAAGAAAATATGAAAAAGGACTATAAATGGGAATAAAAGAAAAATCATGTGAAAAGGAAAAGAAAACATTAATCAGAATCAAATATAGAACAGGGTAATGAATTACAAATGGCTTTCTCATGATTGTATAGCAGTTTTTTTCCACAGGATCTCTGCTCCATTCAAGAGAAAAATGAGCACTATTCACTGAATGGAAAGTATTCAGAGTTCCATTTTTATCCGTATCATTCAATGTAGGGGTTGAGGTCTTATTTACCACACTTCAGCTAAGCTCTGCATTCTCTTGAGTTACTAATTTCATCGTGAGTTGTTTTGGGGGGGGGTTTATGGCCTTATTGAGTGCTTCACTGACACTAATTAATTCATCCTCGTAACACACTTGTGAAAATGATATTGTAATTTTAGTTTTATAGATAGGAATCTAATGCACAAAGCAATTTGTGTCAAAATCACCAAAAATCTATTTTTCGGGAGAAGCTTACCATACGATTTTACAGAACACTTGTTACTTTTATAGCATGAGTTTAAAACACAGTCTCTCTTGGTTTTAAGTGTAGCTAAGGTTTTCAGAGCTACTGAGAATTCTAGCTTCAGCTTCATATAGGGTTAGCACCTAGAAAATGAACACAATTATTTGCCATTGGTGAAAAATCTGTTGTAAATTACTCAGATTTATATAAGAATTCAGTTATCTGGAATGATATTCAGTTGACTTAATTATGAGTCTTTCTCTATTTTCAAAACTCCATTTGCAGAACTGCTTTTATTATGTTCCTTCTAATTTCTTCAACAAATGAGCCAGAAATGCTATAGACGTTACATAAGCTTACACATAAACTGAATTAATTTCCAGGTCCAAGTCCATACAGTTACTACACAGAGTCAGAACTCCTGCGGGGCAGTGTCTGTGTGTTTAATTGTTTAAATAAATTCTGGATCATAAAGCATGTTCACAAAGGGACTGTATGTCATTTGAATGTGTATTTTCAGTTCTAGCTTTTTCTAACTTTCTGTCCATGCTTTTATGAGCTTAATAGTAATCTTTTTTTTCCTCTCTAAAGTATCTTCTTTTTCAGTCTGCTTTATTAAAAAATAATCTTATCTCATGCATTCCTCAGAACACACTCTCTGCTGGTAGTTTTGTGGCAGTTTGCTGGACAAAAGAATTTGCATTGGGAAGCACGCATTTTAGGTTCCAGTCCAAGTTACTGATGATTGTGTTCGCATCCTGATCTCTGCAGGCATTTTCTGGCCTCCAGAACCATACTGGTTTTTTTCTTCTCTCTTTCCATTCCTTCCCAGGCTGTACCAGTTGCACACACCAGTCAAATTGCTTCCTCCTTTTCCCAATTTAGCCACTGAATTTTCAGTGGTAAATACTAAAACACCCTCCATATATTTTCTTTTTAATTTTAAAGTAACTTTAAAGATTGTAAAACACTTCTGAATCGTAGTACTGGGTATGGTGATACCATTTACATCTGAAGTGTACTGCATGATCAGCCTGAATAAGATGTCTGGAAGGCAAAACTTTGTTTCAAACTACCAATTTGACAAACTTGAAATAAATTCCTGTACTAAAAAAGTATTAGACTGTGAGAACCGCTGTCAGCTCTGACAGAAAGAGAACATGCATACATAAGTTTTTATGAAATAGAATAAAATAACTTTAACTTCATGATATAAGAAAATTCCCTTCCTTGGCTTTTAGTTTTTCAGATCTTTGAGTTATTTATAGTGTCAATCGTAGCATAACAAAGGAAAATGGATCATTTTTATACTTACAAATGCTTTTTACAAATTACTTTTCTTTCTGCTTAGAGAAAGATAGGTTTCCATTCCATTGCATTGCATGGTAAACTTCCCTGTGAAGTTACAATAACTTGTGGCAAATAAACTACAGCATGATTTTAATTTTTAGACACTTCACATAACTGCTCAGTACAAGGCAAGTTTTTACTCAAAAATGTGATATTTGAAAAATCTACTCCCCCAGAATTTATTATTTCAAAAGCCCATAGATCCAAATTCTACATTTAGGAGTCCTAGAATTTCTGTTTATTGATTAGACAAAGCTGGTGCAGCAGCACTGACTTTAAATGTCTTGGCTTGATGGACCCGACATAAGCAATAGGCCCTTGAGACAAGAGTTTGTGTTTTACTGTTTGCAGGGGAAGAGGTGCAGCTCCTAAGCTTGCTACTAAATCCTTGAGGGTGAGGGTAGGTGAAAGGCTATGCAAACTTTACTATTCATTACCTCAGACTAAGTCCAGAGCCAGCTTTGGAGCAGTTTTCCTGTCAGATAAACAAAGGCAGGCTAAGGGAACCGGTGTTCTATTTGAGATGATGGATGTAGAGACCGTCTGTAAGATGGGAACATTGAGGGGGTTTTGAGGCTCGGGTTTTTTTTCCTCCTCCTGCTCTTGGATGGTCAGGGATTGTCTGTAGTGGAAGATTTTTTTTTTTTTTTTTTTTTTTAGAGCCAGTATTATTTTGGACTAAACTTTTTTTTTAACCTTCTGAACTTGATCTGCTGTATGTATATTTAAAGATGCTTCTGTGTAACATGCAACTTTAATCTTCTTTGATGAGATTAATGATTACTCTTAGGCAGGAGATTCTAAACAGGCAGGCTGTTGGGTTTTTATTGTTTGGTTTTGTATCTTCTGATGTCTGAAAAATGTTTTGCTTCTGGAGTGCAGTAGCACTTTTATTCTTCTTTCTTTTTTTTTTTTTGTTGTTGTTTTCTCTCTGAGCTTCCTACTGCTGATAGAAACAGTGTAATCTGCCACATTTACGATATACACTTCTTATATCCACAACTTTATTAATTTTTCTGCAGAGAGAACTTTCCCTGTTTCATTTAAAAATTTAAAGGAAGCAAAGTTTGTGCGAATAAACATTTTTATAAGACCAGCTGTGTATCATTGGAGGAAAAAAAAAAAAGCCAAACAGACAAGCTGTCAGATGCAAAGGACCCTTCTTTATTAAGGATTATTCATCTATCTAATGTACAGCTACCCTTTCAAGTAGTACTTCTCTTTATGTGGAATTTGTAATTTAAGGTGATGGGGCCAATCTTTTCCATTTTTACAAGAAAGGAATTGCAAGAAGATGCAAGAAGAAAGGGTAGACTATGAAGGCAGTGTTTTTGTGGAAATACATATAGCTGTCCCAAAACTGTTTGGGTGCTACTCTAATTATTTCAGATTATTTTTAAAGGCTTACAGAAAATTGACAATGTTCCATCCTGCTTGACATAGAAAGGTTCTCATAGTCTACTTTTTGTTGTCCATAGGTTTCTATTTAGGTAGGATTTAGTAAAAGGAACATAAGAAAGTAGATTAAACTCTCTTTTGAGTCAGATGGCTCAGATAAATACCTAGAGCTGTTAGTATGCTATGTAATAGCAAAGAAAATGAATATTAATAGAGAATCAGTTTAGGATTCTCATTTTTTAAAAAAGTAAGCTAGTGAAAAGGAAATGAAAAAGGGCACTAAATAAGGTAAAAAATACTAGGAGGTATCTTAAAGACTTAAAAAAAAAAAAGTGTTAAGGTTTCAGAATAAATTGGGTGGGGAAGCTCAAAAAGGACCAAAAAGCCAAAACAAACCAAACTCTGCTTATACAGAAGAATAATAGAAGATACTAGAAATAAATCTTTTGAAAAGTGGAAGTTGTATTGCAGGAAAGGAAGTGGAGATGTTTAGTATAAATTAGGGCAAAAGGTGGCAACATATAAGGCAGACCAAAAAAGATTTTTGAGAAGGACTTTTTAATGGCATGATATTTAAACAAAAAGCTCTTTCAGCCACCTTCTTAAGGCACTGTCTTGTCATTTGTTTATATGCCTCTGTCCAAATTTTATGGTTAAAACAAGGTTAAAGAACCATTTTATGTTTGGAGCAAAAGATCAAGGGATGTAACAGTTCCCTGGTAGTTTGTAGCATTACAAACACACATCTTCGCTATTGATGCTTCATTGTTGTAAAAGGAGAGCCTGCACTCTTCTCCCTGTAGAAGTGCTGTTGAGACACATAGACCATTTTACTGTAGTTTCAAATACCTGAATTTTTCATGCAGAAGTATTTTGTCATATTCCAGCAAAGAAGTGGTATGAAAACATGAACCTTCTGATAATAGGTCATTGTTACCAAAAAGGAATGATGGCCTACAGTTGGAAGTGTTGGAAGTATGAACCAGAAATCCTCTTACTAAGGGACTTTAGTCCCATTGAGAAATTCGGAGCTCTTCAAATATTGTCTGAAATATCCATGGATTAACCTGGGAATAGTTGTTGACACTTAAAAATACACTGCTGTCATTATATCCTGGTTAATTAACCAGATGACTGTGCAAGAAATTTTTCAAGGAAATTCCACTTACAGCTGGGGAATAGTCTCTTCAAAATGGGTTTTTAAATGGCTAATTCCTTCCCATATATTTTAAAAGGTCAGATTTTAATTAAAAACCTCTAAGTCACTCTCTCATTATGGGACAGTGACAGAGTTACTCAGGAACAGTCAGGTTCTTGATACAACAGCCTGTGAAACATTTCCTTGTTCTGTAGCACCTCTCATGTATCAGTATAATTCTTTGGAGTTTCATACCTGACATATCACAGTTATTAAAGAGCAACTATTTATTTTATTTCTAACCCACTAAGTGTTGACTAGTCTGAGCCATCTTCACAGAGTGAATGAGAATACTCAACTCTTGCGCAGAGGTAAGGGGTATAGTTTGTCATTCTTCTATGCTCTGAGATAATTTGTGGGATTCAAGAAGAAACTAGAAAGAATAAAAATCTCTTCTTGAAAAAAGGAGCAAAATCATTTTGAAAAAAACTCCAGTGAAATTCTGCTTGTAAGGGCAGAAAATAGACCAGTAATAGGACAGAAGATTTGGAACTGAGTTACTTGGGTAGAAAGAATAGAACAGGTTGTGATAATGAAGGATATGGTAGGAAAGCCCTGGAACTGGTTAGACGAGGAGAATGGACATTTGTGAGCCTCAAGAATAGTAGGAAGAAAGGAAGGAAGACAGGTGGGTGGAGAGGGCAGCAACTGAAACTGGAAGGAAAGAGATAGGAGAAACCTCTACAGCAGGACTCAGTTGCATAGATGTAGATATCTGGTACCATTTTAGATGCCCATCTTTCAGTTGCCACTCCAGAAGGTTCTCTGTCATATCTGCCAAACGCATGCATATTTCTTGGTTACTTTGAAGTGATTGAATATTCTCTGGATATCACTGCTTAAGAAGATGAGTTCCATCTCTTCTGCCTGAATACTGATTCTGGGACTGGATGTCTTCCAAGAAAAACCTTGTGGGAAGATTGTGTTTGGGGCATTGAACGCAGAAGGAGAGACTAAAGCTGATGGGCAGGAGCGGGGAAGAAGCTTGTGTTATAGAGACCGAATAGGCAAGAAAACTTGAGAGGGATAGCCATTTATGTTGAAGAGGAAGGACCAGAAGACAGAGGGAGGTGGGAGACAACAGGAAAAAAAGCCACTTCCCACTGAAATTCTCCCATCCGGAGCCTAGGATGGATTCCAGGATTCAGCAGTTCCCTTGTTTATGTGCTTTTTGCCTGTGAAACCCACTGACAAAACATTCTTCTTATTTAGTCTTAGCCTGATGTTTTTGCAGTTTTACTTTGACAGCTTATATGGCTGAAATCTATGAAATAGTTTGCAAGCAGTTTGTGTAAAGAGTTCTATGAGAATAATTAGCTTACAAAAGTATATCTGCACTTCCATCAGGTTTTATAACAGAAGTTAATAGGATCAGAATAGCGGATATGTGGAACCTCTTTTAATAAATTAGTTCACAAGTTAATTTAGGATTGTGCCTATGTAAAAATACATTATTACAGAAGAATATGACTCTTGAATATACTGAATCAATATGGCTGCTTTAAGTCATAGGTACAATATAAAATAATTGTAAACAAAATAACTATTTCTAACAGTTCCAGAAGTGTCAGCAGTTGTCACAACAGGATCTACTTAGCTATTCATATCTGGGCTTGGGAAAAAGAGGCTTGCTGCTTCAATTCTTCAACTGCAGTATTAAATAAGTATTTGCCTGGAACTTATGTTATCTGACAGAAAATTTTTCAGAATGTATTTCCATTTTTTTTAGGCTTATTAACCATAAAAAATGCTTATATTAGTGGAAATGGAATGAAACATTGATGAATAAAAAGATAGCCAATAGCCCATTAAATTGAAAGCAAGGTCCAGCTCTTTTGTCTAATCCAGACTGTTAATACTTGCATGCTTTTTCTGGGTTCACAGAATTAACAGCTCTCTAAATGACGAAGTTTTGCAATTTTGGACATTTCTTATAAGCCAGAGTAAATGATTTTTAGTTTTTCACTGGAAATTTGATGAAAGTGATCCCCTTAAATCTTTCATTTATATCAGTAAGCTACTTTGTGTGTCTATATATGAACAACTTAAACTTTTGAGGGGTTCTGCTAACCTGTGCCAGTATTGCTTAAAATAAGCCTGGAGATTCAAGTCTTTCTCTTTACAAATACTGATTTTAAAAAGGAAAATGAGGATGGGGGTGGGGATGAAGCACACCAGTCACTAAGGTAGGGTTGACACAGATTGTCCTTTAGAAACAATATTTTTCTAAGTGTCAGTGTCTTTTCATGTTGAAGGATAAATTGTCCTTTAAAAATCTTCCTAGCACAGAAAGCAATTGAGAGCTGGATTGAACTGTACACACTTTGTTACACACTGCATTATCTGTTGTAAAAGGATAGGCAAGTGCTGACAGTCAGCATATCAAGGACAGGGTTTTTTTAAGGAAAAATGTTTACAGAGTTGGAAAGAGTGATTTGAAGCAGGGAACGTATCTGGCCTCTAGAACAGATGACATAGACTAAATAAAGCTGTTTTCAGAATTGTTGTATGTTTTTCAAGGGGTTCTGTTTAAGAATACTTTAAATCTTGTTTTGAGTATTATACTCAAAGCTTTCTCTCAAGTGGAGAAATGTTTTTGGAGCTATTATTTTATATATGATGGATATGTAATATATATTATATAAAATACCTTGCATTCTGAATTATATACAATTAAAATGAATATAACAATTTTTGTATTTTTTTACATAGAATGTAATCTTTCAAGGTTTTCAGGTAACAGATCTAGGAGATACAGTGCTACTGTAATGGTCAACAAGGAACAAGATCTTTCATTATTTTTCTTTTGGGAAAACAAGGATGAAAGCCTTATCTAGGATAATTTGAAGGCTATGAGTCATTCACTGAAATTGTTTATTTTTATATATTTTGTTCTTAAAGTTTAATAGCTAAGATGAAAGAGCAAATAGCAAAATGTAGGGTAATTCTTAGTGAATAGTCAGTTTTTATGTATCATCTCGGATGGCATATGTTAAGAGATAAAATTATAATTTGATTTTTTCCCAAAATACACATAGTTTAACAAGAGGCTAAGAACTTTATGAAGAAATATGTGATAAAATTTAGTGAAAAGTTTAGCACTACATTCTGTTTTGGCCTTAAAAATCTTAGTCTGTTGGTTTCTTAAGTGGGGAATTAATCTTGACAAAACAAGTAGGGTGTTAGAACTGTGATATTAAATTTGATATTAAAAGTGTGGCTGGAAATGTTACTGAAGTCTACTATGTGTTAAAATAACAGACTTCTGTGATGGATGCAGCAATGTTGCGTAACATTCCGGCTAAAAGTTCACTGTGGAAATCCAGCGTTACACATACTAGACGGATTTAAATATTTATTTAGGATTTTTAATGGACACTCAACATCCCATTCTCAATGAGAACCTTCAGAGTTTTTCATGATCTAGTGCTCTTGTTTATGGCTTTCAGTTGGCAAAGAGAATCAGATGTTTGTCAGTAACAGTTGAAGGTGCTACAGAAACAATAGAATAGTGAACACTGATAAAATTAAGCCAACTGTATAGAAGGAAATAGTGGAAGACTCCACAGAAACTTCTTTCTTCCAACTGATCACATTTTGTGAAAGTGATTTCAAGATCTAATTTAGACATCTTTGTTATTTACAAATGAAATAGCTTATGAAGCAGTCTCATTTAAAAGAACAAGTAGTCACGGTGAGTAGAATCTAAAATGGTGTTTCCTATGCAGCAGAGTTAAGCATCCTTCTCAGTTTTAGACAGTCTTTACTTTTAAGATTTAAATAAACTTAAAACTTGCTGAAATGGAATTAGTTTACATTAAGGTAGAAGTCACATTTTCTCAGGATGAAAAATCACAGCAGATCCAGCTAGAGAAGGTTACTCAGGGCCTCATCCAGTCAAGTTTTGATCATCTCCAAGTCAGAGATTCCACAGATTCCACAGCCTTACCAACCTGTTCCAGTGTTTTATCATCTTAATGGTGAAATCGGGGGAAGGGGGGGGGGGGGGGAGGATGTCTTTTTTTTTTTTTTTTAATATAGTTCCAACTTGTGTTCCTTGCTTCTCATCGTCTCACTGTGCACTTTCAAAAAGAGTTTGGTTCCATCTTCTCTATAGCCTTCCAATTTAGGTAGTTGTAAAGAGTGGTATGACCTTAACTTTGTATTTTTTTTACCTTTTTTTTTTTTGTGTGTGTGTGTGTAAACACCCAGCCTGAAGATCTTCGTTGCTGTTTGAAATTGGTTTCTGTGAACAAAATGTTCTTTTGTATTGCTGGGGGCTCTAAGCTTCCATTCTGACAGCACAAGGTGATGCAGAATTATTGAAAGGATAATGAATCAGCAGTACAATGTACCAATTAGATTAATTAGATTTCAAAATTTGATGGATAACCATAGTATATGGAGAGATGTGAAGCTATGACCTTACTCCTGAGAGGCAAGAATACAAGCAATTGAGTCTCACTGACATTTAAGGCTCTCTGTGTGCGTGTGTGTACAGTTAGATAGATACCTACTTAGGTTGTCTCTCTGTATCATGTCCATTGCCTCCTTGAAGCAGAATTCTTGCTGGACTAATTACAAAGCTCCTGTTCACTAAGTTCATTTTTCTCCACAAATTGGCAATATGAGCACTGGCTCATGTATTTTCTGAGCTAGGCTATGGTTTCATTTTTATTGAATCAGTTACTCTCTGCAGATGGGGCATTTAAATTTAGAGACTATTCCTGTTCATGGTTTCAGTTTTGATACTTTTTTAATGTCACTAGTAATAGAAAGAGGTCATGTTAAATATTTCAAATACTGAATAGGAATGAGCTTTTATGCTGATGTTCAGTGCTGAATTTGGTCCAAAAACTCTGTTTGGAATAAAAAAAAAAAAAGCATTAAGTGAGAAAACTATGCTGTTTATAGTGGGTCTTGATACATATTTGTTTAACTTAGCTTTGCAAATGTTAATTGACCATGGTTCCTTCCAGTCTGTTCAAATGTTATGGTCCTTAAACTGGAATAAACATACCATTTTAATTTCCGTGCAAACATCATGTATTTGTTTCCTACAAATATAAATTACCTTTCTTGCTCTTTTTTCAGGGAATGTATATCAAATCAACATATGATGGACTACATGTAATCACAGGAACAACTGAAAATGTGAGCTTCTTTATTCTAAATGACGTTTATCATGCATACAAGTATTTTCTGTATATCTGCAGTGCATTTTGTAACATGAAAACTTGCTTTAAATTAAGCCACTTTTTATTAATACTTTATCTTTTCTGTACCTATATTATCTTTGTAAAAATTGGAACCCCTGAAAATAGACATAGAAAAATATCTGTGATGAAGTGACTAATAACTGACAATATAATGAAATTAAAATCTTGAACTTCTGTCCTCAGTGGTTCTTCTAATACAACTTTCTAACAGTGTTCATGTATATATTTTCTCTCTGGCATAAAAGTGTTTTCCTTTATATTAAGTAAATTTTTCTCACAGAAGAGCATCATCATTACTCTAAATTAATATTGGTTGTATTTAATTTTTGTTCTCTACTTTAGATAAATCTCTCAGAACATCGGACAATTTAGATTCTCATAAAAAAAGAAGTATTTTTCTGTCAACAGAACAGTAGAAATAATATAACAGGGAAAAAAAATCTGCCTCAGGCATTTATATTGACCAGAGTATTCACAAAATTGCAGTTACTGATAAGCATAGTTGTCATCTGAACATCCCTTAACATGTACAGTCAGCTTACTTTATGCAATGGGTAAATAGTGTTATACAGTGACAACTAATTTTTTGCTAAGAGTTCTTTGTCTTCTTCTTAGAACGGGCAGCAATTTTTTTGTGATTTTTTTTCCCTAATTACCAAATTAAATTAAAAATTATGTTAGAAAAATTAGGCTTTTGAAGATGATGCCTGTCCTATGATTGACTCATAGAAAATTAGTAGCTTCTGTATGTCTGAGCAATTCAGTAAAATAGATTGTAAAATAATAAATTTTTAAATAGTTACAATATCAGCAGTATGGGTGGATATAAAAAACATGGGTAATGGAGAAAGATAACTTAAAATATTATATTTCATATCTGACAGGTTATAGAATAATCTTTGATAAACCAGAAAGTTTTCAAAGCTAGCATAATTACTGACAGAACTATCACTAAGAAGGGGAAAACTGTGAAAAGGAGCAAACAGATTTTGTTACACGGACAGGAGGGGACGGATGATTTGACAATGTTAAAAAAACAAGTTAGTTAACAATCCAAATAACTATTGTGTGGGATGTATAAAAAGTTCTTTTATGAAAATAACCATTCCTGAAAGAATTGTATTAGGAGAAGTTAAGCACCATTGTATTTTCATATTTTCCATCATCTGTAGTAAAAATACAGAAGACACCAAGAAAAATCTATTCATTATAATTTTCATTGTAGTCCCAGAAGCGTTAGGCAAAACTGAACCAAAAGCACACAGAATTGCTGCAGCACATAGATCAGTATGACTGATCATAGAAAAACTAAACAGTTTTGTGTGACAAGAATAATGAAGTAGCTTCTAAATATCCATCTTGTTACTTAACTTGCAATTCATAATTGTAGAATTGAAAAAAATAAATTGACTTCAACTGCTGCAATCTAATTACTATGACAGGCTTCATAATAAGACCCATCCGTTCTGTTTTTCATACAGTGTTTTAGCCACACTGTTTTCATTCAGTCTTGGGTCTGTTTAACAGCATATAGCTGGATAAATTACAAGTTTAAATTTTATAAAGCTAATATTGAAATTATGTAATGCTGACACCCAAGGAACATAAAATTAGCACTGTGCAGCTAGCCAATGATGTAAATACTTGCTGGCATACATCAATGGCATGCTGGCCCATACAGATAAGCTTCATATGTGATATTTTGTTGTACTTGATCTATATATATTGAGTAGTATTGCATCATGCAGTTTCTGTCACTCAGTTTTTAGACAGCACAAACCCATGGAAAGCCTGATGATTTGTGTGTCACAGTTTGTGAAGACAAGTCTAACGCAAATTAAACTTAAATTTTTTTTGCTTATTTGTATTAACGCCGTTGGCAGCATTTAGAAGTCTTAAAATAAATGTATATATATCTTGGGTCCTGAAACTTATGAATGATCCATCTTGATGATGTCTCAACAGATTTTGTTCATAGATTGAATTACTCATGCTATAATTAATCCACTTTTTTACTGTAATTCATTTTAGAAATATAATGCAGTTTGTAGGGAAAATATTTATATATTTATAATTGAAATTCACATGAGGAGTTACTAAATTTCCAGCCACTAAAATTTTTATTTTTATTTTGACTAAACTTTAGATGTCAGAACTTTTTGATAAGACACCACCATATGAAGTTGCTTTTTTGTTTTTGCTAAAAGTGTAATCACATGTGCAGATAAACCAGCTTCAAAGACCTTTAATTTCTGGCATTTCAGCAAATTGATTTTTCATTCCTTTTGAAGGGATAATTGACCTCAGAGCCAGTGTTTAATTTTAAAAGATAATAATTAGCTCAGTCTCATCAAAGCCAGGAAAGTAGCTAAAAAGAGAAAGGACAAGGCCTTTGCTTTTCCAACTAACATCAGCTGAAGTTAAATGTTATGAATGGTACTGTTTACCTGCATTTCCTGCTTACCTTTTATTCACTGTTTAAAGTGATCAAGTTTGTATTCACACTGAATTCTAGAAATATCTTTGTTATATGTTTAGTCCTGTGTGAAAGACCAGTCTGCCAAAATTCTGCAAGTGTCCCCTAAAAGGAGAAACTGACACTGGATCCAGGTAGTTCTGCACACCATCCTATAAAGTACATAGGTAAAATCCTGTTTATTTTAGTGCAGAAGGACTCAGATGACAGGAGTTGAGATCTGGCTGTGATGACCAAGTAGTTTAGCTCCAGGGCTAGACTCCCCACTACAGGAGAGACAGAAGCCCTTATGAAAAAACAAGCAGAGATCCAGCAGGTGAGGAACTGGAAGGTGGCTTGTGTTGGAGACGTTGGGCAGAGCAAGGTTAGGAATGATAAGCAAGCAGTAGGCTGAAGGTAAAAGCTGTCCTTGGAATAGCACCTACAACACACTTGGAATCACTATGTCAAATATTGGCTATTTGCCCTATTGGCTTTTTTTTCCCCTACTGATTGAATAATTAATTTTGTCTCTTACTACTCTTCAGCACCTGTGCAAACTGCAGAATCTATTGATTAGTCAGCCGGTGCTGACTATTGGAGAGTGAGTTAACCTCCTCATACATGAGTGTCATCGGCGTTTTATTCAGAAGTAATTGCAGTCATTTTCTTCCCACTGGTGATTTGGGGTTTTGTTCCTTTTATTTTTCTTATTTTTTTAATCTCTATCCAAGAAAGGGTTGGAAATGATGGGTGGGATTTTTGGTTGGTGAAGACTGTCCAGCTGAAGAGCTCTTGTGTGTTTCCTGGAAGTCTTGACTGGTATGCAGTGAGGTCATGAATACAAACTTCTACAAGTCACTTTTAGTTTGGGTAAATCTTTTCTTCCTTTGCATATGACGTCTGGCTCTTGTGCCATGGGCAGTTTATGTTATAGGCTGACTCCAAGAAAATCCAGGAACTGAACTAAGTTTTGATAATGTAACTCCTTTTCTGTGAGGATCTGCTTCAACAGTGTCAGAGTTTGACCACTCTCTGTAGCTCCAAGTGGCTCTTTTTCTGCCTTTCTTAGGAGTCTGCTTACTTGGACAGGGAACTTGAAGTGTTACTAAAAGAGTATTTTGCTTTAAATGTTTCTGTGTTGTTGGAGATGGGACAATCTGTCCACTCCTCTCTCTGACTCTAACAAGTAGAGTAAACATTCAACCTTGTCCAAGTCTCCTGGCTGGTCTACTTCCTTAACAGCTAACTTCCACTGTGACTTATTTCTCAAGGTGATGTCTTAGCTCTTTAATTCTTTTTCTGGTTATTTTCTCCTGAATTTCAAGTTGGTGTACTCTGTGTCAGTAGAACACTCTTGTAAGCTAGTGCACAATGCAAGTAAATTCCCTTGAATTCTCAGTTCTCTACTTTTGAGTATGACTGCTGATCTGCGTGCCTTACAGATTTAAGATCTGGTTTCACTGAAGCATTTAAAAATGGTTTGCTATAGCAGTTGACCATTTTCAAGTAGCTTTTCAATGGGTTTTAATCCATTTTAATGTTATCAGAAGAATCTCTATTTAGGATAAGGGAGTTTTTCAGCTCAGTGATCCACAAATTATGCGGATGGTATATATGGAATACTGTGTGTGTATAGGGGGGTGTGTGTGTATATATATATATATTATCTCCTGAAGAGCTAGTCTGTCACCGACATTATCCATTTGTAAATTACCACCTTCTGTGTTCAAATGGTTAATCTAGTACTGTGTTGGAAGTGCTGGAGCTAGTGTATTTGCAGAGTATCTTCAGTGCACTTAAGCAGTAAAACTGCTATATGAAGGACTGGGAGACCTGCTTTTCTGTTACACGCATGGTTGGTCCAGTCCTGTCCCTGACCATGCAGTAAGCTTAGTATTTGTTGACTTAACAGATCTACTTCAATGTGATATAAATTCACTCAGTGTATTCCCAGTAAGACTGACTGCTCCTACTCCCCACAGAGAGGTGAAAAAGCTAGAATAATTCGACCAGTCAAAAGGGCTGTTCACCACTAATGCAAGTGGGATTCTAGATTACTTCATCAAATTGCCATCTGTAACCAGCAAAAACATAGTTCCTTATAAATACAGTTTTCATAAATATGACCGATTATTGTTATTTGATAGCAATAATACTTCTTTGGGCACAGCTTTCTTGCCTCTTTCAACATTCATTGGTTTAATTCCTGCCCTTCCCTTCCCCATCCCCCCCCACGTAAAGTTAATTATTGTTTCTTGTCCTTAGTCTCCTGCTGACCAATGTAAGAAAATCCATGCTGGTGATGAGGTGATCCAGGTCAACCATCAAACTGTGGTAAGTATTCTGGAAATTCTGTTCTGCAGTCTTTGCCTATTCCCACTGCTAAAAAGGTAATAATTAGTTGTAGAAGGTAACTTTGCCAAACTTGATTATTATTTATGTCTTTAAAATATCATAACCACTGCTTATGCTTAATAAGAAAAGGCACAAGTTGAGTTAGTAACCAGCCCAGAAGGATTAAGCCAAATTTACATTTTGTACAGCTGCTGTTCAACATCATAATCTTTATATAAGGAGATCCCAGATTTTTCGCTGAAGTTCTTAGTCTTCTCATTATGGATATGCCAGCTAGTTTAACTTTTTCCTCTTAAACAGAATTTTGCGTTCTGTTTAATACAAGATTCAGATTAAAAATGCAGAAGTGCTGTAACAGCCATATAGTATGAATCTGTTGTGGGAGGAAAACAAAAACGTAAAGATGATTAAAGTGTTGATAGAAATCTGTCAGATTTTGCTTTTCTGCATTCTTGCATGCAGATTTATTTTTAGGCAGATGAGCAGTTTTATAAACTTAGTTAAACTATTAATTGGTATAAAATCACATAAGCATGTATATGCAGAAGTATATGCTGAGCCCAAGGTATTGCAGTACATGATTTGGGTATGTTTAAACATGCCTACCATTGCATTTCTTTCATAGCTGTCTGCTGTATTGTGTACTGTATCTATACAAAACTACATTTCATTTTATGTAGAAATGCAGGAATAATATGTTTCTGCGGCATTCATAGAATTGTATCCTGACTTAAAACACACGTGACTTCAGTGAAGATTTATTTATTTGTTTATTTGGTTAAATTATTTGTAATTGTGCTCTAAAAGCCTATCAGAGTGCTTATCTAAAAGCCTGTCAGAGCCTCATCCAAGGTTGAATGGTTATATTTTTTCTTCCTATTTTGTGATGACACACGTTGCTGCCTTATAACTAATGTTAGTTCCAGTGTTGATGATTACTGAAAAAAATGCAGTCACATTTTGTCCTAGTACTATCTTAAGTCATAGGGACTGTCCTTTTTAAAAAAAATAAAATTGTATGTTGTAGAAGAATGGAAACAGTGTTGCTGGAACTACAGGTGAAAGGAACACTTGTATTTCCTGCTTATTAGGCATGAGTAGCATTGTGACAGTGAAGATGATAACTACTTAAAGTGCTCATAATTTAGCCCTTTAACTTTGTCTTGCTGAACCCCATCTCCTAACACAGCAGCAGCAAAATTAAGAAATCTTTCTGTCTGTCGTTTGTGTGAAGTGGAAATATGAAAGTCTGACTACAAAAATCTTATGATTAGAGAGAAAATATTTTCTCCTGAAAAGAAGTATAACTTATTCATTTACACTTTAAATGTTTATGCAACATGCAGCTCTTGCCTATATCGGAGAGGTTCTATGAGTTGTTATAGTTACAAGTTGAAATATGCATTAGACTGGCTTTCTCCATCACACATACTTTTCAAGTGACAGACCTGATTTAATCTTTACTCGCCGAGGTGAAATCCCCTCATTCAGCTACTCAGGAATTGGCTTTCTGGATAGCAACTCTTTCCATGTGTGTTATTACAACAGGCCCAAGGTGTTTGATACTTGTAATCCCTTTCCAGCTAAGGGCACAGTACCAACAGCTGAGTCAAGTGGCATAAAATACCTTTTTCTAAAAAAACCCCACTATTAATTATTCATTCTGAAGTTTATAATAAGCTAAGAAAAGAGATAAATGGCAAGCTGTTTCTTTCAGGAATTTATTCTTACTTTGAAATGGCTGGGAAAGTGTCATTCTGTCTTCACTGTGACTTTGGAAAGTCAGACAGTAATATTGAGTGTTTACATGTTTCAGAGGTGTATGACCGACCCTCTTTCCTTCATGGACTGGAAGTTTTAATGTTTTAAGTATCCCTTTGATCTTCAAGTGTGCCCTTTAAGTCACTTCTGGTACGTCTTGCTGCAAACTACACTTGGCTGTGTTCCTTCTTCACCCAAGTTATCACAAGCTGTGATGATCAATATCATGCTTATAATTACCATGATTTCCATTAGTGGACTAGAATAATTCAAAGGCAACAGCTTGTTAAATTTCCATATAATCAATATTTTAATACCAGCAAGACCAGCTCATAAAATGAGGTGTAACCCATTTGAAATCAATGATTGGGGAGGGCAGTTGAATAACCTTACAAAAGAAAGGCTTGCGTATCTGTGGTGGTCTTACAGGTTTTCCAGAGCAGTAAACTGTCTTGCTCACTAAGTAGAGGAGTATGGATTTGTGCCTGCACAGAGTCCTCACTAGAACCCAACATTTCCTCATACCAGCCTTTGACCCTAGTTTAGCAAAAGCAAGCGCTAGTAGAAGTAAAATTGTAAAAAAGAAAAATACAAAGCAGTTTGAAATTATACCTAGCTAAAATGTGCTTGTTCAGCTGTTTTGTGCTTCTCACTTCTCTCACAATGTTCTCCAGCCGTTTTTGTTGCCTGGTAGTTGGTAGTGCCATTTCTACCATTAGTTTGATTTCTGGACTGGAGATTAAGTGCTTGCTTCCTTTCCCTTCTCTCTCTCTTGCACACCTTCTCTCCAACTTTAATTCAATATTTTTTCCCCTTTTTTAGGTTAAACGTCACATCCTCATTCCCTCTAAAATAAAATTGCAGCAAAAGTTTGCATTGATTTATAACCATTTACAATGGCTTGCATTTTCCCTTTACCTTGTTTTGGAGCTGAAAGAAGTGGAGTGTTTCTTTATTTCTCTAATGTATCATTCTGTTCAATTTATTTCATACGAAGCATTTATCATTGCCCTGTGAAGAGGCAAATTATTACATTTAGTATCCTAAATACTCCCTGGGTTGTCACAGAATTTTCAAGATAGATAGTTAAAATATTATTTACGATATATGTATCCAGTGAAAACCATGGTCTCCAGTGTCCTGTTAGTTTTCCATAGAGACTCTACTTAAAGCATTAAAAGCCTAGGTGATAAAAATATAGATGTTAGTGTTATTTCTTATTCCTGCTTTTACCTGTTCATTGGTAAGGAAGGCTCCATGCTTTCATAAAATGTATACACAGGTTAAGTTATACAATGTAAAGATGCAGAAATGTACTTCTTCAGATATTTATATGCTTCAGAGATTCTGCATCCAACAAATTTTATCTTTGTAGTTGTAACGGAGACATTTTCTTAAGACTGAAGTTTCTGTAGCATTTTGGTAGTCTATCAAATATGAATCCCATTCAACACAACGTGTTTAGGAAGAATCTGTTCTGAAGATGATTAGATACAGTCATTTTGTATTGCCACTAGTGAAAATACTTTCCTGATTAGAGAAAGTATGGATCTCTTTTAATAGATTCCAAACCTGTAACTGACAACTGGCATCACTTAATCTGATTTTGACTGAACTAGGCCAATGTATTTTCTATAGATTCGTATTTACTCTTTTAACAAGATCATTTGAGTTTTAAAACTTTCATTGATGTTCCCACAACCTGTAATAAATTCTTCCCGTAGTTAATTATTCTCATTGCTGGGGAAAAAAAAATAATTTTATTTGTAGCCTACGTTTGTCTGGCACAAGCTTCCAGTCCTTTGATCTTGATATATTTTTATCTGTTAGATTGGAGAGCAGGTTTCTCATTTAGGTATTTTCAGGATGCAATCAAATTGCCTCTTAACTTTTTTTTTTTTTTTTTTTTTTTTTGTGGTAAGCGAGATAATTTGAGCACTTCCAGTTTGTCATCCTAATGCATGACCCCCCTCAACAACCTCTTTAAATTCCCAACTGTTATACTTTGCGTATCTAACATTGAGTTACAGAGCTGTCCAGTGAAAGCATTCATTCATGTGTAGGGCAGTACTCCTGTGCTAAAATAGTGTAAATGAGACTACATTAATGTAGCCATTACCAACTAGCTGTTCACTCTTTTAAAAAGGTTTGTGTTCATTTTTCATTCGTACATAGGCAAAAATGAAACTAAGAGGACACTTCTATTTGATTTTTTCCTTTAAAAACAAAACCTGTAATTTCAATTTAAGTTTGACTCTCCATCAGGAAGTCCATTTTAAGAGAAGAATCATTATCTGTTTTGAAATTGTGAGAGGAGTAGGCTCTTAAACAGGTTTAAGAAGATGTAGAATTAGAAATACTTGTACCGTCAATGCATTTGAATGGAGTCAACACCCATAATAGCATTTCTAATCCTGGAGGCAGTTCTCTGGACTTGTATAGCTATAGCAGAGGATTAAGCATGCTGACAATGTCAGTCTCATTGAATTGGTGGATGTATGGAGTTAAGCATTTTGGGATTGATGTGACTAGAATATTTTGGCTGTATGTTTTCAAAATTATTCTTATTACCTACAATTAGTATACACATTTAATATAAAGCATTATCTGTATTAAGAAATATCAGATAGCTAGGAGGTAGCTATATTCATACTCTTCTCCCCCACCCCCCAATCAGTTATATTAACAAATATATTAAAAATATTAACAAGACCACTTGTTTTACTTTACTTTTCAAATAACTTTTCAGTGTAGTTGAGAGTTTAAAAAAAAAAAAAAGACAGGAAAGCAGCTTACAAGTTATATAATGCAACAATTGAAAGAGTTAGAAATAAAAGACTTATTATGTGGAATCTGGTCTAACCAAGGAACACTGTAATACAATTATAAAGATCAAAGAAAAAATAATAGTACTTTAAGCAAGAAATTAATTAAATCAGGCGATTCACCACTGGCTGTTAAGATCATTTAATCATTATTCAATTTCCTTATTTGCTTTTCTGCTTGTCCTTCTTGCTTATTAGATTTTAATAAAACAGCATAAGAAACTTTAAAAATAAGTTATACATTCTATACTGCCACACTAACTCTTTATTTTTCCCTACAGTTGCAATAGGCACTAGTTCTGCCAGTGCCTTGTAGATTTTTACTTCCTCTCCTATAAAATTATACAGAAGTGCTGAATTTGCCACTGTACATTTATTTGTTTGCAAAATTAATAATTATACCTTAGATTCTACGGATAGTATATTTTCCGCTGCTTAGTTGAAATAGTAAATTTCATATTGTAATTTTTTTAAAGTTGTTTTATATATGGGACATGATTCTTTAGTCAAAGAATTGGGACTGTTATGCAGTGAAAATAGGGTAAAATTAAAGCCAAGATAGTCACTAGCCAAGAAACACTTGTTTCTTTCAGTTTTCCATAACAAGGATAGTATCAAACATAGAACAAAGAAAACCAGTCATAATAAATATATAGGTATATATATTCAGGACACAAAGTTAGGTAATTTAATGCCAAATCGTCTTCACCTGAGTTTACTGAAGAGACTGAAAGTTTCAATTGCAAGTCCCTAAGCAATGATTTTTAATGAATTGTCTGCGCTAAGATAACATGGTATTCTGGGGAAATGTAAGAAGGCAAAACTTACTAGTGAGTACTTTGCAAGATTTTTTAGGTGATTTAGAGAGGAAACGATAACTAAAGACATGAAGGAAAATGGCATATTAGGTGAAATGCAGCATAATTTTATGAAAATTAAACTGCGTTAATGTTCTACCTTTGATAATTTTTCAGACAACAGAAATATTGCAGATCCAAACAAGTATTGATCTAGCTGCCTGACCATCTGTAAAATATTTTATCTACTTCTCTATGGAAAAGTGTTTGATAAACTAGGGAAAACTGACAATTAAATTTTTTTTTTTTTTTTGAGGATTAGAATTTCAAGGTCATTTAACAGGACAGAGAGCAATAATAATGCTTTTAGTAATTCCTGTTGAAAGCGAGATGTTACTCGGGAGCAACTGGCAAGAGTCCAGAGTCAGAATGTAGTAATTAATCCCAAATCAACTGAGCGCCATAGAAGTGATGTGATGGAAAATGGCAAAGATGAACTTGGAATTAATCAGGAACAAGTTTCCAGGAGAAATAGAGTTTTAATGCCATTGTCTTGACATTGGTAATATCTTGTCTGAAATACTATGTGATGTTCGGGTCATTTACAGTCATCAAAGGTGTGAAGTTACATATGAACATTAAAAAAATGTAATGGGTAAAAAAGAAAACATATAATCTGTCTCATATGAAGAGAATTTTTTTAAGGATTTCAGTTTGGTTAGCCCAGCCAGCTAGGTCTGAGACAGAATTCCTCTTTCTTAACAGGCAGAGGCTATAAAGACCAAAGAGAAAGAACTCTTTAAGGTAAAAACACATAGCTGTTGTTTTTAACTAATGTGGCTGCATTTTCATACTTGATAAGGTTATTCTTTGGAATGATGGATGCTATGCTTTCAGTACCTAAAGGGAGCTTATAAGAAAGATGAGGACAGACTTTTTAGTAGGGCCTGTTGCGATAGGACAAGGTGTAATGGTTTTAAACTAGAAGAGTGTAGATTTAGACTAGATATAAGGCAGAATTTTTTTTGCAATGAGGGCGGTGAGACACTGGCACAGGTTGCCCAGAGAGGTGGTAGATGCCCCATCCCTGGCAGTGTTCAAGGTCAGGTTGGACGGGGCTCTGAGCAACCTGGTCTAGTTGAAGATGTCCCTGCTCATTGCAGGGGGGGTTGCACTAGATGACCTGTAAAGGTCCCTTCCAACCCAAACTATTCTATGATTCTGCGATTCTAAATGCATGTTCAGCAGCCTAATACCCTTTCATACTGTTCATTGTCAAATTACATACTTTAAAATAAGTGTTTTAAGAGCGCTGGCACAAGGAAATAATTTCAGCACTAATTTATTGCTGTTAAGATATTTATTAAATTAATATCCTAGGTGTATATTTGTGGAATTGTAAATCTGAGTCTTAATGAGAGCTCATTTTAGATGGAGGTAGATCTGTAAATGTAGTGCCAGATCACACCATCTGTGTTTCAGCACACTGTCTGTTGTAAAATACAAGTAGGAACAGCAAAGGCAAAAGATGTCATGAGAATTACAACTTCTTCCCCCAAAGATGTCATTCTGTTCCCAAACAAATTGCCACATGTTACTTATTCTCAGGGTTCAGCCTTTTAAAAACTCTTAGTAATGCATGTCTTCCAGTAGCATATCTTGCATCTACTTGGAATCTTGCTGTATTTCTCCGTTAGTTAATGAAAATAACTATGCAAGATAACAGGAGAACATTTGTTTTTCCATCGTCAGTTATTGTTAGTAACAGTTAGGATATTAATAAGAAGAGTGAATCAGCTACAGGTGTTAATGGTGAGCTTCCCATTCAGTGACAGAAAGTAGTCTTATGATCTTCCAGCACATTTTTGTCTAATAATAATTTCTGATTTCCATGTTAATCAAACCAGTGCCCTTGATTAATTCCTTAATGAGTCAAAGTGAATTATAGACTTAAAATACGAAAGGATGATAGTCTGTTTCCTTAACAAAAAGTTGAGTTTACACAAGCTTTTTTTTTTTTTTCATGCAAATATGAAGAGAGGTCATGCTCTTGAGGTTCAAGTAAGTATCCAGATGGCTTTGCTTATGTATTTGAAGAGCCTTGAGGGGAAACATCTGTCCTGGTTCATGTCAGGGTTACTGCAGTCAAAGCAAAATTACTTGTTTTCAGGTGGTGTGCAATACAGTATGTTCTAAATATTTAGAAAATATCCTGTACATTGATTTCCAGATCAAATGCCTAACAAGGTAGTTCTTAAATTCCTGTTTAGTTAATGCTCCGTCTCTCTCCATCCTAGGTAATATTAAAGCTTGCATACAATACAGCAAGTAGAATATGCACAATTCTCACGAACAACTTAAGGTGTAACCTACCTTCCTTCTGTGAGGTGCACTCTATATTTTTGTACTTCTCAGAACTTTTTCATTCTTCAGAGTCCTGATAGACGTTTAGGGTTTGATAAGGCAGTGAAGGAACTAAGGAACCACACTTCTGCTTTATCCCCAGAATTTTCAGGAGCAGCAGAGAAAGGAATATAGGTATTCTATCCACTATGCATTCCTAGTTCCACTATCTGAGCTGTGTCTTCTAAATTTGTACCATAACAAATATGTATAATGCGTTTAAAAGAAATTGGGGTGGAGGTGAATAACTGTTGTGGTGGTTTTGACTACTGGAATCCTTTGATAAACACCATCATGTTCAACAGTCCAGCTGTTTTTTCAGTTCTTTTTAATAGATGAATATATCATGCACTTAATGCCTGTGCGGTTATCCACAAATGCACTGGTTTGAGTTTTCGTCAGTCTTTTTTGTGTGTGTGCGTGTTTGTAACATTAAGAATTTTTTGTATTAGTTTGCGTTTTTATACAGATCATCAGTGAGTCATCACTGGCCAGGTAGCCTTTATTTTAAAAAAGGAGAAAAGGTGCTTGTCCAGCATAAAGAGAGTTTGGATTTATAAAAATGCTGAAATTCCTATTGCTGGTAGTATGCATCCTGAATCCCATTAATACATATCTAGATCTTCTAAATGAGGAGGAACAAAGTCAATATAGGGAGACTTTAAAGAAGGTACTGGAGAACTAGGAAACAAACTAGTTTACTGTCGGTTAATGAGTGAGTTATGTTTTTCTGAACATACTAGTTATGCAATCCCAGCTACAAAATTATCAGGTTTAGGTATACAAAATTACTACAGCATTGTGGATATTTAAATTATTATACTTTTATGGTAAAGAAATTTAGTATTGTAGGGATTAGTATTTTTGGAACTATTATTTTTGAAGTTAACATATTTTGCTGTTTCCACTAATTATCTGGCTTTACTCTCTCTGAGAAAGCTAACAAATCCTTTAACATAGGCAGTAGTACACATTTTTTTTCCCCGGAGCCCTTGTTTCCATACTGAAGATGTACAAAGCAATAAAAATTATTGATTAGAGCAATCCTAAGTGTAAACCACCAAAATCTTAAACTTCTGCCTGCCTCTTACCATTTTCAGTGAGGAGTTGTACATTCTTCTAGGTTTCTTCCATATTTAGCATCTAAATTTAAAAAAAACCAGTAATTTTTTTGGCTAAAATTAAGAAGTCAATAATTTTAAGCCAGTAAATGTCAAAGTTTCTGTGATGCTAATCTTTTTACAAACTTTGTGTGTATCACTGACGTAGCAATTCTCATTGCTAGCATCTGACTGTATTTTGTATGTTCTTTGAGTTCTAAAGTAAGACTACAGCAGGCATGTGGCTTTCCACATTCTAGGTTTTGTAAGCCCAGTTTATAAAGAGATAAAAAATAGTGCACTGTATTTCAATATGCAAATATGTTTAGCAGAGGACAGTGCACCATGACTAGAACTTTACTATGCTGTGCAAAGATGACATAATAATGTGCTTCTGAATTTGTTGATTTGAATGTAATGGGTATCCTAATTGTTCCAATTTCTTTTATTTGGGAAAATAAGAGTATTACAGTAGTCTTTTTTTTTTTCCCTTCATTAGTCTAATCTTAATGTGAACTTTCATTACTGAGTGAAATATCTTAACCCAGACTATAGAATCTGATTAACTGAATGTATATGCTAAAAATTTTAAAGGAGCAAAATACCCTTTTGCTGAATACATCCTACCACAGCTAGAAGCTAGTAATTGCTATTAAAGACTGATTCTTTAAGAACAAATTTCAAAATCTGTCTTAAGGACTGATTTTCAACTAAGATTTTTAATCTACTGTAATGACTTCTATTTTTTTCAAAGATATTTTTAGTAATACAATTTATAATAACATGTCCAAATTCCTGAGAGCATTTTATCATCACCTACTAATAATGACTGCAGACTGTTCTCTAATAGATCTTGGTATTTAATGGTTTTGTCATTAAGGTTCTCATTGGAATAATTTATCATTAACTTAATTATTTATCATTCTTTTCTAAAAGGAGCTCATAGAACTCTAAAGGTTTTAGCATTCTGAAAATTACATCAATCTATAAAAATGGAAAATAGTTCATTTTTAATTTTATAATTGAGTAAAATATATATATAGTCCTGTCATTTTATAAATAAAGTATAAAACTAGAAGAGTTCGTTTGGAACACAAGTTGACACATTTGCATTTGTTTGGCTTTGGCCTGTTTATAATTACTACCATTTTCTGATTTCCTGTGGCCAGTGCATTTTTAGAAAGTTTTCAATAGAACAGCAACATTAACAATAGAATAGAACTTTTAAAAGCTATTTTTTTAGCTTTTTAAGCTAAAAGCTTTTTAGCTAAAAAGGATTTTAAAATCCTTTTTAGAGTTACAATACATTGTAGTTGTTTCCAAGCAGAATGTTCACACTCAGGATCCTGGCTTTGGCCCACTGTGGAGACAGACTAGAACCTTACAGTTTCTATCGTAACTTCTCTTCAGCCCTTATAACAGAATTTTAACTGAAATCTCTTCAAGGTTTCCTTTATTATTTTCCCTCCACTTTCATGTGTAATCAGATATTATCTTCCTCTAAGAGGAAGGTAGTTATAAACTATACCTGATATAATATGGTGATATATGTAGACTGCTCTGATTCTGAGCACATAAATCTTTTTTTTTTTTTCTTGTTTTTTAATAGCAATGGGAATACACACTTTGGTCAGAAGGGCAATTATGATTAAAATGTTATAGTGAACTCTGGCAGGTCAAACATAGTCAAAAAGCATAGCAAATATAAAGGCACTTAATGCTTGCATATATATGTAGAGTTACTGGTCTTGTATTCCCGAAGCTTTTCATTCTTAAATGTTCACTTTAAGGCTGCTGCAATTTGGCCTCAGTAAGATTGTGTCTGGAGAACTGCTGTATGAACACAGCATTCTAATTCCTGTTCAGTACAGACCTGCTTGACACTAGGACTTAAGACTTGTAGTAGTTATAACATTTATGACAGGTCTTTACTATGGTCATTTATTACTACTGTAAAAAATCTGCCATGTTTGGAACAGACAATGGAGAGAAGAGTTTAATACAGGCACCTTTAGATGTGCTGGGGGCTCAGCTTTTCCGTGAAAGAAATTGACTTTTGCAAAAAATATTCTGTGCAGGATTGGATCCATACTGCTTTGTTTAGCAGAACTGTGGGTAGAAAGTAACCATCAATGTTCAGATGAATACCTGACTCGTTTAAGTAAAGTTTTTAAAAGGATGCAATATTTAAAAGGGTAAGCGGAGAGTCTATTCTGCACCTATTCACTTTCCTTGGGTGGCAAATCTAGAAATCATGTGTGGGTAGGGGAAGATGCAAATAAGTAAGGCTAGGAAAATCCTCCAAAGTCCTCCCTATAAATACTTAGGTAGGCCTTGCTGTTTCCCAGAGCAAAATGTGAACCAGTAACCTAATAGTCACTTGCAAGTGGTTGCCCTTTCCAGTAATTCCTTTCTAGGTAGACTTTGAGCTACTTCAGCAAGATCCTTGGTATACTTCCTGAAAATAACAAGATGAGACTAAATGAAGGCAATAGTTAAGCCCTTGGGACCCGGGGCTAAGGTTAGGTGTAAGTAACTAAGAGTCCACTTTAGTCGTACCGTTTTTCTGACGCCAGTGGAAGAGAGACAAATGTCAAAATTTGTGGTCTAAGTCTGGTACCTAGATCATGTCACAAGTACATTGACAAAAGATACAAGCTTTACAAGTGAATGTTAGCAAATCCTATAAGCATTGCAATATATTTCTGTCTATCAGTACTAGTTTGGGTGTTATATAGGATACTTTTTTTTAAGACTGTACTATTAAAGAAACTTCTTCAGTAATAATGTTACTCAGGAAATAGGGCAAACCAACTTTAATGATTATTCACTGTGAAGTGCTAAGTGGTAGGAATTTCTGATTTTATTCATAGTGAACAAGCTAATACATTAGTTGCATATAAGAAGGGCAAAAGGACTGCTGAATGGAGCCAAATTTATTCTCTTATTTAAACTAGTAGAATTCCACTGATTTCAGTGGTGTAACTTGAAAGGTTTGGCTGAGGTTTAGAAATATGTGAATTTTTCTGAATTTCACTTTCAGTTCTGAATTTACATATCTGACTGTTTTAATACCCTTTTTGTTGTTTTTTTCTCATGTGTCTGTGGAACTATGGATAGAAATTCAGCAGCACTTAAATGTGTAAGAAACTACTTTTATCATAAACATCTTTACTGTCATTTATATTATTATTCATTTTTTAAACCTCTTCAACCATTCAGGATAATAGGATAGTGTAAACATTCATTTTAAAAAAAAATCCTGTAAAATACATTTTCTGTTTCATATATAAACGGTTCATGGTAAATTCATATTTAAATAATGAAGAAGATTAGGAAATGTCTCTAAGTAGCTTTTTGTGGGCAGCACATATAAAAACCTTTCAGGACTAGCGATGTTCTTTTGTATGGCTATGTTTACAACTTATAGTAACTTGAATTACTCAGCTCTATCCAGGGGCTGTATAGATAAATCAAGTAAATGATCATTTATCTTCAGTTAGGATCTTAAAGCTGTTACATATGTTGCTATAGCATAGTCTGTCTTCCTCTTCAGCAGTGAATATTTCAACTCAGGATCCAGACTGAAATTATTTCATGACTTCTAGTCGTCATCATTTGATTTAAAATGTACAGTGATCTCACAAATTATTAAAAGGGAGATAGTGTTCACTTATGCCTTATTAAGTTAAGAAACATAGCTTAAAAAAAAAATCCAGCTTCAGCAGCATCATTTTAGTCCAACAGAAGTAATCAGACACAGTTCATAAAAACTGCTTATGTTTGCAAAGAGTAGGCTGTAATAGACCTTTTCAGTTAACAGAAGACTTCCTTCACATTTAAAGTTAAATGGAAAGCTTTCAAAATTAAATTGTGGATTTTTTCCCTAGGTTGGCTGGCAGTTAAAGAACCTAGTAAATGCATTGCGGGAAGACCCAAATGGAGTGATATTAACCTTGAAAAAACGTCCTCAGAATACCCTGGTTTCTGCTCCTGCCCTTCTGAAGAATGTGAGGTGGAAGCCTCTTGCACTTCAGGTAAGAAGGCTGTTGCAATGCTGGTGTCATGGTAAATCCTTTACTCTATTCAAGAGAAAACACTAGAATCTTTCCTTCCAGTGAAAGGAACGGGAGCCTCTAAACAGTCCTAAATTCCTTTGAAATAGGGTGCTGAGATAAGTAAATGTGGCAATACTGTATGTGTCAATAAGATTGTTTTCCTCCATTTTTTCATGAAGTTGGGAGCCACAGGAATTCATAGAAGGAAAGAACATTTATAGTTTGGGTTACTTAAGAACAAGTCAGTCTAAGGTTCAGTAGCTGCTTTGACTGGCAGAAGCAACATTGCTTCCCTGTTTCCATTATTTCACAGTCTGTCAAAACTACTTGTTTGTAATCAAGCATGTCAGACATTTTAGGTTTCAGGAAAAGTCTGCTTCTGCTCCACATCTCATCAAGTTTGAGGTTTTGGTAGTAATGTTAATAGAACCTCTTATATTTTCTGCATACTTATTCCTTGAAAACCTGTTGATATGAAAAAAATCAGTTGTGAACATCACAGCTGGTTCTTCCTACAGCATCAACATATATAGGAGAAACTGACTCACCGTAAAAAGACTGAACTCAAAATGTCATTATTAAAGTAAAATTTTTTGAGTAAGTTAGTAACTATGCATGTTTAATACTATACAACATCCTGTAATAAGTTTATGCACTTTCATTATGTGGAAGCTTCACAGAATTGTTTTATTTGGATCACATAGTACATGAATGTGTTTCTGAATAATTTTTAAATTAACGAAACAAAGCAAACCCTTCAAGCCTATCCAGGCAAATTTCCTTCCTGCTTGGCACTTCCTGAATCTTTCATTCCTCAAAGTGCCTAAATCCTACACAGCTGCTTCACTTAAGGAGTTTGTGTAATCCTTGCAGCTCAGGAGTGCTGCCACTTGGGTTTAGTGCCATCTTTCCTTTCCCTGTGACTGCCTCTGGGGGAGAGGAAAGGGGCATTGTGACACCCAGAGGAGATTTCGGAACTCTTCAGATTTTTCTGTCCTAAGGGTGCAGGAAAAACATTCTTTGCTCTAGCAAGATGATTATGTATCTACTTGCGAATTTCATATGAAACCTCCAAGGGCAGCAAAATGGAAATTGCATTTGCAACAGGGCTTCCATAGAGATCGTCTCTTTATATTAGTACATTAAAGAATAATAATTCACAAGGAGCTCTAGTTCTAGGAGTTTTGTCAGTGTGAAAACAGTATGTACTGTATACATGGCACAGTATTTTCCACAAAACATGCCAACTTTTGTCATGGTAGCCAGATAACTGAAAGTGCATCAAGCTATTTTTGTGGAATTATCAACAGTTTCTATTTTTGTGATGTGTACTCTCCTGATGACCCAGAACACAAGAGCCCCTGAGGATCAAAGGGCGTTTTGTCATCCTCACTAGGACATGTTTCTTCTATATCGGAGAATAGTGCAGTGAGGGATTTAAATAAAAATATAAATCACTTAGGAAAACAAAAAGAGCATTGCCAGTGTTACTTCTTAACAGTAGATTTTGTAATAAGATGTTGAAAAACTTCAGGTCGTCTTTAGGTCGTCTTTATTCCTCATGCCACAGAGGCAAGCTCAAGTATTAGGACATGGATACATTTCAGGACGCAGTTTTTGGTTTTGCCCGTTTCCTACACTTCTCACCTGGATCTAGTATTATTTATTAGTGTCATTAATGATTTGGAACTAGCATGATTAAATTTCAAGATGATACTCAAGCTTGTGTTTTCCTGGACAGCTGACATAACAGCTTGATGCTGCTGGAAAGCAGTGATCTCACTTCCCTCTCCCTGTTCTTGGCTGCAGAATGTCCTCACCTTTGTTTGACTTTGGCATTTTTAGACTCTCTAGATCAGTTTAATTCATTGAATTGGTAGGAAGGTTTCTGGGTTTATTTATTTGTTTTTCTGGAGTTTTCTGCCACTAATGGATTAAATTGGCTCTTACAGAACAGAGGCTGTCATAGGCTATTGACAGACTTGGAGAATTAAGGAGAATACATTCAGCATAGACAGAAGGTTTTATACTTAGACAAAAGTAACCAGCTGCATGAATGTAGGATATGGATGGAATCATCAGTTAAGCAACGATCTGTAGAAAAAGATCTCAGTTAACGTAGATCAAAACTGAAAACAGTTCAGCAAATGTCAGACTGTCAAAAAAAAGGATAATGTATATGGATGTGTTATATTTCACAGTGTGTTCCATATATGGATCCATATATATTGCTCTGCATGTGTTTGTCATGGTGCGTTAGGTATATAGATATATGTAATGCACCATGAAAAATAACACACACAGAGCAACTCTTCCATTCTAATTCAGTGTTGGTAAAAAGCAAAACAAAAGCAGTACATAATTAGGGAAGGAACAAAGGAAGTAGAATTTAAGAACTTGAAATTCAGAGGCCAGAAACAATATTTGTTAACTCAGGTTGGTGAGCAGGAGGAATTTTTTAAATAAAAGTTGTCATGTTTTCTATTATTGCTTAAGGCATTTATAGGTGGTTATTAATAATTTTTCCACAATAATTGTGTTTCAAATTATACCACATAGCTAATTTATGAATTATTAATGATACAGAATCTGTGAATCCTTATAAAATATATTTATTGGTCTCATTCTAGTATTCCTTTGCTGTATATAGTTTCCCTTGATGCTTAATTAACAACAGCAGATTGTTAACATATGCTGAAGTTCTATGCTACAATTATCTTTCAGTGAGACATGTCAGTCATATCATTTTCTCATTTTGTCTCTAGTTGGCGCTATGTGATATTAGAAGACTATTTTCATTTTTAAACTCTGTGCTTATCTTCCTACTCAATATAAAATGGTTCTTTCATCTGCAATGGTAAATAGTGCTCTGGTTTTTATGAAAGTGAGCACACCAGTAACTTCATTCAAATAAAATACAACATTTATTGTATTTTTTTCTTTTTATTTGCAGAAATTTTCTCATTGGAATAATCCTTCCTGTTACAACTACTTGATCCAGAACATTAAACTTTTTATTATTTAGCCCGAGATATAGAATCTGTCAGGTGATATGAGTGGTAAAGTGACATCAACAGTGACAACTTTATAATGATTCTTACATATTAGAAAATACATGTAATACTCTGCAACTTTATAAGTATCCTCAGAATAATTCTAGTTAAGTAGCTCATTTCAGATTTTGAAAACCGTATGAATTTGCAGAGGTGTTGCTTTGTACAGAAGAGAAATTCTATAGCATTATTAGAACAGATGCTTGTAGGGTGAAAAAAAGGAAAAGAACAAGTTGGTGTATACCACTTCTTGTATACCACTCAAGTTAGCTTGCAGTTCATAGTTCAGGTACTGTACTCTGATAGAATTGCTCAGATGAACTCTGAAATTATGTGCTGCCCATTTACTTTACTATCTCCATGAGAAATATCTTGGGCAAGAAAGGACTTGTAACATCTCAGACAAAGAAAATGCAGCAGGAAAGTTGTGTTCTGTTCTCTTAAATGTCCTGTATCAGAGGAGATGGTGAACAGTGATTTCCTTCTCATCTTAATGCCACTCATGCTTTTATTGACTTCTATCATATTCATATATATTTCATTGTATTCTTTTGCTCTGAGGACAAAAATTATTATTTACACATTAAAAAAGGTATATATTTCAAGCTTCAAAAAAGTAAAAACCCACAAGACCTGAAGACACTGTGAATGTACCTGCTGTTTTACAGCACAGCTATACCAATTCACCAGTATGTGAGAAATACTCAACAATTTTGAGAGTTCTGCTTCTTATTGTGAGTAGTATTTGTATTGTTGAACATTTAATTTTTCTGAATAGCAGCTTGTCCAATAAGTAATTAGTCATCTATATCACTGGCATGAATGAATCTATTCTGACAAAAATTACACACTGTAGGAATTTATAGGGTGATACGCAGTTACAAAGCCCCATTTTCCCTTACCGCAGGCAATCCATGTAGAAGAGTGACGCCTGTGTGTTTTCTGTGAATTCACCCATCAGGGGAATTCTGGGGATTGAGTTTATTCCTTCAAGGGAGAAAGCAGAGACTCAGTACCCCATCCTTAATCTTCATACCCCCTCAAAAGGTAAGGGATGTCCATGTTCAAGCCTCTTGTTGCTGTACCACCGGGCTTTACCAGCTTCCTGCATCTTGTCCTGCTGGTTTTTGCAGGATGCACTGGCGTCATGTTTGTTGTTTTGAACAGCACTTCTAAAATAGATACGATATTTAATTACCCCCAATATTTGTCAAACACACTCAGAATCACAGTAATGTATTTTGTTTCTGAAACAGTTTGAATTTTTCTGTTTGGCAAACAACTGTTTATTTCTGATGAGTGTTGAATTTACCATTTGTCTTACATTTTTTTTCTGTTATTTCAGCATTGCTAATCATTTTACTGATAATTAGCTATTCTCATTAAAGACTTTGAATAACATACAGCAGATACCTAAAGTATCACTTTTCAGAAGTCCTCTATAAACAAATGTTTTCCTTGGGATTTTTTTCACCTGTGCCTGTATGTGCACACACCTCATCAAACATTCATTTGTACACACACAGTCAGCATAATCACTTTAATTTTACTGGACTTGAGAGCTAAGGTTTAAAGAATCAACTATGTCTATTTGATTCTCTTTGGGATGATATTCACTATTTATTAAAATTACCTTTCTGGATTTGGTATAATACTAAAATATTATATTAAATACTCTTATTCAACTAATATTTTAATAATACTAAAAGACCCCTGTGCTATTTTGCAGATACCTAAAACCACTGAAATTCCATGTCTGATATCACAGACATAGCTGGAGCTCAAAGTGAAGGTATTCATCTTTGCTACCTTCACGCTGAGCTCCAGATCATAGAAGAATTATATTTGCTGGAATGATCTAAATGACAATAGAGGAGGAGAAAGCAGGTGCTCTCTTCTCTTCATTAAGGTCTCCCAGGACAGATAAATGAAGAAGGTTTCTTGTGAGCAACTAGCAGAATCACCCAATATGGTTTATTTGGATTGGGTGCATCCTTTGAGAAAGAGATGGAAACAGACATTGTTCCAAAGGCATAATGGCTGGCAAATTCTTGGAAAGCACTGAAGACAGATATTTTTCATAGAGAAGGTAGAGAACATAAGTAGAGCTGAGAGGGAGAAGGCAGGAGACAACTTATCTGACAGCAATCATGAAGCAGTGTATTTTCTTAAAAACTTAAAAGGGAACTTCAAGAGCACATGTTTCTGTAAACTCAGTGGATGAGCCCTTATAGTGTGCCATTGGAAAAGGCAAGAAGAAGATCTGGTATTTCCTGGGCAGGGGGAAGCACTCTTGGACCACTGTTTTTCAAACATGTTTATTGAAAAATTGTGAGAGATGAGTGAATTACAGTAAGGTTACAGATAGTGCTTGTCTTCAGAAAGGGGAAATGCAAGAGCCAGGGAATTATAAGCCAGTCACTTAATATGCACAAACAGTTTGCAAGCACTTGGAAGATAACAGATGAGTAAAACCAACATTAATTTATTATGAAGAAATCATTAAACAGATTTAATGCTCTTATGTGAGCAGTTAACTGGCCTGGTAGATAGGAGAGAAGCTGTATATCTTACTCTGATATTAATACCTTTTCTCATGACATTCTCATGTGTATGGCATAGAGAATTAAGGACTAGGTGAAACTGAGATTGAGTGGGTGGAAAATTACTGGATAACCTTGCCTAACAAATAACTGTTAATGGTTCACTATCAGACAAAGGATGTATCATTTAATATTCAAGAGATAGGTGATACATGTAGTTGTGTTCAATGTTTTCCTGACAACCTGAAGGATCTGCTTACTAAATTTGCATATAATGCTAAACCAGGAGGGCCTGCAAATGCAATGGAATCTTGGCTGGTAATTAATAATGACTTTGAAAAACAAGAAGAAAGCTCTAAAAAATGTAATGAAATGAAAGAGAGGCAAGTGTAAAGTATTCTAATTGGAAATAATCAACTGCAGATTTAAAGACTGTAACAATGGAATAATATGGCAATAATTCCAAATAATGTGGAAATTACAGTAAAGAAAATGCTGAATATCATGTTGGAAGGAACTCAAATACCTGACTGAGAAACATAAATAGGAATATAAAACACTAGATAAGTAAAATAATTGTTGTGGTTTATTCAGTATTAGTACAATCTCATCTGGGTACTGAGTACACCTAGTATACACTGGGTACACATAATCTAATCAGTTGGAGAGAGTACAGAGCACACTACAGTTCATTAATGTTTTAGAAAGCAAGCCCTATAACGGAAGAATTATGAGTTTTTTTCTTGTTTTCTAGCCAAAATATGGGGAAACAGTATTAAAATGTAAAAAAAAATTAAAAAGTTTAAAAAAGTGAAAAGGAAAGTTCTTGCTTTCTGCGATGAGTATGACAAGAATTGAATTAAACTGAAGCAAAAAAAGTTAACATTGCTATAAGGTTAGATTTTTAAAAATCTTATCAGGAATATCATGGCTATCACCCTCTTTGGGGACAAATTGAACCATCATATTATCTGTCCCGACCCCTTTTTTCTATTGTCAACTTCATTGACTAACGTGTAACCTTGACGACTGCTGAATATACGAGCATTAAAAAGAAATTTTTCACAAGAGACTTGGTATAGGTAATTTCTTTTCTGATTCTGAAACGGAGTTTCTGCTTGTCTTTCTGTGATGGTGATAATTTATGTTTTGACCCATGGGAAATTGTATCTAGCTGCAGGTAAATTGGGGGATTAGTATTTAGCCTCTTTACTAATACTGGCACACCAAAACTGCAGAAATAATGGTAGTATTCTAAATGTAGTGGTTGATACTGTGTGTAAGGTGGTAGGCCCTAATTTCCAAAGATATGAGAAAGTGGTGAATGATTCTTGTCTTTGGCAGTCACTTCTTATCTACTTATACCAATAACATGAAAGAAACCTAAAACATTTGATCAGAGTGTAAGAGGCTTAACAATAAGCATAGAAGAGTAGTATAATTTGGACCCCTATGAGACTGATATTCTCCTGAAAAAACATCCTTTTTTGGTATTTAGGATTGCTTTTACTTTTTGAATCACATAAAAATAATTTCAGTGTTTGTCTCTAGAAGATAGAAAGTCTTGTATTTAGAAGAAGATTATAATTGGTCTTCGTAGCTTTCATCCAATGTTTAGGTCACTGTGTTTTTCTTCCACCTGTAGAAAACTAGTTGTATCTATTTAAGCACAATTTTGTATTTGAATGGGAATTTTTCATATAAAACATCTAAACAATAATACTAAATAAAAGTATTTTCTCTTTCTTGAATATAAACACAGACTGTACCTTGAAAAATATTCTTTGTGTATATATCATCTTTGTATCCTGCACAGAATATTTGGTGGTAGTCCTTATAGCCATTGACTTGAGCTTCCCTGTGGCATTTGAGTAAAAAAGTTGTGTTTAACTTCATTTAAAAATTTAAAAAAAGCAAAAATCCCAAAAGACCCCCATAATTTATTAATAATATTTATGATGCTCAGATTTATTGCTTAGGTTAATTTATATTTCATTGCTAGTCACTATAGAACCTATATTTGTACTACCATGGTAGAATCATCACCACTATGGATTCAGTAGAAAAATAAGAAACAATAGATGACTATGAATTCTGTTTTCTTTAAAAAAATCTAGATATTCTGTCCTTGTTAACAATAAATGTTCTACTGAAATCAACATTATGGTTATGAACACTTTCATTCAGTGCAAGAATTCCAGAGTTCTGTAATTAATTTTTGTACTAATGACATTTAATAGTGTATGTCCTTCCTCCCCATACAATTGACTTTCTGCATTGGTTAAAAATTATATTTTGATTCTGAGTCTCAGATTTTCCCATGAGATGGCTTTTAAATTAATTTCACTGGTCTTTTATCAGTTTCTTTCATAACTAGTCTTGAACTCTTTGGTAAAACAGTGTTTCTGTAGACACCTTTTTGGAAGAAACTTCAGTAATGCGAAAAAACAGCTAATCCAAAAAAAGAGGTCAAGATTCCTAAAATTATGCACATTGACTTCATTGTTACTTGTAGCACAGAAAATACTAATTCATGCTTAATGTGCCTTTTTTTTTTTTTTTTTTTTTACAGCCTGTAATTCCAACCAGTCCAACAAGCAGTTCTACAACGCCAACAAGTACAATGGGCATATCCTCAAAAATGGAGAACTCTGCACTTCAGGATGTTTTCATTCTGTCTCCTATGTCAGGACTTTATGGCCCCAGGTATTTACGTCCTGGTTTTGAAAAATAAAATTTTACACTTTAATTTCACTAGGTTAATAAAAAACAAACGAACAAAAAGCCCCACAATCAAACTAAATGGTTAGTAAAATTAAGAGCTAGAAATACATTAAACAGCATATCATTATTTTGAGAGAATTAACTTTTACTTAGCTGGATACAAGTTGAACAAAACCTGGGTTTAGTCCTAAACCAAGAAAGCATTTAAAGAAGTCTTTAACCATTTAGTTTTATTTACTTTTAAGTGACCACTTGTATCATATTCTAAAGCATGCATTTCTGCAAGGGAAACCCTTGTCTTCTCATGTTATACCAATTCCTTATGCTCCCTTTCAGGTACTAGAAAACTCCTGAATAACTATCTTTATCTTACAGTTAAAATGGAACCAATAATGATTTCGTTAATCTACATTTGTTGGATTGAATCACTTTTATGAAAGTTCTCATCTACAGCATTTCAGTTACAGGACTTTGTAGTGTTTGGGAGGGACAGTTGTATGCTTTAGCTTTATTGTACAGTGGTTAATTTCTCCATAATCTTCTGGTTTACTGTTTTTAGGGATGAAATTGGAATAATGTCTTGTGATGACATCAGCAAATTTGGAAAGTCTGGAATGAAAGGCTCTGAGTCTCCAAGCTATTTTCTGGAGCATGAAAGTGGGAAATACTACACGTTAATTGAAGGTGAAGGCCACCCTGTGGGCTCTGAGTATGAGAGAAGCAGAGCTACAGGAGTACGGAGAAGAGAAAAAACACCCACTCACGGTAGGCTTGATTTCTTTAACATTTAAAAATTGACCATATTTACAAATTGTGCTATTAACACTGCAACACGCCCCAAATATCTTCATTCTTTGTTAGACCATGACCTGTTGGCTCTAAATACTAGACAAAAGTTTATGTGAAGGAATAATTAGTATAATTACAAGCTAACATTCATCATCAGGAGTGTGTAAGTTAGTTATAGATTTATTCTGCAGTGCATACTTAAAATTTTGAATGATACTTAATTTCATGTTATTTGGATAGCTAGCATCTTGATTTACTCAATTTCATTCACAAGCTCTTGGAGATTATTCTAGTTGCAATCTTCTGGGCTGTTAAACTTCAATTGAGGGCCTGAAAAGGCTTACTGGTTGTATGAAATGAGATGTAAGGCCTCCAAAATTCAGCACTGTATTAAATGGATATAATTACATGAGTAGTATCCTACAATGCAGTTGTTAATACTGGAAACATATTTCAAAATTTTAGGATGGGGATTGTTTGAATATATAAGATGCTATTAAAACAATAAACAACTCCGGTTTTATATAGAAATTTTGTGTGTATGTAAATCCATATGAGCATACAGTTATTCAAACGTGCTTGTATATGAGTATATGTATCTATATAAAAGGTATTGCTGAAAATTAATTGATGAAATTTTTTTTTTTTGCTTATGTGTTAAAACTTATTTCCTTGGTGTTTGGTGAATTTTAGAAGAATATAACTGAAATACAGCAGGGTATTCTCCATATATTTTCAGTGGTTTTATTTTCAAGGCAGTAAGTTATTTTTGTAAAGTTTACAGTCTTAAGATAAAAGATTTCTTTTAAAAACTTTAATTGTATCTGATTTTGAAAATGACATTATTTCTGAGCCTCAGAGAAAGCAATGACTATTCCTTCTGATCATAGCATTCTGTATGGGTAGCTGCTATCTTTTGAGAGATATATATGTATTTATGTGATGCCATCAATAAGTACTTCATTCATCTACTCAGACTAAGGTTCTTTTCCTTTCTCTCTTTTTTTTTAAAATGTTCCTAAATTTTTTTGTCTTTGATATCTATGAAAGGGAAAACCTCTCACAAGCTCAGAGTAGTAAAGGAAAAGGTGTCTGTGAGGAACACAGGTAATAAAAACATGCTGCAGTTCAATGGAGATAATGCTAAGGGCAGCTATAGTGGAAGATCCAATAACAGCTGAAATGGAATACAGCTGGGGAAAAAAAAGAAAAAACTTTAAGCACTCCAGGCACTGATACTGTTGGTCTGCCATAGAACTGGTTAGTCTGGTTCAGAATTTGATACCTTGGATGTTATTAAATGTAGTTTCCCATGCTTCCTTCAGTTGTTAGTACTTCAAGATGATGCAGCTTTCTCTTCACTGTTCTCAGACTGAGGTGTTCTTATCACCATAAATGTTAGAAGAGAGGGCAACTGATATCCCCAGATGCCAAAACAGATTTTGATAGTTAAGATGTACAAGTATTTTCCTCTGTCAATAAATATTTGCTGTGGTTTTCTTATTATATGCGAGGTATTTATGGCACAGTTTACCTAAGTTATCTGGGTTAAGGTTTCAACTATGTTACCTTTTGGCTAAGATCAGCTAATGAGTGACAGTTAAAGTAATTTCACCTGCTGTTTGGAGAGATGAGAGAGTAGAATTCAAGTCGGAAAAATATGACAGCTGCAAGGATACTTCAAATTACTTGAAGCTGCAGTGATAGTTACTGCAGCTAGAGAGTGATAATTCACTGTAGCTAGACTTTCCCAACAAAACACATCCGACTTTCCAAGTGTTGTTCTGTTTTTGTTATTCTGATAGTTTGAAAACAGTCTTATGTTTGTCAGTTAAACAGAACTTTTGTCCTGGTTTTGTATTTTGCTAACTATAGCTGGCTTTATGGTAAAAAATGGCAAAATATCAATTGTAAAATGGACAGGATCACGTATATATACACACTACCTTTTCAGCATAGGGAAATTTTAATAGATCTTTGTTACATATAGGATATTTTTGGTAACTTGTATGGTCATATACTTGATGCTTGAAAGAGCTGTAACACAGAAGAGTAGGATTCCATCTTAAAACTAGTAATATCAGTCTTTCTCTCCCTGATAGGTGACATTATTTTATAATAAAATTAGAATGAAAGATAAATCTTAACTGTGATTAAAATTAGAGCCAGATGGATGTATTTGGCTTGCTTTCATAAATTCATGCTGCATGATGACTTAAAATGTTGGGCTCTGTGCCTGATCCCAGAAATATGCAAGATTTTTCTTGTGTTTATGATGGACAGTTCTGATTTTCTGTAACTTTGAAAATCCAGAAGGCATTTGATTTTAAAGTCTCAGGAATATGCCTTTGTTTCAAAATTTTTTAAACTACAGATTAAATTAATATGTCAATTAACAGACTTCCAAATCCAAATTTTGTTCTACTGTAGTAGAATGGCTTGTACTTTTTGACTTAAAGATGTACATTTGAATCATCAAAGTGACAATATGTGTTTCAGTGGAAAGACAGGATTTATGGTAGATCCAATAAACACATATCTGATGCTGGAACCAGATAGCCATGGGCAAAGTAAGGAAAATAGAAGTTCTGAAGTCTTTCATGGTTAAGCAGATGCTTTCATTATTGTCAGGACTCACACAAACCACAGTTCAGAAATTGCTGCTATGGACTTACCAGAATTAAAGCAAATATTAGAAACCAGTCACTGTTGCAGCTGGTAGGTGGAAGGGTTCTCAGGCAGATGAGACCCTCAGTACTGATAATATATCCAAAATCCAAGAAGGCAAATAAGTCCATTTTCTCAAACCATTTGTGAAAATTAAGCTTGTATTTATCATTGCTGCAGTGCATTTCTTTTTATTTTTTTTTTTTTTACCAAGAGTTATACTCTGCTATTAGTCCAACTTTAACATGCTATGGTGTTTAGAGTTCTTGCGGCAAGGCATATCAAATCTCCTCTATTTGTGTTGAAGAGGCAAAAACATAATAAATAAGTGTTTTGGTTTTTTTTCTTTCAGTTTATACTGGTATACTTGTACACAGTAATTTTCTACTCCTCAGAAAAATATCCAAGTTGCAATGTTAAAACAGTTTATAGGTTACATTTGTTTGGGAAAGAACTTGGAAGTAAAATAAGCAGTATGCAAAATCACTAGTTGCTTTGCTTGGCATGTGTGTTTCCTGTCCTAAATTTCTACTTTTGATGTCGATTATGCTGTGGTATCTGGCGTTTGTGTTACAAATCTCTTCAGAGCTTCAGACCTCTCTTCTCTTTCCAGAAATACTGCTAAGCTTTATTATGTTGATCTTCATTTGTTATGTGCATTCTTATTTTCATATTTTTGTTTTTTAATTTATAATCTTTACTTGTTTTGCATTCTTTTACATATTACTAATTCTTCCCTTTGTTTGATTTATTGGGGGGGGGGGGTGTCCTTAATTAATATTATTCTTCCAAGGCCAAATTTAAGATTAGGCATTGAATAATGTATTTGTAGTTAAAGGTAGTTTCAACTGTTAGGCAGACAGGGAAACTACATATATTTTCCATACAATTAGTTATACACTAACTTTTATGGTATAAGCAAATGTATAATATGGGAAAATCTCAGTACTCTAGGTATGTTATCCCTTCAATTTTCAGAAAATCATGTTATCCAGAAGCATACTTGTCTTATATACCTGTTTGTTCCTAAAGCCTCCTAACATTTTAGTAGCTAAAAAGCTGTATTTTGGAAGATTGGTGAATAGAAAACTATATTAGCATACAAATAATCCCCAGAAAATACTTTAACACTTTAATCAATCTGGGGATATTGATAATGAAAAAGAAACTCTTGTTCACATTTAAATTCTATAATTATCCTAGAAACAGAACAGTAGCAAACTACTTAAAAAAAAAAATCGCTCAAGTGCTAAAGAAACACACTAAATTTTAGTCAGCTGGCACATGGAAAAAGGAGTCTTTGGCTTCATGGGTCAGACAGAACTGAACCCGTAATCTAGAGGGTGTGTTTCTGTGTTTTGTGATGATAATGCACACTGACAAGGCCAAAGTGCTAATGCTTTGTAGTCAGTTTTGTAGTATTCCTCGTTTAATTGCCTGCTATCAATGTTCGACTGATACTCTAGTAGGGAATGACTAATGCACATTAATATCTTGCAGCCATAGTACCATAAAATTGTATTAATTAAACCCCTAATGTCTGAATCTTCTTTGTTGTTGTTACCAAACTGCACTCCATGTTTTCCTTCTAAGGCATTTGAAATTAACGTTCCTTGAAATGAGATCCCCTCATTACTCACCATGCGATTTTCCAGGTCAAATAGGTTTTACGGTTTAACTGATAGATATGTAATGTTGTATGTGTATTAATAGTCTTTCTGGTTTTTACTAACACATATTAGTCCATTTAAAAACTGCTTCTCTCTTTATTCCGAAACACCTATTTAATGAGTGAGCAAGTTTTTACAGAACAGAGTTTAAAAATAAATTTGTAATCAGCTTTACGTATACAAGTAATTTCACCAAAGTCAGTGGTACTTTCCTTCAGATTGGTATAATGAAGAGGAGAATCCCGCATATACGATGTTTAATTGATCCTGAATGCTACAGCTTTAATAATGTACAGGCACTGATAAAAAGGATTGCTCTGAAGGGTCACATCATGTCTGTCATTTATAAGCATCGTTTACTCTACAACCTCCTATTTTTAGTCTTCAAAAATTATATTGGTTTATCTTGAATTTTTTCCAGGAGATTTAAGGCCAGTTTCTATGCCTACTGAGTACAGTTGGATAGGGGAGTCAAAAGAACAAAACATGTACAAGAGGGGAAGCAGAGGTGAGTATTTTTTTTTTTCTCTGCTCTTCTCCAAGACCTTTTTTTAGTTTGTTACTTAAGAAGATTGAAGATATCATCACAGGAAAGAAATCTATTTTGAGTGCCACAGAGAATATAAAAGAGCCTGTTTAGTATCTGGGTTTCTGTGTTTCTATTCTGAAAATTTAAGAAGTTGTGTATGAGTAGGAGGGATTTACTCTATCTAATTCTAGTATAAAGAAAGATAAACATCAAGGGAAAAAATACTTATAAGTTTCAGATATATGTTAATAGCAATCAGTTCTTAATCTTCACAGTTCTAGAAAGCAACAAGTGATGTTATAGATGTAGGGTAATGTCCTTTGAGACACATTTTGATTAGTATGAATGAATATTTGAAACGAGAATCAGCAACTGTATTGTCAGTGTTCAGACCAGCAGTCCTAATCATATAAATTTCTATTGATTCCAGTGGGAGTTATGAACTTTGGAAGAAGCATGGTGATAGCAAAGTTCCTTTCTTCCTTTTTTTTCCTCTGCTAAAAAGCAATTATATCATTCAAAAGAATATTCTTCAAATGTGCAACTATGTTTATTGTTATGCCAATTGTTAAAGGTTCTTAAATAAATACTATATTTTCAGAATCTTCTAGGCACAGTGTGGGTAGCTGAGAGTTCAACTTGACTATTTACAATGTGACAAAATTGAATGATACTCTTGAAAATTAATACAGGATTTCAAACTACTTTTTTTTAGTAATCTTTTCATTTCATTTAAGGCACAAGCCTTTTCTAATTTATTCCAAGTCTGTTGATTTATGTTTAGTTTGTATTTCACTGTTATAGACAGATTCCTTTCCTCAGACTTGTTGCCTGGCCAGTTCCCATTTTGAAATTGTGCCCAAGTATATTGCACATCTTAAGACCATTATTCCAGTTTGTCAGGTTCCTTGAAATTACAATCCTTGTCTCTGGAATGGTCCCAGAGATGCTCCCCGCTTGATACAATTTACAAGTATTTTACATGTATGCTGACTTTCACCTCAAATGGCAAAGGCTGTCAGTAAAGGTAGTACCGAGTCCAGTGCAAGCCCTCACAATTCACATGACTCTTTCCAGTCTAATAGTACCAAGTGATAATCTTTGACATTTCACTGAAACCTTTTGGCTGTATTTATATTTTCTTAGTTACACAAGCCATATGATGTGGACTAGCTTCATACCGTCTGTCATGCAAGGACCTGGATATGCACCACCATCTTTTCTGTACCTAGGTTTTGTGCCAACTATGTAGTTTGCTCTTGATTGGAACCTTAGTACAAATAGGTTTGTTTGCAGAGGAAAGAGTCTCAGATGAAGTGGGGAGTTAACCAAGCTGACAATACAGATGCAGCCAAAATGGTTCTGTTCTCTTACTAATGTTTTTTTCTTTTTTTTTCCTCCAACAACTGACTCTGAGAATTCACTCCTGCGGTATCTGAGTGATGACAAGATACTGGTTATCCAAGAAGAGCCTTTGACACAAAAAGACAACAAAAGGGACACAGGTCATAGGTCAAGAAAAAAGGGCAAAACCACAAGCAGTCCAAACTACCCTATTAGTCCATCCGTATTAACATCTACTATTAATGTTAGGCTTGAACCTGGACAGCAAGATGTCTTGAATTTCTCGCTAGCAGAAAACAATACAGTTCCACTTTATCACGTAAGTACAGAACAAAAAACCTTACTACATAAAGTACATGGAAAACATAAAATGTTTTCCTTTTAGGACTGATACAGATATAAAAGCATATTCTTCTACTTTATGTTTTAATGTTGTATTTTATAGTCCAAGAAAGTTGCTTAATGTCAGTATCACGATAACTTTCACATAAGAACAGTCTAGACAGAATGGAAAAATGCAAGGTGAGGATCATTTTATATCAGATGCTTTAAGTAAAAGAGTGCTCCTAATTACTTAGTCTCACTGAGTTTAGTTTAATTTGACCATATTATTTTTTCAAAGGTTCCTGAGGATCCTATACTCAGCCTCTGATAACAATTAGTTATAGATTAGTTTACATGCTTTTATATTTCCACTCCAATTGTTATGTCTTGTAAAAATAGACAAGCCTAATGGAGTTACTGTTTATTTAAATTGCAGTATCATGGCCACAGTCTAGTAATGTGAATTTTTGGTACTGATAATAGAGGAAATATTTTGGACTAAAAACTATGGAGACGATATAATTCATTGGATGAATGACCAGCCAGTTCTTATAGCCACCACAAAAAAGCACTAGGTTCTCATGACTGTTGGCTTGTGCAGAATTTCACTGTACTGATTCAGATGTCCTGAAATAATCAACACCCTTTTAGAGATCAGTCCTCACTGTTCATGCTTTGCATGTGTAATATTGCCTTTTATAGAGGCATTCTTAGATTTTACTCATGGTCCTACCGTTTGGGAGCAGACTGCTCCATTCTCATGACAGAATAGTAGCTTCAGAGTATTTTGTACTCAAACCTCAGTATCTTCAGGGCAGTTTTTTACTGAAGAAAAAGCCTATTTCCTCCCCACATTTGGTATGGAAGTTTTCAAAGGTGTATTTATTTTCTAATCATGGTGAATTTCCTCTTAGAAAGACCTAAGTGAAAAAGCAGGACTTGTAGCAAGTTTCTTTGGACTTTTTTTGCATTTAGGGCTTCTACCTGGTGTTTCTTTCTCTGAGCAAAATCTTGGGAGATGACTGTATTTGCATCAAGTCTGAGAAGGTTCACCTCAGGGGTGAAATATAGCCATTGATTCATCTCTGTTGCCGCAAGCTGTCAGCATTTGATAGTCTGAAGATCAGATACTTTTCTTCTGTCTTCAGGAAATTTAAGTTTCCCTTTCCTATGCCACTTGAAGTTAGTATGTTTGGAAAAGGTGGAAGGCCTTTTTCCCCAGCTTCAGAGAAAGTCAAGTAGATTATAAATCAAGTCATGTGATTGTCTATCAGGATATGTTTATTCTGTCCATAAAGTCGTAGAGAGATCATCAGGATCACAAAGTCAAAGAAAAGGATTTCAAATCCAGAGCAAAAAGCAGTAGCTAGTTTACTAGGAAGAATGAGAAAATTATTATGCAAGTCTGCAAAAAACTGAACAATATTTCATAACTTGGTAGATGAATCAATTGGGTTTAGTAGATTTCTTTTTGGAAGCGTGATTATTGTCTGTTGACTCACCTGACTTCTGAAGAAAGGGAAATGGGTCATATGGGGTAAGATGCTAGTTGCACCCTTTAAATAATGGTAGTCATTTGTTAAGTTCCCAGAGTCAGGCCTGTTGTCACATGATTTATTTTTGATCATCAAGGCAACTTCCGTTTAAAGTTCCAAGGCAAAATAAATTTCCTGGCAAAGTTGAGATAAAAGTTGCTGTTTAGTTCAGTTAAACCAGAATTTAATGCTTGGAGTTTGTTAAGAAATCACCAGATTGTATCAGATCTATTGCCCTTCTACCCTAGCAAAAGGTATGACAAAAGTCATACCCTTCAGGGGAAAGTATAAGGAGGCAGATGTTGGGCAATGTACAACTCTCACCAAAGTAGTCAGAACTCAACAGTCCTGAAGTGGATACTCTTTTAAAAATAAAAGTGGCATTTCTCTTGAAGAGTACTGTGCCACATATTCACTGTGATTTCAGAACTGAAGACGTATTATCTTGCATGATTTCCATACCGTCATATGAGCTTTGTGTTCTGAATAGCAGTTTGCAAATCACTTTATACAGAAAAACAACCAGTTACACATTATAGAAATATTATTTTATCTTAAATGTCTGCAATATTATAATACACAGTTTTAAATTCTTTTTGTCAGCTGCTTTCTGTTTGTAAGTCACAGTGACTAGGAGCAGTTCTTCATTCTGTGGCTTTCATTGTGTATTAGAAGAAATGCAGCTATTTGAAACAGACATGATAAATTAGTAATATGATATTGTATGATAACACAATAAATATGAAAAAATAACCTAATGACATAATATGTCAACTGTAAAGGCTCTGAAGGAAATGCAGGAAACTGGAAAAAGGGTGGTATCATGGGAGGAGATAACATTACATGTAGTGGTTGGTTTACCCAAAAAAGTCAGTGCAGTACCTGTTTCATAAACTGTATTATAATGTCCAGTAATTACAGAGGAGCACACATGTAAAATGATTATTTATGGACTGACAGAGTGGTATAAATTCTTTTATCACCATAAATTTTCTGAACAACATTAGAGACAGACCTTTGCAGTCCTTTAGGAGATAGTCATAGGAGTCGGAATATCTTGGGCATTTAGTCACCTGCCTTATAAATATACAAGAGAAACTGAGTTGACAAATATACAAGAGTTGCTGACACAGGTTTTGTGGGTTCTTGCCAGTACAGAATCATTCGTATTAACAATGTCTTTCCACTTTGAATACTGAAAGAATTCTGAAAAACGAAGCAAAAAATTGTTTGGCATATCTACCCTGAAAGATAACTACCCAGAATGAAAATGTTAAATATCAAAGAACATTTAATGGCTTTTAGATATCAAAAAGGAAAAGAAAAATAATAGATAGTTGTGTTCCTAAATAGAAGTTTAGGTTTTAAGTAGAACATCTCATTTCCTTAATATCTAAAGGTGTTACCAGGATTTTCATAAGCATTTTAATATATTTATTTATTGGATAATGAGATTTTAGTCTTTTGAGAATTCATTCTACAACAAGACTAAGGTTAATCAAAAGAAGATACTTCTGAACTTTACCTAACCAAATCACCATAAAACAGCTTTTGCTACTTTTGTATTAAAAAAAAAAAATTGTGTGATGTCTGCTTCCCTTCTCCTTGCTCTTCTAGTCTGTGTTTTGTTTTTTCTCAGCTGTCTGGAGGCAGTACTTTCAGATGACAAAACTGCTTTAGTTTTTTTTGGTTTGGGGTTTTTTGGGGGAGGGGGGTGTTTTATTTTGTTTTTTATGGAAGTCAATACTGCAGAACTGCTATAATCAGATTTCCATTAATTCCTCTACACTTAACACATGACCAGAGCAACTTTTGGATATAGATCAAAATTTCAACCCAGATAAATGCTTTGGAAAATGGAGATGATAATGTTAAATAGGATCTTAATCATCTTCGGTAAAGGGAAGGTGATAGTGTCTTGTAAGCAAACAAGTATGGCATGATGGAAGGAGAAATTGAGATACACAGTGTCAGTTAGCTATTGCTTTATTTTCTAAGTGCTTGCATAAATACATACCAAAAAAAAAAAAAAAAAGTCACTTATTTAACAGTAGTTTAAATTACCAGACACAGACGTAAGAAGTTTTACAAAATTGGTAATTGCATAGATTCACCACTAGATTAATGCTTTGGAAGGAAAGTTGATTTGGAACCTAAAATTAAACAATTAGACTGATTTCATAAGTTGCTGTGAGGATGCAGAGTTACTATATAAAGTGGATATTTAGGTAATGCAATATTGGCAGTATGCCCAGGGTATAAAGTGATGCATAAAGCTATGTTGCAGTAAAATATTACTGTCAAGAAACACTACCCCTTTCAGGATATATTTATAACCCTAATTTAATTGATATGCAATTCTGTGATGCATGTCACAGAATCTGAGGAAGAGTCAATTACAATTAACAAGGCTGTTATTGTTAATCAATAGAGTATTTCTTAGAACATTACTTCCTATGTTTACTAATGCTTTGCTTCTGAAGTGACACTGTTTACCAGATTCAGCCTAAATAGTGAGGCATATGTAAATATCACAAAAGTATATCCATTATAGAACTGCTGAAATACACTGTTGGAATAGACTCTGGGTTTACTAGAATAAAGTCTGAATATGTTTTTATTTTGTATTACCAGAGCTCATTCTGAAGAAAATTAACTTAAGTAGGACTCCTGCACAATAGTCCAGATGTACACGAGAAATTTTTCATTTTGCATTTGTCCCCATAAAACAAAAGACAAAAAGTCTTGAATAGAGAACATTTTCCATCTTTAAACTGATGTTCAGGATTTTAAAAAACTCTAGTGAACTGTACATTTTCTGCTGCTCAGTTACGTTTTGCACTATGGGAACCAGCATCTGCCTAAAAGGAATATTGGAGTTCTTATTCCAGACCTAGTCTGAAAATTCACATGGTGTTCGACTTCGTGGTTTTATTGCCTCAGATTTGCACTAGTTTCTGAAGCTCAGAAATTTAATTTGCTGGTTACTACATTAAATTCTCAAGTAAGATAATGATCTCTCATCTGGTTTTACTTAGCGATAAATGTTCTGGCCCTATTATCTACAAAGTAATTGGATATTTTATTCTGTAATATCATATCTTAAGAAATTAGATTATAAACTATTGAATCTTCTAAATTTTTTGTGAATTAGAATTCAGTGTGTAGAAGAGACTTAGTTTTTAATGAATTTTAAGATGGATTATTTCATTTCAATATTCCCCACATAGTAAAACAGAAATAATGGCTGGTTTAGGGTAGTCATTGGGAATGTTACAGCAGTAGCCACTTTTTACTTTAAAGATAATTTGAAGTGTTATAGTAGTTTAGGGTTAGTCATTGTTTCACAGAACTTGCTTAACTTGTTTTTTATTTTCTTCCTGCTGATCACAGGAAGTTGGTAATGCATGCCTTTTAGCACAGAATGATGTAAATGCTATTTAACTGTTCTTGGAGCTGCAGAAGGCAGCTTGACAAATGACATAAAGTTTAATGGTACATGCTGAGAACTAAAATCTATGCAAACACAATGCAGATCTGGTTTTTCTGTAAAGCATGCATGCTGGGATGTACCAGATGTTCCAGACACTTTTTTTGCATGATAGGCAGTCTGAGTGCTACTATGATAAGTATAATAATTAAGACAGACTGGGAGAATCATATGTATTCAGCTCCATATGAGTGAAGGAGGAGTCTTTTATTGCCAATTTTGTAGGAAAAGTGCTCCTATTTTATTTCTTCCTTCCTGGTTTTGCAGGAAGAAACAACTGTCTTAACTGTCAAGGATGAGAATTACTTCCTTCAGAGTTTTATTTCCTTTCTGAACTGCTGAATAAATTCTACCTTTGCTTTTTATTTAAGTATCTGTAATATGGAAAACCTTCTTTCCCTACCTTGCTGGTATGTTGGAAAATCACTATGAGGATGACTATGTGGAATCTAGCTGCTCAGAGAAGCTAATATAAGCCTTTCTAGCTTCTGTAGCTTCAAACTGATTCTGTCCAGTTGTATTGATTGTAAGATAAGATTACTTTGCATTTATACTGTATCATAACAGTGCATGCACATGAAGGTTTGATCTGACAAGTATCTAGCTAGTACTGTAAGATGGATCCTTCAGTAGCAATGTCCACTAATACATTTCTTCACAGTCTGTGCAGCCTTGAACGGTAGACTCTTCATTAATCTATAAACAGTTCAAAAGGAAAAAGGCATTTTACAGTACAAGGGTAAATAAAGGGAAGTAAAATGTTAAGAAATATTCCTTTTTACTATTATTGTCAACAGTCTTTAGATTTCCACATTCATTCAGTAATCAAGAACTTCATAATCAACGTGAATCCAGGAAAAAAGGCCTAAAACAGTCTTAGTCTAGAACTATGGTTGTTCTTGATGTCTATAAAAAACATCTATTTGCAGTAAGGAAAAGCAAGAAGGCAGTTGGATTTCTGTTGGATTTTAGTGCTGAGCAACTTTATGGAATAAGTAGGGTCTGTCATATGCTGAAAAGTTTTGCCTATGAGTTTCACTGCACTAAGGAAGTGAAATTACCATCGAATCTGAACTTTTGGTACCCTTTATACTCTGTGTATAATGCAAAGTGAAAACCGTGTATAGATTCTCTAAGTTAGACCAAATTTAGCTCATGTATCTGCACAGCACAAACCAATGTTTGTTTCAGATATACCTTTTCACATCTGGAAGCAACTTAGAAAAATGGTTGCGCTTGCTCCTGAAATAATATACTACATCTCGATCCAAGCATAATATGTCCATCCGTCTCTATAGAGCAATTGTGAAGCTCAGCTGAGGTATGAGCTTCTCCATTATTTGTTGTAGACCTGTCCTGGGCTCCAGTCACACAGTATTTCAGGAGAGGACCTGGAATTTTGCATTGAACACGCTGCAGTGGTTAGGACTGATGTATTTGTACTGGCCTGTGATACCTGCTTCAGCAATTCAGCCATGAGACAGGCTATGTATTACTGCTTGCTTCCAAATGTTTAGGCTACCCTGTTTGTTTTGAACTCTTTAAATTGATAGTTATATTAGGAAGCTGTACAGCAAAGCAAATATGAGGCTGTTTTTATTCAAACATACACAATGTTTTCATAAGTAATTTTGCTGTATTAGAACATATTTTAATTATGTCATTCTGCAGTCTTCAAATGAACCACTACAAACTACCAATGAAAGTTAGCAAATGAAGCATTCATTAACCTACTGTATCTTCATGTGTAAATTGCCGTATGTAAAGCATTCTGGAGTCCGTTGACTGCAGAAAGTCACAACAGAGCTAAGATTTACTGCATTGTTTTATTTTAGCAAATGAATTTATGGCTTGTTTTTATTATTTCTCCAGGCTACCAAAGAAAAGTATTTTATTTCTGATTTTGTACATGCAGTCTAAAGATAAATTTAACAGCCATTTGGATTGATATGATTCAGCATTTGTTAATAAATATTAGCTACAACTGATATTATTGCTACCATAATTGCAATATTTGTCATCCAGAAGAATGCACCAAATGCAAATATGCAAACTCATCTTCCTTATAATACAAATATTATCTCCTACTGTTGCTGACAAAAGAATCAGTATGCAGGAAGCCAGCTGTAGTACTCTGAAGACTCTTCTCTGAGTCTTACTCTCTACTTGCTGGCTCAGGCCTTGGTCCTGCAAGCTTCCTCCCTTCCCCAGCAAGAGAATGAGGCCGGGGTTTTGGAGGACGAGAGAAAGCATTGCATGACAGAAAAGTTCAGTCCTGTGTAGGGCAGGGTCACAGGTAGCCTGTACCTAGAGGAATGGGGAATGTGAGAAAAAGGGAGGGGAAGGAATTGACTGTCTTTTTCCCTGACCTGTGTAACCTCTTGAGCTACACTACATCCTTTCAACTTCAGCGACTCTCTTTCTTCCACTTGCCTTACCTTTCCCATGGAATCCTGTGCAGCAAAATCACTGCTGAATATTGGGCTGCATGTCGGCTGTTCTTAACTTCTCGGCAAGAAATGTTCGTGCTTTGTGACAGTGGAAAGTTGCACTTAGAAATACATTCCATCTCTAACAGCGTAATTTCATGTGATTGGATTTCCAACTGTATTAGGGCTCTGAACGCTTTTTTCCTCAGGAAAGAACTGCATTATGTTTTTCATGTGAAATCCGTAAAACTTCAGAGTTTTATTAAATGGCATTAAATTCTACCTTGTAATTTTTCTGTGATGAAATAAAATTCTATTCTTTAAATTTGGTGGATACTTCAAGTGAGTGTCCACTTTAGTTGCTATACATCTTGTATGAAATTAAGATTGTTAGTATACAATATGGAATGATTGCTCATTCCATAAAGCTCAGTAGTTCTAGTTAGTTTATTGTGACAAAATCATATCTGGTGTCTGTTCCAGAAAAGCATAAGAGTTTCAGAGAACATAAATATAGCTAAAAGTTAATATGCTGGTTTTCTTTGACCAAAAACCACATCACCCATTCCTTTGGAATGCAGTATTTATTCTTAGTTTTTGAAGAATATAACTTTTTTTGTTGTGTTTTTGGGGGGGTCTGTGGATATTTTTGTTTGTTTATTTTTTACACCATTGATGTTCAGATTAAACCTCCCTTAAATTTCTTAAATTTCCCTTAAATTAAAAGAGTGGATTGATGAGGACAAAGGTAAGCTTTGGTCAACATAAAATACAGTTTATCCACTGTTGTGATTTGTCCTTTTGGACTATTTTTTGCTTTACTACATAAGATAAATTTTGTTAGCCACAGGGCAGTCTTCCTTTAGATATTCTGTTAGAATACTTCTTTTAACCTCATGTATAATCTGGGGTAGTTTCTCTTTTGGATGTAGCATTTTTCAAAAAATGGAACTTCCATTCTGTTAAAATTTTGCTGCTTTCTCTGTTGCCTGCTATATGCTGACATAATGTTCATAATGTACCACATAATTAAAAATCCTGAGTGGATACTTTTCTTCTGTCTTTAGTTAATTTTCTCACCTGTTATCTTGAGTTTTTTCACTGCAAAAATTGAGTATTTCTGAACTGTACATGGGTGTAGATTGCATGAGATTATTTCCTGTCTCTATTATCTCTCCTCTCAACAAGAGTGAGTGAAAGAAAAACCTCAAAGGCTACTTTCATTTTTAGCTGAGCATAATAATTTTGCAAGTGTATTCAATGGGTTAAGCATCAGCTCACTGAGCTAGAGAGATAAGTAAAGTCCCTGGCAACAAGGCTACTGATTCACTTTTGAACAAACATAATGTAGAGAGATGCTTAGGAAAATGAATATGTGAGTTAAGGAAGCAGAAATCATTTTTGTAGGGAATTAAATATCTGAGTATAGAAGAACAGTATTTATGATAAAGGTAGGAGAATCTTTTTTGCATCTGAATAATTGACATATCTAGGTGGAATGAATATATTGCATTTGACCATTGGGATCAGTACCGCTCATTATCAAACTAGTCTAATCTCATTACCATCTCTTCTAGTCTCTTCCAATAGTAAACAGGTAAACAATGACTTCTGAATGTTTTCACACTATCTCTGCAGCTCAAGGTTCTTTTGTTTTCTGTGATTTATGTGATTTCTTTACTTCTTAGGAGAAAATATTTCTTTTCATGATGAAATCCTGGTTCAAGGAAACAATTTTTTTTTTTAAATCAGTTATTTATAGAAATCTCAGGTAAATAGAAGTTTCTACAGGATTTGCTTTGGGAAAGGATCAACAGATGTGCTTGTTAGACCGTATGGGCCTTATAGTCCTTTCATTTCTACTTGTGCAAGTCAGAGATAGATCCGCTGAAATCCCTAGAGCTACATAAATGTGAAGCTGACTAAAGAAGGCTGATAGGTGCCAGTGACCTGAATTTCACAGAATTTGTGCTTTATAGTCTGTGACAGCATGACAAGACTTGTGCCTCCTGAGCCTCCCACACGTCTACTAGTCATGAAAGTGGCCTTTTACTAAGATGAAGTAAAGTTTTAGTTTGAGAACTAGGGTAAGGCAATTTGTCTTCCAAATATCAGGAACTGTTAAGAAGCAACTGCTCAGAAAAATTGTACGTAAGGTTGCTGAAATTGCAGATAGGAGTCTACCACCTATAAATCATTGTCAGTATTGTATTTGTGCATGTAATTACAATTACACAGGGAAATTAATTATAGCTATACATACACATTTATAGAAATGCTACTGTGTGGTTTTTTCCATACATGCTATCAGAAATCCTTCTATAAGTTTGGCATTTCAAGCTAGCAACCAGATTGTACCCCAATGATATCTTCTTTGAGGATAAAAATTCAGTCAAATAGAAGGTCATACACATATGTATGTTTATAGTAATCCCTAGTGTCCATACTTAAATATTGGTAATAATATGTGTGTTATTAATGAGTTGGTCGGGAACAGAGATTTGTTTCTAATAAATTAAGTATTGATTAAAAGGTCTTAAATATGTTTTCTACCTTTCAAGTACTCATATCAACTCTTTCCTCCCTCTCTGTATTTATACAGATATTCTTCTTTGCTCTTTTCTAAATTGCAGTGAACTAATAATCAGTTACAATTTACATAATCTGTGAGTAGTTAAATGGTTAACTCGTATTTTTTCTTTTTCCCACTATTATAGAACCATTGTAAAATTTCCCGACTACAGACTATGTTTTAGTTAATTAGATTAGATTATTAAATATCTGAAAATTAGTGCTCATTAATGCAAAAAATTAGTGGTGTTGAAAGACCTCTAGAAAAACATGGTTTATTAACAGAAGCACGTTTCACTCTAGAGTGTCTTTTTCAGTCTAATATATGCAAGTTCACAACATCCTAGCAATTGTTTACAGCTGTACTAATGGAATATATCTGATCAAAAGGAATCTTGGAACCATGATCCAGGGTGATCACCCATGATATAGGGGTTCTTTGTGCGTTTCTTTGGAAGGAAGTAAGTAACTGGGGTAGTTGTGTAGTGGTAGTGAAAATCTGTAATACAGGCGATGAAAAGAAGATGGCTGGCACAGTGTGAACAAGGAGGATTATTGTAGCTTTGTCAGGGAAGGGAGTGTGGGATGAGTCCCATTTGGGAGAAAAAGTGAATAAACCCTGATTTGGAAATCCTTTGCTTTTACTTTGGGAGCAGTTTTGGAAAAGAAAGGCCTCTACTAATTAAGAAATAGAATGGGAAACGCTTAAACTGACTAAATTATTATTCCCACTTTTAGTTTCTAAAATTAGTAACACTAGAAGGCAGAGGGATATGAGAAGAAATTCTTTGAGCCTTCTAGTATGAATAAATTCTATTTTTATAACAGTAGCATGGGTAGTGCTGCTGTCAAAGTTCTTTTGCTCGGTTGGCTACACAATATTTTACTAGGCTGTCCACAGTATTTTCAGGAATGATCAGATTGGTATTTAATAGTGCATTAGCAGCAGCAGAAATCTGACATTTCTTTTGCAGCATTTTACTGAAGCTCTTCAAACAGATATTTTGCTTTAGATGTATGCTGTTATCTCTTACAATCGGCTTCAAGAAAATATGAATATTTCTAGATGGTATATTTTCATTTTTGTGGGTTTTTTAGGCTAGATTGCAGTGTACTCTAAGGAGAATTAAGTTGTTTATAGCACTCGAGAAAGCCTGTTATAGTTTTGTGTACTCAATTACTCAATAGGGAGCTCCTACCTTGTGCCTGGTTTCAACAAGGTATGTAGGAGAACTCCCTGCTTTTAAGTGTAAGGGCACCATTTCATTACTTTTCATCAGGTAAGTTCTCTTCTTTGAATGGTAACCATCTTTGATGCTCACATTTGCTAGAATATTTTAACCGAATCAATTACCAGAACAATAGAAGGTTAGTATTTAATGTAGCAACAAGAGGAAATGAAGTTACTCTTAAAATTTGTAGCATCCTATTTATTGTGGAAGCTAAGAGACAGTAAAGCCTATTTAAGTGAAAACTTTTAAATGTGTGTCATTTATGTTGTATTGTAGACAGTTTTGCCATGACGTAGTCTCTGGCTTGAGTGTGGGTTAACTGTGGCAATGTTTTATTCAAAACACTAACACGTTGTAGAATGTACTAGCTGCAAAATCAGGAATAGTGCTTACCATTCTTTAATTTTCAGCCCTATGATCATTACAGTGACCATTATGAAAATTCATGTACTGATTTAGTGATCCACTTTTGACTTTATATAGGCTGTCAGTACCTTCATATGCTTGATAGTTTGGAAATAAATCTTTGCCATTAATAATCTTACTGTATGTTCACCATGTTCCTGCGGCAGGTTGATTCTCCTTTGGATACAAGGAATGTTTTGGATAACGGGAATGCTTAAGAGAAAAGAAGAAGAAGTAGTTGTGTAGATCTTCATGGTCCTGCTGCAGGGAAACTGTCTTTCTGATCTTAGGTTAGGTAACTAGTCCTATTACATGCAAGCAGGTGATAAACAAGACTCCTGAGATATTTTAACATTACTCTGGTATCATCAATCCCCTCCAAACTTATTAGTTATTACCAGGGTAACTTGGTCACTTAAGGGTTTTTTGCCTGCTTCAAGTGGCAAATCATCTATTACCTGTAGTAGAAATCGCATGGTGAAAGATGATAAATGATCCTGTATATGGATACACCAGGGGGATACGTGAAGGAAGGAGGTAGCAAAATGCGTCCCCTGAACATTTTAAAGTTTTCTTAGAAATGCACACTGTTAGAATATACCTATGTTATAGCCCATGTGGTTAAACAGACCCAGCAGACTTCCTGTCTTACATGTGCAACAGGCATTTCAGTTTTGTAGCCGTTCTCTGAAGTCACATGCGATTAAATATATTACTGTATGCCTAAAGTAGTGATATTAAAACACAAACATTATACTTACAAAAAATAATCTGTTTCCTATTTAGTTATTCAGAAAGCATATACTCAAAGATTTTTCAAGTGCAGATTTCTGCACTTATAAACAAATACACATTAATTTTAAAACATACACTTTTGTAACTTTAAGATGAGAAACTGTTTAACTGTGGGAAAACTTCTCCATCATAAAGCTTGGTTTAAAGTAAAAAAAAAAACAGTCTGAAGATTTTATTTTTAATCCTGAATCACTTGCTACTAAAAGACATATTCATTTCCAAACCTCAGAGGAATAACCAGTGTTGTAAATCAAGTTAGGTAAAGCTATGTAAGAATGGTATTAAAGAAAGTTTTGATGACAGTTCATTCTTCTGAAATTCTGTATTCTATATTGTAATATTTGTCCTTTACACTTAAACTCCCTTTCAAATACTAACATTCTTGCAAACATTGACATTCTAACAAATTTTTAGCTCCCTTCTTGTTTTAAAGAGCTTTGATCACAATTATACAGCAGCTGAAACTATTTTATAAGTGCAGATGCAAGTTGCTTTAAACATGATCTTTATTGTGAATAACATTTAGTTAGAAACTGAAATAAATTTTCCATTTCCTTTTCCTTAGTTACAGAATGACTACTGTGGTTTACTTCTGTGACTTCTTTTGCTGCAGATACCACTATATTGAGTGCACCAAGGAAGTATAGTCTTTAGTCGTGTTTAATACTATTTGTTTTTCTTCTACAGAGAGCAGGGGACACAGTCAGTGGAGATACTGAAAGGTAATTACTCCTGTTATACTGTATTTAAATATATACATAATCTATCTATGGATTATATTCACTTTTTACTTTTAGAAATTTAGTTGCAATATTTGCGGAATAAATTTTCAGGGTTTAGTGATATTAGCATTAATATAATTTAGTAAATGTCCTAACTTTCATTTGGTAACATCTAATATAAATATAGATTGCAAAGGTTGAAAAAATACTTCAGATGCATGTTTATTAAAGATTACTGGAGGGGCGGGGAATTTACTACTACAAAGTGGTAGATGTTTTCCCCCATCCTTTTTTTTCCTTTCTTTTTTCTTTTTTTCCTTCTTTTTTCCTTTCTTTTTTCTTTTTTCCTTTCTTTTTTTCTTTCTTTTTTTTACTTTTGAAATTTAGTATTTCAGAATCACTCTGAGGATGAAATGCATAATGCATGTCTAGCATGATTTTTTGAGGTAACGGGCAGAATTTTTCAATGAACATCTACATGCTAATTCAGTCTGTACAAAAAATTACTGTTTATATTTGTGGCTTGTGTTTGATAAATACTAAGAATGGGGACTTCAGTTTGTCCCTTACATTTGAATGTAATCGACTAATTCTGATGAATAAAATAGTGATTTTGTCTTTCTTTCCTTTGCAGTTTATGTGATGAAGTATGTTCATATTCTAGTTGCATCCAATAAGTCATATTAAAAGAATAAGTTTGAAATAACAGATGCCTGGGTATCATAGTACATCATAATTAAGCTTAATTGGAAGCTGTTCGTACAGATAATTAATATTTTATACATTTTTTTCATCCTGTATATGGCCTAGACCTATTTAAGAAGCTAAACCATGCACTGAATATAAAATAATTAATTATATTTAGAGTGTTTTCACCAATCTAAAGGATTTACAATTGATGATTTTCTTCAATGGTATAAATACTACTACATTACAGCTAGAAGTCTGAGGTACAATCTATTAGTTGTTGATCACCAAACACAAGTCACCTCGTGCCTGATTTCTCAGGATTGTCAGCATTTTTACCTTTTTATATGTGTATTAAACATCGTAGTTCATTTCAGAGGCAGTTGCAATGGTAAGAATTTACTGAAGTTTCCCCAGTTGTAGGGTGCTGTGCATGTTTAAAATGGCATTCAACTAAGTTGAGTAGCACTGTTATCACCAATGAAAGTGAGGTAAAGATAGAGTTCAAAAGACTTTTTCTAGGATAAATTTCTACTTCACCTTATAAAAAAGACAGTCTTGTCTCTCCATTGCCGCCATTGTAGTAGTCTGTTACCTCATCAACCATTACCTCAGCTAAATGTAGATTCTTATTTTTACAATAAATTAAGTATAGTCCTGCTTAGTATTTCCTTCCCATTCAGAGTCAAAGCAGTATCCATCTTGTATAAGGCAGGGGTTACACAGGGGGAAAAAGTGTGTCATTCTCAGTCTCATTTTAAGTAACAATTGGATTTCATCTTTTGCCCTTACCACTTGTATTGAAGTTTTAAATCTTACTGTTTTCTGTAAATCTTACGTCTTTACTGCTTTCACTTAGTATCCCAACTTTTTCATGCCAGGTGCTATTGTCCTGTTTTTCCCTCATGCTTCTTTCACCTTTCTTTTTGTCCCTCCCTTTTCTCACCCTTCTTCATTCCAGTATGGTTGCTCCCTCCCTCAGGTCCTTCCTACCTGACTTTCTGCAACAGAAAGAAATTGCAGGCCCCTGCCAAAAAAAAGTTGTACTTCTCACCCCTTTTTTGTCTTCCTTCTCTGCACTCACAGTTTCTTGCAGCCACAAGGAAGAGTTGCAGAGGAATTTTGTTCTTCATAGAGCAAAGCATGCCTAATTATTCTGAGTGGATTGCACATGCTCAGTTTGGCAGGGACATTACAATCCAGATGGAACATCCTTGGTGGACAGGACACAAGTCTCTACTGGACATCTGCCAAGAGATATTTTCCAGGGACATATGACTTGATGAAATTTTGGCAAACTTTCATAGCAAAAAGCTATTCTTTTATATTCTAGCAAAGGCTGTTCTTTTATATTCTAGCAAAAGGCTATTTTATATTCTTTTATAGAATGACTCTCCCTTTCCTAATTCTTCTCCTGCACATTTTAAATTTCAGGTCCAAAACATGACCATATTATATCTTTTCAATATGTTGAAAAATATTTTAAAAGAGTCAGAGTTATATCTTCTTGCTCCTAATAACCTTCTTTTAAGTGATTTAAACAGCTTAAAGCAAAATAAAAATATTTCAGATATTTAACCCAGTTGCCTATCAAGTTTCTGTGGTATGATTGCATCCTTTGTTTAAAAAAAGAAAAAAAGCCCCAAACCAGAAGAAGGATGTTTCTTGCACATAGTAGAATGTACTGCAGGGAATGTATACCGAAAACACAGCAGCTATGTGAGAAATACAAGACTACAGAATGTTACTATGAATATGTAGCTTTTTAAACTCATCAAATGAGCAGAATGTAAAGCAAGTCTAGCAGGTTTTTTTTAGCCTTGAGCAGAATAAAAGCTAGGTATCTCTGCATTACAACTCTGGTTTCTTCCAAACTCTTTTGGCACATCTATGTCACATATTTGGCCCAGCACGATGCACAGGGCTGGACTTTTCACCATCCATGCAGAGCACCCATACCCCTCATTATAAGATACTGTCCATACACACATTAAACTCTGCCCCTATCTGACAGATAATACAGAAAAACCTGAGCTCTACTTTTAAAGCAGTCTTGTGGCTAGAAAAGTAGGGCAGCGACAGGCAAGTTGTGACTCCATGTCTGAGCTGGTGGTGTGATTTAGAAAATTACACTCTGCAATTGGAGGTGGAATCACTGAATGTGTGAGTGGTCTGAGGTTTTGGGAAGGCAAACTAAATTAAATGCTTCCTGAAGAAGCAGCCAATTTGTTTTCCTTTTTACCGGAAGCACTTTACCCTGTTTGTTGTTGTTTCACAGATGAAAAAGGGGTGATGAGTATCTAACATGTAGTCGCTGCTGCAGCTTTTTTGCAAACAAACATCTGACTATGTGTTAGCAGGATTCACTGTGTTCTTTGATCTTCATTTTACCTTAGGATAATTTTTTTTCTAGTAATAGGAAACCTTGACATCTGTGGATTCTAGACATGTGTGCATAATGTAACCATGACATTATTACAGAGACCGTGGGTTTGAAGATCTTACTCTGCTTAGCTGACCACAGAGGTCTGCAAGGGAAAGAGAAGGCAGAAAAGAATTGTATCATCCATGCATTGCACAACTGCTAGCTGAATAAACAAGTTTTATGAGTATTTGCACTTAGTTACCATGTGAAAATGCTGCTCAGGTTCTTTTTCATGACATGTTTTGTCTTTGTAAATACTAATGCTTAAGAATTGTTTTAATCATGTCCACAGTGGCATGCTTTGGAAATTATTTTTTTTAGTTGTGGTTAATGCTGGAGAGGTAAGAAGAGATACATATTTTTAAAATAACTTTTAGTCTTGACATTGCTTTGTCAACCTTGCATGTACAGATACACCTGTATTAGAGTGACTGCAGAACAGTACAGATGCATCTGAGCTAGCTGGCTGTTACTTGAAGTATCAAGTAATAGCCTATAGCATAGTTCTGAGCCAGTAGCTGAACCAGCATGGGACTGAGAAGGGATTTCAAATCTCACTACAAAATACTCAATAATTAATTTGCAGCGAGAATTTACTAGTTGTGACAGGAATACGTTATATAAGCTATGGAGGTTCTAATAACCTAAATATAAATCATGAATCCAGGCAAGGTGGTTAAAAATGCATTCCTGTGACCACATAGATAAATCCAAATTGCTACATATGTGTTCATATGTTCCAGCCATAAGGAAATTTCCCATTGTACCTACAATGCTTTCCTGCACCAATGTATTTTCTAATATGCTGATTTTTTTTTCTCAAGTTAATTATGGTGGCCTTGACCCTGAGCTGCAACCACAGTGCACTTGAAGTAATTCAGATTGTGAGATGTGAAGGTTGAATAGAGCTTTGAATGCTCGTTGCATCTAGAAATTTACATCTTCCAAGTATGAGCTAAGTAAAAAAGAGCAGGATGATAGGTGCCATTTTCTAGTTGTTCTTAGCTGCTGTGGATCAGTAGAGTTGTTACTCATGCTCTCTGTGCTTGGAATCACCATATGCTTCTAAGTATCCAGGTGGCAGCAGGGACTAAGTATATTTTCAAATGCAGGCTTCACTGTTGTCCATAATGTTTAACCAACAGCTTTGAAATTCTCTCTTGATCATCTGTGCTGTGTACTTGAGCTCCTACATTTATGTAACGTTATGAAATGGGCCATCCTGCAAAGGACTAGGAAGAAAAGCTCTCAAAATAGCCTGCTTATGGACTATGCATCAACTTAGCCATTCCACATAGGTCCCCAATCAGAATGCTCAGAGCATTTTGTACCATGACAGAACATGAAATACACTACCCGGTAATTTATACCAAGTTATCTCTGTTCCAGGAGTAAATTCTGGCAAATAGTTGTCTTTTTTTACCTACTGGAAACTCTCATAGATTAAAAAATTATTGCAAATTTGAATAGTCAGATGATAAGCTTGGATTGCTCTGGTCGAATAAAAAAATACAATTCAAAGAAAGATTAGTGTCTAAAATTGTTTAATCAATGGTAAATATATATTAGCAGTTTGTTGTAATTAGAATAATTTTATATTACTTCTAGTTTTTAATCCTATCCATTACTGCCAGAGTAGGAGCTTAAAAAAAGTCAACAATATAGGTTATAACTATTACAGGTACCAAAGATGAGGTGAAAGGTAATTAACACACAAAGTAATTATTCTTGTTTCTAGACTTGATTCATTCATTGGGATTTATTGTTTGTATCCTGTCACCTGTGGAGAAGCCAAAATGATAGCAATCTAATAAGTTACATCAGTTTGTTCTGATACAGTTATAACTTTCATTTAGTGATGGATTTAATGACCCTGAAGGTAATAGAGAATTGGAATGTTATAATTAAAAGCACTAATAATGTGTAAGAGCTCTTTTATTTTGCCTTCTTTCTGAGCATTGCTTATGTGATGAAAGGATGCTTAATTTGTATGCAGCTGGTTTAAATCAGTCCTCATTTTCAGTAGATGTTCTATAAATTTTACAAGCTAAAATGCCATTCCTTACTAGAGTTTATGGGACAATTAAAGATGTGTTGTTATCTTTCTATGGCAGAAAATGAAACATGTACCTCAAAAGGAAAAGAGGAATGAGTATCAACATGGGGGTGGTACTCACAGTTGCACTTGCTTAGTGATATTTGCTTTGTGAAGAAATAGCAAGTCACTTCTGTTCACTATAAAAGGAATTTTTGTATGAACAGAAAGTGCAGGATACTCAGAGTTCTGGTGATGCTCTTAAATGGATATAACCGCTCTGATAGCAAAACTGCAGAGATGAGTGCAGCTACGTTATTGATTTCACATATTCAGTATTTGGTAGGTGACAATTCTCAGCATTTGTTAGAAATCTTTTAGCAGGTATGTCTTTACATTCTGATTCTTACAGCTTTTATCAAATACATTAAACTGGAATATAGTACTTCTGCTGCCCTCCATACTTCTAGATTTTTCCATTCTAATTTGTTTTCTAGAGCTTCTTTATTGCTATTTTCTAATCATACAACACTGTTCCTCATTTTAAATCCTGATTACAAATCTTATCACTAGCCTTGCACTTCATTTGCATGTCCTTTAAGATGCGAGTTGGAAGTTACCACACTTACTCGAGTCCTTTAAAATCTCAGTGTTTTGCTTCCACCTAGGTCAAAGTCATTTCCATCTTTTTTTAGCTCATTCTTGTCAACCTTTCTACTTTAGCTCTAAGTTCAGCATCATCATTCTGACTGAATACTGAGTCAATATGCATCTAGTACTGAGACTAGAGTTAGATTGTATTTAACCTTGATCTGTGCTTGCTTCTTAGTACCTGTATTTCTCTAATTCTCTGTTTGCTTACAACATATAATTTAGTCAAAGTTCTGCAGAATGGATAAGGAGGGAGGCAACCTTTTTATCCATAGAAAATCCAATATATGATACACATAGCTAAGCAGAGCATATCAGAATTCACAATAGACATTGCTAAAGCCCTTTACATTTCTGTCAAATAGGAATACCTCAAAAATCCATTTGAGTAAAGTTGTATGATAGAATAAGTATTTTAGAATGAGCTTTATTACAAAATTAAATTTAATTTAAAGTATTGCAGTTATTTGCTTAGTATTTTGCCTTTCTTTGTCATAATATGCAATGAATGTTTCTGCAAAAGTCCTGAAATAATTGTTTGATTTGTTATTGTTTTTTTAAATTGGTATAAGTTACTCCTAAGTGATTGGTCCTCCTTTTTGTGGGTTCTGCAGTTTGTTACAAAAACAGTATTATACATGAACAAGAAAACAAGCGTTTAGTAGATGATCAACTGTTTTAATTGATTTGAGAAATATTGGTCCAGGCCATTATAACCGTATCACTGCACGTGCCTCTCCTGCCCTGCCCCCCTCCCCTCATTCTTTTCCCTTTCACTTCTGTAACAACTGTTTTCCTAAAAAGAAAGGTGAGGAATAACTCAACCAAATATGATACAGATTATTTCAACCAGAAGAGACAACATGCTAAGGTTCCTCTGTGTCTAAATTAATTGGTTCCGTCACTTTCACACAGATAATTTACTTGTCTAAAGAGAAGAAGAGATCAGTATTTCTTCTTCTGTCATCTGTAGATCTGAATATCTGAGGAATAATTAGATTCAGGGAGGAGTATTTGATAGACATAAAATCTTTAAAAAACAAACCCACCAAACAAACAAACAATAAAACTCCTGCAGACTGTTGAAAACTGTTCCCAAATAAAAAAAATTAAGCTAATTGTACATTAGAACACCTATTCCTGACTTTTCATAAGATGCCAACTTTTGAAGAGCTTTCAAAAGCTTGATTGCAGACTGCTTCTATAACTTTACAACACTTTTGCTGGTAAGAGTCTGATTAGTGTAAGGAGATGCATTATTGTGTTTGCATGGGAGCAAATAAAACTTGACTAAGGACTTTTTAAATAAAAACACAGATGTATTATTCATATTGTATATTGGCTGAGAGGAAGAATGGAAGCATTGAAACTGACACTTTCCAGATGGGTCAAAGCCTTGATTAAAGAAACAGACCAGAAATCAGGGGGGAAATGCCCAGCAGGATTGAAGTGCATTTATGGCATTCTCATGGGCAGACAGAAATGGAGCATTAATGACAAAATCTGCCTTGCAGCAGTTTGGGCGTCTGTCCATTCCTTTACCAAATGCTGTAAGCCGAACTTTTTTTGTTTTTCAGTTGTTTCTTTCAATCCTTGTGATCTACAGACAGCTCAGAACTTCTAAGTCTTGCCTATTAACTTTTATGATTTTAATTTTAATGTTATGCATCTCATCTTTTCACTGCAGTCTGGAAATTTCCTTTCACTCAGGACTGATAGATGCTTTTAACTGACAATGCAGTAGTTGTTTCTCCTCGTAAATTTGATTTCTCATAGCAGTGGAAATCATCAAATGAGAAAATGCCACTTCCTGTCTTGCTGACTTAAGACATATTATTATGACCAACAGAATTGGGGAATATGTTAAAAATGTCCACTATCCTTTTATTCCTCTTTAATTTTCCCCCTGAATTCCTTTCCATTCTTGCACTCCTTTTCTATTTATACGACATATGCAAGAGTATTCACATTTTTAAGGTTTTCCCACTTCTCCTTTTTCTTACTTTTTGGAAACCTGAGGGGAAATTGAGTGTCTAAGAATTTCTGTGCTAGATCAGAAAAAGTTGACCCTGATTCAGTGTCCTGTTTCCATCAAGGGCTAATACTGTTTGTAACTGTATAAGAAAAGGCCTCTGGTGATGCTTCCCTGCTTTGTTCTCTAGCCTTTAGAGAACTCCAGGAGAAAGCTCAGAAACACCATAGATAGTATTTTTGCATTTTAAAGTCTGTGTAAATTTTTGGTATCCATGGCATCCTCTAGCAAAATGTTGTGGAACTCTTTGCTGCAGGATACTGTGAATACCAAAAATTTTAATTGTGTTTTAATGAATGAAGGTTCAAACCAAAAGCAGCTAACTGCTAATTTTATATAACTTATATAGCCCCTTTATTGAAGAAGACATTGAATATTTATTCTCTTTCCTCTCTTCAGAACACTCTTGAGTTCATAAACCTCCACAGCATTGCCCTCAGTTGCCTTGAGAGAGGGTTAGATGAGTTTCTTTTCAGTTTCCCTCTGTCCTCTTTGATGCTAAGGAATCAGAACTGTACACTATTAAAAATTTTGGAGGACCACTACTATGCCTGTACCTACCTAACAGCCTCCACTATTTTCGTGTTTCAAAAGGATTTAGGAATACAACTGTTACTAACTATGTAGAGACAAATTATTTTATGCATAGTATTTATATGAGAAAGGTATGCAGAAAATGTCCCCTTAATAAGCGAAAAATTCATGAACAGGCCTACTGAACAGGGACCGTCTCAGACTTTTTCCTTTCTAACCTAAAAAGTTTTGCAGTAATTGTGTCAGGACACTAATCACACATCTTCAGAAAAGTGAAATTTTGCCTGGACCTTCTCCAGGGATTTAGAACTTAAAGGAGCTCTCTGCAATAGCCTTTCTGAGAACTAACCAGTATACCAGTTCCTCTAGTGCAGGGATATTGATGTTAAAAAGCATAATGACTAAACATTAGCCACAGTTGGAGTATACATCACAGTTACTTTGGGAAAGTTTACTTGGTGTTCATTTTGTTGCTAAGAGTTTCCATTCTTTACATCAGGATTGCCAAGAAGTTACTGTTAGGATATCAGTACTGCAAGAATATTACAGTTTTTCTGATGATCTGACGTTTCTAGTTAAATGCTAAATAGCTGTTCCAGAATATGAAAGAGGAGGTGCTGGGGAAAGAACAGAACAAAAGAAGATATTAGACTTTCTCTGTACCTGGCAAACATATCTGACGGTCATGTCAAATTTGGCCTGATAGTTACATACTTATTAATGTCTGAGTGTTTATACATGTGCTTACATATTGCTAAAGTTAAGATACCCAAAAAGTAATTCAAAGGAAGACACAGACTAAACAATTTGGGTTATCCTTGATTTGATTCTGTAATGACATGGGAAAGAACCAACTTCGCAAAATATGGAACATGTATGAATCTTCCCTAAAGGTCAGAATATCAGTTCAAATACATATCTGTAAGCTGTTACATTTTAAAATGCAAATTACTCTTAAAACAAAATTGCTAAATTATTTATTTGTACTTCTACCTTTTTTCTGTTTAAAAATACTACTTCTTTCCCATTTTAATCTGGACACTAGGAATCCACTATACCTGCATTAAATGTTGATGCTGAAAGTAATGCAGAAATAAGAGTTAGCCCTGCAACAAAGAACCAATGATTTATATGTTCTAAGACTATGGTCGCTAGGAGGGAGGAATTGTGTTGGTTGCTTTTGAATATTCGCTGATCAGCGTTGCGTATTTTTAGGCCAGTGATTGAATCAGAACCAGATATTCTCAGATGATTTATGTGTTCTTAAGTCAGAATATTAAGAATGGGTTTGTGTTTCTTAGTAACATTAGCACTGTTCATTGAAAACAATGGTTAAATTTCCAAAGGGCCTCCTGTTTTCAGTGCTGTATTTTAAATAACTTTGATACATGATTACTTCCATAAGCATACATTTGGAAATGCATAGATTCTGAGTGTATATGCACTACTTACTCAGCTTTAATTTTTTTCCTGCAGTTTTTTGATATCTATCTTCCTCTCTGTCCTAGGTATGCAAGTTCTGCCATTGACCATCAAGGAAGCACATCCATGAGGAAGGTAATGATTTATAAATGGACTTTAAAAAACCAAAAAATTCCCAACAGTTCAATTAATTGTCATATTTTTAAAAGATACTTAAGATATCACAAACCTTGAAATTTGTCTATATTATGAAACATCTGAAAATAAAAAGCTAGGAATAATTTCCATTTTCAGAAAACTGGCTGCTCCAACCACAGCAGGTCAATGTGTATGCTGTACTTTTGGTTAAGTTTAGTAGGAACCTTAGTATTTATTCTAAAGTATGTACAAGTTTTAGGAGAAGAATCATAGAAAATGTCTAGGTTGGAATGGACCTCTGGAGGGATGGTTGCCCTGAAGGTAAAGAAAATTTTTAAGACTCTTAAAATATTTAAATGTATGAATCCTATGACAGGGAGATATGGGACTAAGATTTTCAAGATTTTTGTGGTACCAATTTTGAAGGTCTTAGATTGAAAAGATCTAGACATTCTTATATTATTTAGTATTTTGGAAATATTTCATGCAAAGGACAAACAACAGAACCTTCATTTATAGAATCCCTGTTTCTTCATTCTGACTTAACACTTTTTTCACTAAGTAGGTGCTAAATAACTTTTGAAAGTTGCCAGGTGTCATTCTGCCTCCGAAATATTTACAAAGTGAGGCTAAAGACCAGTGACAACAGCGGAAGATGTATGACTAAATTTTCTGCAGTTTGTGAAAACCTGCAGTTGTGTATACTGGTACGCAGCCCCTGTCTGCCAATCCCTACCTTGCCTGCTGCCGCCACTGGGAAACACTTCGACCTGTGGCTGTTCCCTGGGATCCTGGAACTGCAAATAATCTAATACACATAATCTGAGGAAATCAGCACTATGTGCCCTATGATTTGGGTACTTTGCTAGCGAAGGCACTGATGCCTGTGTTTGGAATTTGTTAATGTTTTTCCTTAAAAACTCCTAAGGTTCAAAATAGTAGAGGTACATGCAACCAGTTTTGCATTAATAGGCTTGGTTCCCTTCCTCCTGACAGGTAACTGAATCTCTAGTCTCCAGGGCATTTTTTAAACATAGCATAACTTCATTTGGTGATTCTATGACAGCACTCCTACTACTACGCTGTGATTATGTTGAGGGCTCATTAATTTAGCTTCATGTAGCACGGATTCAATTCTATCTTTCTTTGGGGTTTTTTTTTTCATGGTGTGCTTCTTTTTGGGTAGGGCTGGGAGGGCGTGCATTTTGTCTAACATCCTACTTTGTGTTGTGGTTTTGAGATGGGACTTTAAATGCTGACAACCACAGTATGTTCTCACATCATCTGTCTGTTTCCCATAGCAACTCTGAGTCATTTTGAAGTTGCAAGTTCTGACTGTTTTCTTACAGTGTTTACCACAAAGTTAATTATATAGTAGTTTCTTTATCTCTCAAAATATGAAGCTTGAATTTTGTAAGTTAGCAGTGCTAATTAAGTACTGATTCCCAAGGTATCACAAACCTTTCGCTTTCTCTAGTTTTCTTGCTTTGAATACATTGTATGTGTGCATAAACAAAACACAGTAAGACTAATTAACTTATGTTTTCAGAAGAGCTAATATTTTCAGCTCTCCTTGATTTGTTGTGCTTGTATTTTCATTATTTTTAAAACTTTTATATTAAATGAGGCATACCTGTTTCTGATGAGTATCCTAATGTGTATATCCTCCAGTTGTTCCCTTTTTCCTGCAGCTCTTTACATTTCATCACATGTGAAAACTGTAATTTAGTTATAGGGTTTTATTCCATCACTCTATTTTTTTAGCCTAAATTGTGGACAAATTTGGTGATCTCTTTTTCAGAAACAGATACCTGCTCTGTCCTAATGCATTTTTATGCAGAAAGAGGAACATTGAACAGATTGTTTCAATCACAGTCACCACAGTTGGCACGAGACGACTGACCAATACTGCTGCTGTGGCTTGCAGTACATCGATAAAAAAACCCAGTGTTGCTGTGCATCTTTAATACTTTCTCACAGACTTACTTTTGGGGTTTCATTTTCTGACTTTTTTGCTACATTTCCTATAGCACAGGAGCAAGCATTAATCTTTGTCTTCTCTAGTGCTCAAAACAAAGAGATAAATTTGCAGCTATCAAGTTAAATGGAAAATATGTACTGTCTTATGGTGATACAATGCACATACACTTACAGAGCTTGTCACCTGTCAGAATTACAATATTTTTGTGAAGCATTCGTATACTGCAACTGACTGGGAGAGCAGTCTGAGATAAACAGAACACAGAAAGCTGGTGTTCAAGTCAGTGCTCTCAGGAGTCAAGAAGTGCTGATTTCTGCAGGTCACTAGAAAATGTTCATGCTGTTCAACGCTGTACACTGGCTAAATTGCAGAAGGGTTACAAATAGGTCTGTGCATGTGCAAAATTCCTCTCCCCTCCTCCACTTTTATTTAAAATAAAACTTTGCCTCTCACATAGTTGGAGTCCTGTTTTCAGCTGTTGCTTTTCTATAGTGCTTAAGCTGTAATCCTTCATTATCTTAAATATTAATTTAAATAATTTTTTATTTTAATTATAATCCTCGGTTATCTTAAATTTTAATATTGTGACATTTAAACACTTATTTAACATTGTACCACAGTTGTTGATAAGGACTTTTGAGCCATGTGTTTGCTTTTTGACCGCATGCTGAGGAGCTGCCCTAAGGTAGGGTAAGCAGTCAGATGATCTCTGGGAAAAGGTAATTATCTGTAGTCATACCACCAGTTAAGGTAGCATGGAGATATCCCCGTCAGTGACTGAGGCGCCCTTCTTCTAGGCCCTCTACTGAGCTGACTGTTTTCTGTCACAAAGGAAAAATCAAAAAAATTAAAAAGATGGCCCTTTCTATGCTACCCTGTGCCTGGATCTGCTGGTTTATCACGCTGTGAATGTCTGCTGTTTTTTCTACTGGTAATGGCAGCATCAGTTAACAATCAAGCAGCTACTTCGTCATGTTGACCTGTAATTTTTCACTTACCATTTACATGTTTGAGGTAAATCCTTACCATCTTTTGAGTAGTATCCCTGTTTTTAAAAGGTCTAAATAATGAGATGCTTTTAGGTTTTTCTTAAGAATCTGTAATGATTTTATAATGTGGCCACAAAAGAAAGAATTTATTTTTTTTCTCCGCAGAGTTATTCTGTCAACCTACCAACCTAACAAACTTAATTGTTTCCTATGGTTGGAAACAATTAAAGCATGTGACTTCAACATGTAATTGAACACGTGACTTTATACATTAACTGTATAATATTTGTGATGGATATTTCTTTCTGAATGAATATTTGTATAACTATCATCTCATGTATACTTACGACAAACTTCCAAGTATTGTTCATTTTATTAGGTCACTCATATGAGTTTATAGCCTTCATTTTCAAACTACTGCATAACCGTTCATGCAAAGAATCCTTAATGATTTGATCGCTATTGTAATTAATAACTGAAAAGAAAAACGGGATTTTAATTTGCAGATTTAGGACTGTGTTGTTTTCTTTATGATGTTCATAACAGTAGGAAGAGAAAAATGACAAATATGAGATCCTATGATAACTGATCCTAAGATAACCATGGAGATGGTAGTGAATGCCAGCTGTTTCATGTTACTACTATTACCTGCATTGTTTTTTCATAATTGTTTTTTTTCCTTACAGTCATTCCATTACGCCTCCCTCAGGGTAAAAAGCAGAAAATGGTCAAAAGGTAACTTACTTGAGTTAACATTTTGAAACTACAAAATGAGACTTCCTCTATGATAATAAGTAATCTGGATCAAATGCCAAAGTTCAACTTAATTCAAATATTTCTAAATTTGTTAGTAAACACCAAAGTAAAATACCAAATTAAAATATCACATAAATGTGTTATAAGGTATAATATGGCTAGAATCAGTGGTAAAATTTCCTCTGACTTAAGTAGAAGAAAGGTAATACCTGTATATTTTGCCATTTCTTTCTGCTCTCTTTCTTTATCTATTCATGGCCTCTTTGAGACTGTTAAAACAATGAACTTATGAAAAATAGTTACAGCATAATAAACTCTTCTGAAAGTACATGACCAGCGAGCTCTTTTTAGTCTGTTTCTTGGTTTAGTCTCCTTTCTATGAAAATTTTCCTTTTATTGTACTATACGTTTTTAATACTTATAAACCTGACCAGGACACAGCACAGTATCTTACTCTAAAAAGAGCAAAATGTTAAGAACTTGGTTGTGGAAAGTTGCAGAGCAAAGGATGGTGTTTTGACGTTACCTAAATTTCTTCACTGTTTCACCGCTATAGGACAAATATAATTCTTGTAGCAATATAAATTTGTTTTTTCACAGAAAATTGTCTAATATTTTAAGGAAATTTGCTACAGTGTCTTTTTCAGGAAAAATTATACATAATTAAGAAAAAATTTGTTCTTATTGGTATTTACAAGGTATACTAAAATTTTAAGCCTTTCAATTAAGATGTATTGAAAAAACAACAACAACAAAACCTTTCCCTGGTGCTGTGCCTTTAAACAGGATGCAGTAACATTAAAATATTGTAGTGCAGTTAAATTCAGGATAGAAGAAATGTAAGCATGTGCATTTTTATGGAAGTGGATGATCTTTCTTTTTTATTGACTATAAATATTGACTATAAAAATTGAGTTAAAAAATTCCCAGAGTTTGACAGGCCTTCTATTGCTAAAAGTAGTAACAGAAGGTATACAGAATAGGTAGTGTTTACATCTGTAGACAGATTATGTCATACTCTGAGTTTCAGATTGAGGGCTAAAGGAATACGGTTTTCCTTTGGAATGATGATGCCCATCTTAATCAGATAAAAATGCAGCCGTAAGAGCAATGAACCCTCTACAGATTAAATAAAGCACTACCTAAACCAGGCCCTTTTTATTTTGTATTCATGCTGGAAACAGAATTTCAGACCATTGTTGAATTTGGAAACTGTTCATTCAATCTCCTCTCCCTGAAACTGGAGAGGATTTGGCTTGAAGGATTTCAAATCGAATCATCGTTAAAAATTAGTAGTGTGTTTATATTGAGAAGAATAGTTCTTTCATTCTTTCATTCAGTGAGATGTCTCACATTATTGTCGCATTCCCAGGGAGCTCTCTAACAAGTGGGAGCAGAAGACGAATTTCCTGCAAAGACCTGGGGCATGGAGATTGTGAAGGCTGGCTATGGAAGAAGAAGGATGCCAAAGGTTATTTCACACAGAAATGGAAGAAGTACTGGTTTATTCTGAAGGATTCATCCTTATACTGGTACACAAACCAGAATGTAAGTATACTCTATGTTTGAAGAAAGCCAAAATTAAACCTTAAGCTTTATAATTCTTCTGAATAAAGTCTATTTTTACTACATGGTAGGATATGTTAGTGAACTGCCACTTTAATTGCCAGGTCCGGCTTGCTCTAGCTGGAAATATTTCAACTGAAATTATTTTTTAAAGTCTCCAAAGTCCACGTCCAAGCTTAATAAAATAGCAGATGTTCATGGCACTCTTAAAGAAATGCATACATCAGTAGTTAATACTTTTCCACAGATACTATTTATTTGGACTAACACAGTGTTCACATGCAGCTCTCCTTAGTTTCAGTTGTATGTGGGGATGTATACAGTGTAACCATTCGTGTTAGTTAAGCATTATGTGAAGCAGATGTGAAAATCTGAATTTGTAGATGTCTTTATCTGAAAGTTATTCTTATATAGATGTTCCTTTTGCTTTTTGCTGAATTAGTCTGGAGTTTGCAGTTTCTCATGTAAAACGCTGTTCTTAGCGAAATGTTATTGAAAACTACTGGGCCTACGCTTGTGCAATCTGCATATATGTAGGAAAAAATAATGGAGGGGAGAAGCCAAAAATCGTTAGACTGCTATTCTTCCATTTGTATGCATTGAGCCTCAGTGCCTGATCTAAACTGTCTGTACAGCCTGCTTTGATTGCTGATATTTTAGAACATATTTTCCATTTTCTTCAAGAGGACAGTTTCACTAGCATAATTATCCTCAGTTTTATTATTTTCTTGTCAGCTCAAAACAGTATGGTTTCAGGCTGTGGATGATAAAGGCCTTCAGGTTTTGTGTTGTACATTTTGTTTGTCTGACATTGTTACATGCAAGGTGGTAGTCATTATGTGTCCCACTGATTTTCAGTCTGTTGTTTACAGCCAAGCCATAATTCATAGTACACTTGCTAATACTTTTCAAAAATCTGACTGGTGTTAATATGTCTCCTTGCTTTTCCTGGTAAATTACTTCAAAAGAAGCAAAAAGTGACAAGAGATACTTTCCAGTTATTACTTTTCCATTTAATCACTGGTGAGCTCACTGTAGGAACGTCCTCAATTATTATAAGCAGGGCAGATGGTCTGCGCAATTGTGACTTTAAAAGGAGGCATCCACAAAACAGTTTTAAAATATAGACTATATGCTGAAGAAACTGACAATTCTTCTCTGTAGTTGTTGGTCCTGAATGCTATTTTAGGTGCTGTATTTGGTGCTGAAAGGTTTTTTGTAATCTTCAGCAAAGGGCAATTAGGATGGCTGCAGCTCCTTTAAGAAACTGTCAGTTTAGTTACTTCATAAAAGTTAATGACATTGTATGATGAAGTAAATATTTTTATTTTTTTTAATTTTTTTTTAAGCAAAAACATTATGGGGAACCTATGTTCAGTATTTCAGTTGATTGGATGGTTGTTCTTAGTTTAAGACCCAAATGGCTACTGCTCACTTCTCTCTTCTTTAACTCTGTGTTGTTCTTCACCATCACTTTCTCTTCTCTTTTGATAGGATGAAAAAGCAGAAGGATTCATTAGTTTACCTGAGTTCAGAATAGATAGAGCAACTGAATGCAGAAGAAAACAGTAAGTAATCTGTCAGTTATGTTTATAAATTAAGGGATCACTCTTGGAAGTATATTATATATAGTACTGAAAATTTGCAAAGTCCAGAGAAGGAAGTTACACAGAAAACCTCAAAATCTGTAAATAATACATAATAGATCCCCTTAAGCTTTAGTGTTTCTCTTTCTTATAAAAGATAGAACTTAATGTAAATTCCATAAACTGTCTTACAAAGAATTGGATAACTCTTTGGTCAGCTTTCCAGTTAGCCCAGTTACAACTTCAGTTAAATAAGTAAAGCAAAAAATCATGAATGTGTTAGCCAAGAGATGAAACTTTCTTAGGTTCAGCTTGGTCATCTTGATAAGAATCAAGTGTGCAAGAAACAATTACCATAGGAAATACTATCAACAAGGGATGGTGAATATAATCTCCATTTTCTCCTTTATGGAGGAAGCTTACTTACCCAATATTGTGTTATTCTCAACTGCTAAAATATTTAGGTTCCGTATGCAAAATGAACATTGCATTATTGCTTATGTGCATATTGCTACTACTGCATTATGCTCCCAGTAAAAAGCATATGCTAAGCTTTGCCACCCTTAAGGCATATTTAATAACAGACACTCACTGGAAACTGTTTGCAAGGAGTGTTGGGATTGAAATTCATAGCTGTCGAACAGCAAGTTTAACAGAACAATTCTAATGCTTTGAGACTAGCACTTTGCTGGTATCTCCTGAATTATTTGCATGTGTCTTCTGTATGCTGCATCTAGATTTTTAAAACTTGCTGCTACATAGAATAGCATTAAAGATACTGTCTTACTAAAGCTTTCCTAGTTATAACTGAGCATCCTGAATTTTTGTCGTGCTTTTCCTGTGACTAAATGCAGTTTTGTTCTGAGGAATGCAAGTCCTACAACTATAAACTTGTGTACAATAAAAATACAGAAGATGTGAATTACAATAGAGACTACTCATCAGAAAATCAAACCTCTTCAATTGCTTGGTCTTGTCTGGAGGTATTATTACTGTCTGTCTGAGAATTAGAAGACAGTGCATTTATACTTCTATTACTCCTTTCAGCTGAGGGTATCACTATAGAAATTAAACATGAACAGAGCACTAAAAATTCCTCTGAGGAATGAGTAGATATTAATAATGATATTGAACAAAAATACAGGAAAAATAATACCCTTTTGTTAGAATATAAAACACTTAACAAATTTCAGTGAATTAACCAAGATCAAACAGAAGGTCATTGTGCACAGCTAGAAATAGCTTCCAGAGCTTTGCTCTGAGCATTAGAACACATTTCCTCAGAACACTTCTTAGAGAACAATTTCTGTAGGGTATATGCACAGGAAAAAGTCCGATTAACTAAAACTTTGTACACTACTGAAAACTGAGTACCTTCAGGCTTTGAATCCTTTCAAAAAGAGGTAGGTCCAGAGGTAAAAGTCTAATGAAGATGTTAATAGTATTCCCTTTGTTCGCTGAGCTGAATTTCCCTTCGGTTTCTTCCTTCATGCACTATCATTTATATATTTCCCCCATCATAAAAACTACACCTTATATTTGCCACTATTTTACCTGCTCCTGTGAAAACCGCAGAGAAAGTAAGTCCAGCATTACACTCACTCACATTTCGGTGTATCCAGCATACGTGAATGGAGGCCCCTGCTTGTGTTACAGCCAGCTCGAATCCACAGTCTCTGTAATCACACTTCTAAAGCCCTTACCTATCCTCTTCCACGTTGTCTTACTGGGACGGGACTGAGCATGATTGCCATTGCCTGATTCCACTGAAAAGCTAATGGTTCTGGTGAGCCCAGGGACAACCTCCTGTGGTTTGATTCTTGTGCATTCCTTTTACAAATAAAATTAAGGTGATGGTAACCCATTTTGACCCAGCATATTCTGGAAACATTCTAACTCACACTTCATTATTCTCTCTGCTAGGCTAGAGGGAAACTTCAGTTAGGATTTTCTTGCCTCCTTTTCAGAGCGCTAGTTAAAGACAGATTTTACAGGATCATTTCTCGCTTCTTTCCACTTTAGGATATCTTTTTCATTTAATAGTGGGGGTTTAGTGGGTGCTGGAATGTAACCTAAAATTCATTGCAAGCTTGAAATCTGAAAATATAAATCTAGCTGTGTTCTTACTCACTCTTCTGTATGATTGAGTCTATTTTAACATTAAAGCAAAAACCAGTAAAGCAGTTACCTTGACAGTTGATAAGGACAGGGGAAAGAAACCTAGTTCTTTCCTTTTTTTTTTTTTTTTTTTATTTTGGTAGGTTAATTTGTTTTTAAATTAAAGTTGCCTGAAAAATATGCTTAGTATTTTAGTGCAAAAGAAATCCAGCTAAAATCACACTGTTAGATTTCTTTCAGCTCTCTCAAAAGCAAAACTAAGAACGTTTTGGGACTCAGCTTGGATTTTGCCTCAAATTTCTGTTATTTTCAGAGCCATCAATGTGAAATGTTCAAACCTTATTGAACAAAAGAATTTGAAGTCTTACTAGAATAATGAATAGATTTGTCTTTTCCACTGTTCTGTCAGATGGAGAATGCTGTTTTATAGAATGACTGTTACTGATGTCCATAGTATACATTGAATGACATAGCCTTAAGAAAGCTTTCACAAGAGTATATAGTAATTGAATGCATTATTCTGGTTTGATGATTTGCCTCACTAATGCATTTAATGAAGGTACCCTGATTATTATACAAATCATGGCATTATCTCAGAGTGGTTTAGCTCTCCAGGCTATATTTGGATGTAGAATGACCTTGTCCCTGCAAGAGGAGGTTTCTTGCGTTGACACTAAAAAACTTTCCACTGCTTTTAGGCAACACCTGCATCTTCATGATTAAAAATGATCATACTGTATTAGAAATCTTAGTTATTTAAGTTTTTGTGTGATGTGGCATGACATGAATATCATGTTATTTTCAAAGATACTGATAATTATAATGTCCCATGATGAAGTTGATCCACAAGACTAAAGATTAATGGAACTAACGTATATAATTAATCATTGTTAAATAGTGCTTTGCCTGAACTTTCAAAAATCTCTACCTAGTGAAAATTTTCAATGCGTAATTAATGCAAATTTAGGTCTTAAATTTATGAGAGCATGTGCCATACTGTTGGCACTTTGTATTGAAACTGTGCAGTCACAATTCTTTATAAATGTCATTGATGTAGTATAGGTAGACATGAAGTTATATCTTAAAGGTTGCTACACTTTCAGTAATTTTTATTACTTCTTCTGAAATGAACTTGACAGTCTTGGTAGACAGCAACCCAGACTTGAGCCACCAGCAGGCCCTGCAGGAAAGAAGGCTAACAGCCTCCTGGGCTGTGTTAACTGGAGTGCAGCCAATAGGTGAAGGATGTGATTATTCCCTTATACTTGGTACTCATTACACCACATCTAGATTACTTGCATCCAGTTTGGGGCCCTCCAAAACAAGCCAAAGGTAAAAATATACATATTGTTCTTCTGCATTACTTGTATTTCTCTATACATCAAGAATTATTTCCCTGGAGACTTTTCTGCAGTTCCTGATGCTAGTGTATCTAAATGCTTACCTAATATTAATCTTTGTGACAATTCTGGGAGATGAAGATGGATTTGTTGTCACATTTTGCAGCCTAAAAACAGAACTGCAAAACATTTAAATCAAAAGTTTCCGCAGAATTGAGATCTCCATTTCATAACAATAAAGACATGTTTTCTTCAGAGTATGTAAATATGTAACAGTACAATATATTATTGCAGCTGTAAGTGCTCACCATTTCAGTAAATTATCAGAATATCAGGCAAAAAGATATTAAGGAACATTCATGTAATAAGCAGTTATTAAGCCTGTTTGCTGTGACTTAGTGCATGAGAACCCCTTTGCATAAGCAGGAAGACCTGCAGCATTTAACTGGCATACCCTTGAAAAAATTCTTGCTCTTTCTGCATTTTATGACACATTCACAAATTCCGAAACAACTGAGACAGGAGTCCTAGAGAAAGTAGCCTTACGTGTTGCATAATCCTGTTCACCTCTCTAGCAAGTCCACTCTCTGGACCTGAATTGAGGTGGGGTTCCTGTGAGAACGTAATATCAAATACATAATCATAGATTGTATCACATTATAAGAGCATAGTGGAGCCAAATTTAAGTTCTGTTTATCATTCTAACTCTGACATATTCTAACTTTTAAAAGGTTGACTTTGAAACCCCAATATTGGCTTTTAATGCTTTTATGTATGTAAATTTCCTGTCTAGGAAAATAATCCTATTTATAAGCAGAAACTCCATCATGTGATATTCTAACAGGATTAATCGAGGATTAGAATCTTTAGATCCACCACATAATCCTCTCCAATTCAAGCCAATACTTAAATCTCAGAACTGGAAAACGGCTAGGCAAATGGAACACTAGAAAGTGGAGATGTTGCACAGAGTTCAGACCAACTGAAAACAGTGTGCTGACATCGCAGCAAAAAATACATCCATGAAACTAGTGTATCATGCTTAAAGAGTATGAGAGTGCAGTACTATTTGTTTAATAATGTCTTTATGTTTTGAGTATTAAAAATTTTCTATAAGGAACTTCTGTAAGGAGGTATAGTATTTGTTAATTACTGTGTAATTAACAATGTCTAATATAACACTTGAATATATGTGTGTGTATAAAGACATATACAGGACTATTTCACATTTCTTACAGACAGCAATCTTTTGCTGGAGGAGTTGGAGTTGCTGGTACTCAGCTGCCATAAGGGGAGTAAAAAGTTCTGCATTAAGGAGACTAAGAATGATAAGAATATTTGACACCAAAATCATATCATACTATTCGGGTAAAAGAAATAATAAACTTGATCAGAGTATACTTAAAACTGTATTTATATAATGATCAAAATCTCTTGCATTAAAATCTTACCGTTCAGTAGATATAATTAACAAGCGTATGCCATCTAGTGGACATCAGCAAAGTTTCCTCCCTATTCGGGATTTCCCATGTACTCACTATATTCTTTTGCAAAATACAAGTAGCTAGGGAGATAAGGATCTGCAGTTGACATTAACAATGTCCAGATGCCAAAACAATACTTAAATATTTCTCAAGTCTTCTGTTATGGAATTAAGATGGTTTATGATGACCCTCTGTGCAAAGGTAAACTTACCCTTAATATACTTCTAATCTCATGAAAAAAGAAACTGCACATAAATACAACTCTGCTGTTATCTCATTCTTCTGTAGAATGAGGAAAGCCCGTTACTGTATGCATTTGTATTAATAATATATATATAAGAAAATCAGTGTGCCCAAGTGAAGCTTCCTCAGCTTTCATTTTTGTCTCTGAAAACTGCAATAAATTACAGTAATTAATAAGACACTCATTTGCATTTAAGCTATTAATAGCGGAAATGTTGCATCACAGGTTCTTCATAATGCCATGTGTAATGATTCCTAATTTAATTCTTACATCTAGTAATTACCATATAAATGTCAGTATTTTAGCATAAATGTTACAAATGATAATGTGGCGTCTTTTTAACATTTGCCAACTAATCAAAATAATAGTCTTTAATGCTCTGAGTTTGTGGTTTCCTTGAGAGCAATACTCCTTTTAATTATATTCACACAAAAATTTTGTTAAAAATATGATTATTGTTTTTAGCAGTTTTCAAATAACTGCTCAACTGAGGGAGAGCTTAGGGATTATACTGTATAAAAGCATTAATAAAAAGCATTTTTATGTGAACTATAATCACCCATGCTGTCAGATGTTGAGCTTGACTATTATCTCATGCATGTAGTCTGAATAGACTACAATGCAATGTAGTGATGTCTGTATATAGCCAGCCTAAAGTGAGAATCAGACCTTGTCTCCTGAAATCAGCCAGAATTGAATTACACTGGCCAAGTGGCTGGTGAGGGAATTGACATTTGAGGAAGGAGAAGGAATATTAGCAACGCACAGAGCAGTGGCAGTCTTACGGCTACCGTTTGTCATGCTGCTATCCAGTACCTCAGGTCAGCGTAGCAAAGAATATAGTATACTATACTACTAATATTGTACTAGTTACACAAGTAAAACAGTACAGACTTTTAAAATTAAAACTGTTGTGATACGCTTTTGGAACTATTCCAGTGATTTCTAATTTAACTTGCACTTTTCAGAGAACTTCACTCTATAAATTAACCTTTGCATAAATTTAAAATCACCACGGGGTGGTGGGGGGAACCCCCATCAGCTAGGACTTCTTGAATGAAAAGCTATCTGTGAGAACAGACTGTGCAATAAAAAAAGAATAGTGAGATACATAGAATTGACCACATATTATAATGTAACAATAAACATAAGGTTTAAATTTAAATATTGGCAACTCTGTTATTTGCTACGTGGAAGATGAAGAACCATTAACTAACTATTGATGACTTGTGTTGATTGCAGGAAAAACACAGCACAGATTAGTAGATTAAGATGAAAAGTACTTAGGATATGGTTGGTTTTAGAGTAACTTGACAAAGCAATTGCTGGAATTAGAAGTGACTATTTAAAGAGTTAAGACTATCTGAGGAACTTCTTCATTATCTATTTCCATACAAAGCAAATGTGCCATTTATATTCCCTAGAACTTTCCATATTGCTTCTATTAAACTCAAATTGAATGAACGAATGAAGATTATAACTAGGGATTAAAAATATATTGTATCAAATTTAGGAAACATTCCTTTATTTAAGTTTATTCTAGAGATCTTACAGTCTTATAACTAAGAGAATTTGAGCGTGCTGTATTTTAAATGTCATCTCCAGTTGAATGCAATTACTGGCTGGTTATTCATCTTTATATTCCTCCTCTTCCTCATTTATTAACATCAAACAAAATTTGGATAATTTCATGTATATGTTCAGAATCAAAGTTACAATAAAGATATGAGACAGTTACATAAGTTGGCAGCCCTCTATGTGTCTTTGAGTAGGACACAAAACACAGTCATCTAAATACATGAGAAGAGGTGGAGGGATCAAACTTTTATTCCTTTAGTTGATCTTTGGAAATAAAACTACGATGTACTTAAATATACTCAACAAGATTTTCCAATTCACCCAAGAATTTTTTAGATGTACAACATCAGTAGTTATTGAAAAGAATGATATTTCTAAGTCATTCAAGGGCTTTTGAAATTTTTACAAAGTATCGGTTTGGCTCGCAAATGTAGATTTGATGAGATCTGTATGGATTCCATCCATTCCACAGGAAGATTCAAATGCCTATGAACATGCTAAAGAATCATAGAGCAGGTCAGTCTTGTGTATTTGTAGACAAACTGTTTGAAAGAAAAGGTATTTTTTATTCTTTGTCTTTATATAGTGCCTTCAAAGCATGCCACCCCAAAATAAAGAGCTTCTACTTTGCAACAGACTGCCTTGAAGAAATGAATAGGTAAGTTATGTTTCCTCTTTATCGTGTTATATTCTTTATCGTGGTACTGCAGTAATTGAAAATAATATTTCATCTCGCATAGAAACGTACTCTAGGAGCATGATGTAATGCTGATTGATAGTGTTATCAGTACTTAGTCCACTTAGTCCTCCATTAATTTTAGTACATACAGTACATTATGTGGCTCGCCCTGCTGAAATTTTCTGTCACAATTCTGCAAAGGTGTGACAGGAAAGTTAGTTGTGTTGGTCTCATCTACGTTCATTAGAATTTTTGTTTGTTAATGGGCATAAAGTTTATCACGCTTCAAATTTTTTGTTAATCAAGGCTAGAAATATTACTGTGGGATGAATGTTTCTGGTACATAAAAACAATGCAGCCACACCAAAGCTCATACTTAAGAGTATGCCCACATGATGGGAGAAGATATTTTAAAGTTAGCTGTAGTGACGATCCACAGTAATGTTACATGACCTAAAACGAGAGAAAAGCAATTTGAAGCAATTTTTTTAACAGGAATGGGATTGAACTAATGAGATGCATTTCTTTTCATGCCAGAATTTGAGGGAAAACAAACAAACAAACAAAAAAACAACCAAAAAACCCCCACCCCAAACACACCACAAAACCCTGCTCTCCCCTGTCCACCCCCAAGAAAAAAAAACCAACAAAAAAAAAAAAAAAAAACAAACAAAAAAACAGTAGTAACTAATTTTATTCATTGCACCGCTGTCCCAACAAGGAACAGAGGCTAGCAAAGTTCAATTGTTGGCATTGCTGTGTGTTTTTAAATGTCCTTGGATGTGCTGGGAGGGCATTCAGAACTTGACTGGACAAGGCCCTGAACAACCTGATCCCACATTAAAGTGGCCCTGCTGTGGGTGGGGTGTGGGAACAGATGACCTCCTGAGATCTCTTCTAACCTAAATTACTCTGTGCTTCTATTTTGTGATTCAGTGATGGAGGCAGAGGTTAGATAAAGGTGGGATGGTTCCTTTGATCCTCAAAGGCAGAGTCAAGTGTTCCACCTCCTCCTGTTACTTCAGTAATTTGTTTATTCCCAGCTGAGGTAAAAAGCAAGGATACATGGGACAATGTCACCATACTTTGAAGCCTTAAATCTTTCCTGGCGTAGACTGCTGAAAATTTGAGATTTAGTTAGCTCTTTCTGTTCACAGACTTAGAAAGACATGACTACCTCAGGATACAGCTGGACTTTTTCTTTGGAATACTAATGTCTAAAAATTATTTTTAAATTGAACATTTATATTCTGTGGCTTACATGACCCTTCAAGACATACTGTATTGATGTATAAGACTGGCTGTATTAAAACAGTTCAGGCTAGTTCATCATCTACTGATGATGAGGATGAGGTTCAGTTCTCAGGAGTACCTCGCTGCAGCTAGCTGTCATTTTTAAGATATAAATTTGCTAAAAAATATTTTTTCCAATGTTAATAATGTTCCATTGTTCAGCTGTGGAATGTGGCTGAGATTTGTTCACCAAAGTGAGCATCTTCTGCTATTTTTAACTATGCATGGTCTGTCCCTTGACGTTAGCTATTTTGATAGCCATGATTTGTTGAAGTGCCATTGATCATATCTTTCTATTATACCATAAAATGTTCTGACTTGGGAAGTCTTGACATACATTCAATAAACTGCTCTTACAATATTCATTGATTTTTCTACACTGGGGAGCCAAGGAAGCTGTCTTTATGACAGTTTACACCCTTCGTGGAGAGTAACAGTTGGAAAGGTGCCAGGATGTATTTTCATATCATACTGCCATGGTGGTTTAGAATTACAAAAGCCTTTTTCAGGACTTTTTGTGTCTGCTTCCCATGAGAGAAGACAAAGGGTGAAGTATTTTTTTACATTATTTTTCCTTCAGAAATGCTGTAATTCACTCCCCAACCCAAATGATAGATTACTATGCTACCTCTGTAAAATCCCTGGGCATCCCCTGCAGCATTTTACATGCTTCCTGGAATTCCTTCTCCCAGATATCCTGTCTGAAATTTGAAATGAGTAAGCAAGACTCATAGATGAAAAATGCACTTAAAATACTAATTTCACAAATCTCTGTCTTCCCAGCAAATTGCTAACCATGTAATCTGAGGAAATAGGGCAAATACTCTGCATGGTATCTCACACTCCTGCTGTCACTGCAAAATTTAACTGGATTTTCTATGCTGACAGAAGGGTAGATCTTTCATGCTGAAAAGTAAAGGAGTTCTAATACGGAGAGGAACATAGCATTTCCTTATTCACTATGTGGGGAACGTATACCCTTTCTTCAACTGCATTTACCACCAGCTTTTGTTTTAACAGCTGTTTTTACAGTTTCTTACTTCAGATTCACTGTTTAATAATTTTTTTCCACTCCACAATATTTATCTGCATTTAATACTGCATTGCTGTTGAAAGAATTGTATACCAATGGGTAGTAATTGATTTGTGTGTAGCAGACAGAGTTACTCTGTTGCAGCTGAATTTTGCCTGCTGTGTTGCATGGTGCAGACAGCCTTTGGTTTGCAAAATTAATGCTCATGCTGTTTTATCAGGTCTTACATGAGCATAGTTGTGTTCTTAGAAATGAATTAATAATGAAATTGATGAGCTCATCTTTTGCTTGCCACGGTCACGGGATACTCCAAGCTTGTTAAAGGCTTTATTTCCCAGAAGTGCTTTATCTATTACCATACCATGCATAACCTGTTTATAGCTTTAACACTCCTAAGGAAATTAGCATTGAATTTAATATTCAGTTGTTTTACAATATTTACTTTATTTAAAACTTTCATGTGATTGAAGTATGCAGTGCAGTGCATTTACAATCTCCTCGTGGACTCCAACTACTAAATTTAAAAAAGTTCCTATTTTAGGCTGAATAATTTGATCACATTTGATTTGAATAACTGGGTTAACTTTGCAATTTTAATAACTCCCTTAAATCTTTTGCATTCATTCAAAAAATATAACAAATATCTGCTACCCACCGAAACAGAATGATGATTGATTTTTGTAAGGGTCACTCCCAATATTTTCCAAGTAAAGACCTGAAAGGTTCTAACACAATATTTCTCTTAAAAAGAAACTGTTTGAAAATTGAAGTATTCTGAATTAAATCTCTATTGATTATAAGCAAATTTCAGGGTGCATATCCTCTCTATTTTTATGTATGGAATATAACCAAGCAAGTGACTCAAGGCTTTCCCTAAATCATCCTGTTTATTACTAAAGTTCATTCAGCTGTGTTCCTTAAATTTTCAGCATGTTAGTCTGCTTGACAGATCTTGGCCAAATCAGATGGGAGGCCAGTATTAATGCATCTTTTACAGTTTCTATTTACTTTCAGTCTTCACTTGCAAATAAGCTAGCACCTAACAAAAGATCTTGGCAACTAAAAATTTCAGGCATATGCCCCTATTAGACATTGCCCCTCTTAAACAAGAGTTCCTGGAGAAGTGAGCAAGAGAGTAAAGATGTCAGATCTGTCTATCCTAATTTAACAGTTCTTTAACAAATAGAGCCAAGCAAGTTAGTGCAGAACATGAAAGGTACTTTTCAAATAGAAATCCCTGAAATGGAGATTCCCAATGGTGTTGTAAGTAAACATAAACAGCAGGTTTTCCCCTTCTTCCTTTATGTTCCTATAAACCTGTTTCAAACCCAGGAAAAATAGTCCATGCCCGAGGCCACTTCAGTCCTCTAATTTATTGGTCTCACATAAAAGCTCATAAGTTGCAGCCCAAGTAAAACAATTTTCTCATCAGAATTAGCCGCAGGCCCCAGAGACTGAATGAAACCATGATGTATATGGGAGTGAACAGTGCAATAGTAGAGCTGCAGTGCTCTGTCTGGGGAAGATACTACACCAGGAAGTACTAGTACAGAGCTGTAAGTCTTCAAGATGTCCTTTTTTTGGCTAGCCACCTAACTCATCCTTTCTACAATTGATGGGCTATTTGCCATAGACTTGTGAACTACCATTTCCCCCTTAATACAGTTTGAGAGCCACTGGCTTATAGAATTACACTAAAGGAGTTCAAAGGAGTTTTACAATACACAATTGCAATTATCCAATACACAATCCAAATTAGCATTCAGGTGTGAATTTATCCCTAATGCGCAAGAGGTAGGATTTGCATTGGCTTTCTGTACTAGTTTAAATTACAAAATTAACTTAATCAAATTCTGCTTTAAATAATACCATCGTGAATTAGTATAGTTCTTCTGGGAGCCAAACAGTTCAACTGCATTTAATATAGCAGGTTTTGTGATTACAGTGCTGTACCACTCTGTGATGAATGAACATGCATTACAGTCACATATTGTGATGTTATACTGGAGATACTACGTTAGCACTGCAAAATCTGAAGTTTTTAGTAATAGAAATAAGTAATACAAATAATTAATACAGGCATTTAACAGTATTGTTTGGCCTATTTGATCTGATTTCTTTAGGAGTATGTGGAAGTAGAATTACATAATTTCACAATAAATTATCCCATCTCTTAAAAAAAAATTCCTCTCTAAACCCCCCCCAAACCCACCCATACCTTTTCAAGCCATACTAAACTCCATTCTCTTGCTCATAAAGCATGTTTAATTTCTCCAAAGCTTTCTTTTTGGGCCAAGCATTGGGTGAAAGCTAGGGTAAAAGCTTGAACAACTGGGTAAAATTTCCAGCATGCATCAAATGTTAAGAAATCCTGGCTTGGATTAATTTTTACAGCTTTTCATCCCTTACCTGTACTTTTGTAAGAAAGACTATCTGGAGAATACTACGTGGTTGCACATGCTGAAGCATATATAATGTCACAGTCACTGCAGGAAGCAGCAGGTGTATGCAGCAGCTAGTACTTGCCTTTAAGTGGATGCCCAGAAAGTTTGGTGAATTATCCAGAGTAACATGGTAAATCCAATAGGACAAGGTTACAGTAGGGTGATATTCAGTAGCCGCATTTGACTAATGAGGAAAGTACCTCATTGTCATCTTAATAGATTCCTTTAAGTACCAGTTTGAAACTCCAAGCCTGACATAACAATGACTACTCTTTTTTGATTTGCCTAAGCGGTGTTAGTGCTGCCACAAACGTGTTTGTAAATGTGTTTGAAAATTGGCAAGAGAAGTTCCAGTTGAGTGAGTTTTTTGTGACTGTTTTGGTAGATTTCCTTAGGCTTTATTATTGGTTTTATCTGAAATTATAGTCTATCATAAAGTTACTGTGTGCATATTCTCTGTGATACACAACTATATTTATACAGTAAAATGCTATTTCATTTGTTACCAGAAGGGTAACTTATTTGCTACAGAAGTAGTGAACTTTGTTGTCTATCATCCACTGGGGAAAAAAAAACAAACCAAACAAAAACAAACCCCAAACACCAAACCACACTTCTGGCAACAAAGGCATAGTTATGCATTTGGTTGACAGGGTGAAGTTAAAAAAAAAAAAAAAGTCCCACTAAGTGCATGAAGTATATGCACATGCAAAGAGGGCATAAATTGCCATGGTTCACTTGTCAACTCTTAAGCTGTCTGTGGCTTTTTCATATTTTTCCAGCCTGACAAATCTAGGAAGACAATGCATGAAACAAGATCAACAGAGTCATGTCAAATTATCAAATCAGAGAGTACTTACAGTTTATCCCATGAATGATTTTACTTAACAAATTCCAGCAACTGTGGCAAATAAAATAGTAGAAATACAGGCTGCTGAGAGTTGATATATTTGGAGAGATGAGATCATTGAGAAGATTCTGCTCAGTGTTATATTTCTCTGTGAGACATCACTTACGTTTTTGAACTTCTTTTGTGTTGAGGAAAACCAAGGCATCATTTTAACCATACCTTTTACAGGAACCTTTATTCTGTTAAATGAATATATTACCTGTATAACCTTAGAAAATAGTGAAAATAATAATACCTTAGGAACCAAAATGGGAAACATATTCATTTTTTAGGTGTCCAGTAAGAAAGACTGGTCAGGAAGAAGCCAGCATAACAAGTACAAAATAAATTTTAAAATATAATTCTGTATTGCACAGAATTTTACAATGAGTTCTGGAATCCGATTATCCCATGGATGTAAAAAAATATAATACAATTTTTTAAATCAGAAATTAAATATAAATTGCACTGAATAAATTCTATGTATGAAATAAATGGTTCAAGGGAATCCATAGTTTAATAGACTTAAAGATAATTTAAGTCAAATTTAACTTCCACTTTAGTTCTGGTTTTTCCTTTTAACAAAATAATCTCAAGTGTAGACGCAATCTCAAAAGCGAAGAAAGGTATATTCCTGCACTGAAACATTTATAATACAAACCTGAGATGACATAAAAGTGCAAGTATTAATTGATGAAAAGATGCAAGAAAGATAGGAAATATATAACTATTTATTTATTCTATTCCTTAATGCCTTGGTATTTCATTGGTTTCATTCTTAATGGAACATTTAACAGAAGGAAATAGTGACAGTGGATAGACTCTTTCTTGAATTTTTATACCTTTTCAGGATATATCCTTTATTTACTTATTCACTTGAACTAAATAGTTTCTTCTACATACTACCCATCTTGTATATGCAAAAAGTGTATCTGGCATTGAGGATAATAGTAAATAAAACTTATCTGAACCACAGAAACTTGCTACTTCCTGACCTGTTCTCCATGGATTTATGGACTGGTTTTAACAATAACCCTAAAAATAACAGCCTTGCACCTCTTTTTTAAAAAAACAAATGGTTACCCTCTTGCCTTTGATTTTTGTTCTCCTACACTAAACGAGTAATAGTTCCCTCAAATTTATTATAACTGAGGTTGTCCAAGTAGTTTTAGGGGTTTTTTTACTTGTGCTGTTTTGTTCTGGACTGCAGAAAGGAATAGCCAAGTGGTGAAGTGTGATGCCACTATGAAAACTATTGTTGCCTTCAGTCCCAGAAGCTCACACCGACCTTGGACTGGCTCATCACTACACTCAGCAGGAGTAAATTATTAACAGTCAGTAAACAGAAACTTACTGCATTTGTACAATGACTAATGGCGTATTCTTAATATAGTGTGTTAGGACAGTGAAGCTATATGAAATTGTTTCCCCGGTTGTTAGGTCCACTTTTTAACATTTTCCAGTGTTTTTATTAAATGATCAGTAAGAGAATGTACTCTTGACAACCGGGGCATTTCAAGCATGACTCACTCTTCAGTATCAAGTTTTGATTATTGTCACAGCTACTGAGTTCATCACTGCCCTCAGTGCCTTTGTAATCATCACTTTCCAGGCCTGGGGGTAGAATCAGACTCTCAGAAGAGGCCCTGGGCTGTAATCCCCTGGTACTAACCAGAATTATCTCAGTAAATTTAACTTAACTTCCTACAATGCAGCTCTATTTTATCCCAAAGCAACGACAACAGTGCCTGTTTGTAATCAACAGAATTAATTAAAGCCTTGTCTGGTTTATTTAGAATTTAAACCATTGAGACAAAGTACAAAACTTACGTATTTAGATGACTTTATCTGAGGTTTACCTTTCCCTGCATTTGGTTCACTAAGGCATAGGTGATAAAAAATAATTAATACACTTCTTGGTGCCTTTTAAATTGTTACAGAGGACTTCAGTAAAATAGATTATATCTCATGGAAATGTTGTACAATATTAAAGGTAAAATGTAGCAAAGTATCCTTGGGATATTTAGTACGGCTCCATGTCACCACAACTAATTTCTACCTAGAATGCAATCCCTGTGGTTTGTTGAGTGACCTAGACTCAAACTTAGTGAAACATGCTGTTTAAGTTGTTTAATTATCAAAAGAAAAGAGTTGTTGAAATTATCAAAGAAAAAAGGAAGGGCTTTGAGGGGAAGAGAAGCCCAACTTTCTGCCTCAGGGGGCCAAGATATATAGAGATGTACATGTAAGATTGCTATACATGTACCTGCCAGAATATCTCATGTCTTTTTGTGATCACATGAAATTCAAAGAGCTATTAGGGGTACAGCTAAATTAGACAAACGATCTCCTGGGTTTTTTTCACTAGAGCTGCTTGTCAGGTGTAGAATAAAGTCTTGCATTGCATGACCTTCAATTAAACATCCAGTCATCTATCCCTTAGAGAGTCCAATTCTGACACATACTCCCGTTGCCTTCCTGAAACCTGTCATTTGCCTACAAGGCATTCAATGCAGAATTCAGAAACAAGTGGCTGAGTTTCCAAGCTTTCCACAGAGAACTTTTTATAACCTTGTCTGCCTGTTTTCTTAAAGATGAAGTAAATCAAGTAAATTCATCAAGTTTACACTGTGTTCCTTTTGAACTGAATTTGCATTTCCTAGAGAAAAAGAATGTTAACTGTAAGAAAAGGATCTGTAATCTCAGCACTTCTATAACTCCTGATTAACCTCAAAAACATTCACCCATGCTTTTTTTAATAACACAAAACCTAAAATTGAGATTCTTTTTCTTTTATCAGAAGAGATTTTATCATTATAAGCCACTGAATGTCATCAGATAACCCTTTTTGTTGCCTTGACAAAGAGCTCACTCTAAATTGTGGTAAATGAGGTAAGAAAGTACTTATAACTATAGCTGGGGATCTTCTGGCCCTTTGGAAGAGAAAAATCTGAGCAGTCTTAGAGAAGGAAGATTACCTTCTGCTAATTCCAGATTTGGACATTGAGGCCATATGAGTAAAGCTGATACTCTCTGTATGCTAAGAATATCCATGTTCTCCTGAAGGTTAATATTAACACTTTGACTGTTATCTATATATGCTTCCAAGATTTGAAACCCTCCAATTAACAATAAGCAACAAGATAAATTTGGCAAGAAATATAAGACAATATAAATTTCTGTGTGCTGACCCCCAAAGTGGCTGAGTCTGTTTTAACTTTAAAAATGGTAATGAGTCCTAATTTATCATTGGTGCTTAAGCAGAACCTTAGTTGAAGTTGCTGAGGCATTCTGCTTAATTGCCAAAGGCATATGGTAAAGTATGACTAAAACTATTTTGCTCCAATGCTAATGAGTTTAGAAACTCAGGAGCAACTGTTGAAAAAATAGTGAATACAAATGCTTAATAATGAGCAAGGGTATGATGTCATTTCAAGTACTGCAACAAAGAATATGCCTTTCAAGAGAAGCAAATGTCAAGTGATCAGCATGCTGTTTGTTGAATGAAATTATGCTGGTGAGCACGGTAGACATGCTCTTCTGTAAACCTGTTAATCCATTTGAAATTTACTTCCTTCACGATAAAGACGAGTTATTGACATGCTGATACAAACAATGGCTCTGTAAGCAGTCTTAACCCTGCAGTTGATATTTGTGAAAACTAATCATCATTTCCATTTTTATTTCCAATTTGCTCACTTCTGTTTTAATATTGAAGGGCAAAGCAATATTATTGTACATATTTTCATAGTTTTGCAATTAAATTAAACCCTATAACAATTCCCTGTAAGAAGTAAATGTTGTTGTCCCCTTTGGATACTTATGAAAGTCATCAGATATGTAGAACAATTTCCTGAAGGCCATAAAATGAGTCAGTGTTATATCCAGTATTACAGATTAAGATCATTGCTCTGAGCAACTGCAGACTGTTTCTTAGAAAAGGAGATCAATACGTGCCGAACTGTGTGCTATTTTTAGTGGAGAGTTCATTCTTCCTTCATTTTCTGCCTCCTTGTTGTGTATGCCATCTTCCATATACTATGCTATTAGACCAATAATACCTTCACATATGTCTTTAGAAGCTTTTTGTCTGTTCTAGTACAAGTGAGAAAGAATTACACTGAATAGTTTTCTTGTTTTAATCTGCAAAAAACCTTGTCCTTATGATGTAGTATGTATTGTTTACTAATGTCTTTTTTGAATTCTTTGAAAGATGTTTTTGTCATGATATGATTCATTAACCAAGAACATAATTGTCAACAAATTTTATGTTGCAACGTTAAAAAAGAAAAAAGAGCTGCTTCTAGAAAACACTTAGGTGCAATGTACTAGGAAATTAATGACAGAGTAAATAATTTAGCCACTGAGTAAGGGAATACTTAAGAATGCATCCAAATCAATACAGACGTCTATTAATCGGGCTTTTTTCTTTGGTTATATTTCCTTGTTGATGAAAGTAAGCTGACTCTTGATTTTCCATTTGCTGAACATTAAGAAGTGACTTTGCTCTCTACACGTTAATTTCCTTTTTTCCTGTCTTTCAATTATATATTGTATAAACATCCAGTAATCTTATGTAAAGAAAACTCTAAAGGTATTTTCCCCCAAACAAACTATAAAATTTTGCTAATGAAACAAAGAATCTTATTTTTGATCAAACTAATTAATTTTGGGACAAAGAAAGAAACCAGAACATCCAATGTGAAATGCAAATATTGAAGTACTTTCAATTTACTGAGTCTTGTTTTAGAAACCTAAGATTCTATATTAAAAAAATCAAAGGAAAATAATGTTGATATCACAGCTCAACAAGCCTAAACATTTATATCACCAGTATCATGAATCTAGACTGGCAAATAAGCCGTGGAATACTGTCATAGTCTGTTTTAGCTTTTTGAGTATACAAATTTAATACAACTTATTTCCTAATACAGGTTTTCATAGAATTATTATCATAATTCTATTTTATTTTATAGTATTTTGGAATTTCAGGCAAGTTCTTGAAACTAATAAAAGTAGCAATCAGAATAAATGCAATATGCTCCTTTACACAATGTCTCTGGAAACCATTCCACACAAATAGTTTGCAGATGAGGCTTAGAGAGGATTTGATTCTGCTTAAGGTGGAGACAGAGCTGGACATTCTCTGTTCTGCACAGACTATTCTAAAATTTTTGCGCAGTCATTGCTAAAATTAGCATATTAGTATGTATGCTTCACATTTTCTTGATGATATAAGGAAGATTGATGTCAGGATTCTTCAGTTTTCTAGGCAGCAGAATAAAATGCAATGAGTCTGACACTCCACTAGGCAAACATCCTCCAGCAGATGTGAATAGAAGTCCAGAAGTACATCTGCATTGCATATGAACTGCAACATCCTTCACTTAAAATTATTAATTACTGAACACATCTGAATCATTATTTTAATAACCTGAACAGTGTTCAGTTTTTGGACTAAGCATTGTCATTGACTTTTCCAAATGTTAAGAATACGTATGCCCTCAGATTTACACTAGATGTTCCTTTTAAGTATCCCTCTTCCTCATTTTTTATTGTTCTATTAGATGGATGAATCGTTTGGGTCTCGCAGCAATTGGTTACACACCTGATGACAAGGATATTCATCCAGATGAAGGTAATGCTTCAGACATTATAATTAGGAGAAGAGAGCAGAAAGTACATATCTGTTCATTATTTGAACAAAGTTGGAGATGTCATAACTGACTTCTTTATTAACATACATGCCATATATTTTAAAATATCAATTTTCATAAGAATCCATATCCTTGAAGAACTATATTTATTGGTGCCGTCACCAAGGAAAATAAAATCCTGAGTTGTAATTTTAAGAAATACTTAGAACATGTGATAAAGAGAATGCAAGGTTCAGGGTGAGGTATGATCTCCCAGACCACAGCCGCTGGGTATGCTCATCACGCTAGAGCAAGTGAAGACATCACAAACACAGGTCTATATATGCTTTAGAACTGTTTTTGCATCTCCTGAGCTCAGGTGCCAGCCATGCCTTTTTCACCATCACCCATGGTGGAACCTGTTATGCTAACGTAATTAAATTTAAGTGTTGAGGCTCAGCTCTACTTTGGCATCTAGAATAAAGTTTCTCTTTGAAAATCTGTGACCAGAAGCTCTTTTTTATGTACATTGGGAGTTAGATGCCTGACCTGCTTTCTGTAACGCTATCCCAAAACATCTGAAGGTTCTTCTACATATCTGTGTATCTTAGGTGCCAGACATTTTCACAAGTCTGTTCCTTAGTGACTGCCAAGCCACCTAGGTGACTGTGAAATGTTTACCTTTGCATGCTAATGACATTTTTAAAATGCGGGACCTGCTTTCTTGTGGAAAAGCACACGAGTGAAACCCAGAATGCTTTGTTAGCAGATTACTGGAGTGAAAGCGACCAGGATGACATCGATGGCTCTTTAACCCTGAAGCAGGAAGGCTCTTCAACACTGTGTGACACCTATCATCGAACACCCTCAGTGAGTTATAAATATTGCATTTGACAGTAGGTCACCAAAAAATATCTGTGTGCCTTGATTTGCTTTTTCCTTGTTTTGGAATATTTAATTACCATAAAGGCAGAACAAGGGTGGATCTCACTATAAGAGTGACATTACTGCTGTTCCTCATGAGCTAAGACCTGACTGTTTCCATAACAAGTCAATTACAAAGGAAGGAGAGGTAAATGTCACCAAACTGTAAATATGACATTTTTTTTGTAGGAGTTGGGAGACTACACCTAATAATACGAACAGAATATTCAAATGTTGACTTTGCTGCAGAATATGAAAAGAATGTGGTGGATGGCATAGTTTGTGTTAGCTGAGACTGTTTTTCAAGTACGAATATTGGATGCTAGAGGTTAAGATCAGATCACATTCATGCAGTAATCATGTTTTAGTACAAACACTTTTTTTAAGAACATATCTTTAGAGGCAAGGGTATTTTTATAATATGAAGCATTGTGTACAATACCATAGTAGTGACAGTATTTTCTGTTAGTGTCGTAAGATATTAAGTAGCTGATAAAAGTACTCCTAATGTATTGTGTACAGACAGGTTTTGATAACTGAGGAAAAAAAACCCCATTTTGTATATGAAGAGGCTCTTGTAGCAAATAACATTTATATAATACGGAACATAGACAGGCTGTAATAATTATTCTATGTTTCTAAGCGCAGATAGGACTGTTTTCTATTTTTCTTTCAGATTTTTCTTCAGCGTGAATGACACGATCCTCACACAGCCAGAACCAAAGAAAGAGTGACTGAGACAACAGCATCACATGGGTGAAGTTCAGACTGATTTTCACCCATGTGATGCTGTTTTATCAACTGGGATACAGGTTAAGCCCCTCCCTTTCTGTTTTTCCACTTTTTTGCCTTTCTCTTTGTTTTTGAATTAAAATTATACACAGACCCAGCAGAATTATTTAAAATAATTTGAGAAGTTCAGCAGTCCCCTCAAATTCAAAAATCTTCCTGGGTGCTGAAGTTTTCGGTTTTGGTTTTGTTTTTTTTTCTGTTTGGCTGGATACTTATACCCTAAAAAAAAGAAAGGAAATCCAGTTATGGTTTGGGGGACTTTCATGTCTTCACAGCACACTGCTGGACTGAGTGTAAACTGGACAGGTCTTCAGGAAACCTGTACCAGTATTATACTGTTCTTTCCAGCAGGAGTTGCTCATGGGCAGAGAATGTGCAAAACAAGAATAGGGAGTGGTTAAAACATAACACTTGCATAAAAGTTCTCACTGCTAATTATGTTCTGTTTACAGAGGTTCATATTATGACATATCAAAACACAAACATCAGTCCATTTTATTAGTATATATCATATAATGTTCTATACTATAATAATTTTCTTGGGTCTGTTCAAAACGTTGTCTTATAGTCAGATGCTTTTGTATCTTTTCAGGTGAATTCTTCAAGTCCATTCCCTGAAGCCAAACACGGTCGACACTTTTCAAGTGAATCAACATATTCTCATTCTTCTGCCGAGGATTCTCGACAAGATGTAGCAGGAAGCACACACTCATCAGGGTGCAGACCTCCCTACCGAGAAAGACGCTCATGGCAGGATCTGATAGAGACTCCATTAACCAGTTCAGGGCTCCATTTTCTTCAGACTGTTCCTCCTGATGCAGAGTACATGAGTGGCCGGCCTGGAATGTCACCAGACAAACGAAGACAAGCAACGCTACCAGTACAAAGACGTCATAATTATGAGCAGGATGGGCCTTTCCCTCTGGTGGAATGTCAAAGGGGACATAGCTCTCATAGCAGGCCACAGAAGCAACGTAGTCAAAGCCTTCCCCGAAACAGAGATGTCAGGAGTAAGGGACGTGTAAAGTCCATAGAAGGAACAGATGACAAGCTAGAAGAGAAAGTTCCTATTAGAAGGCATAATAGTTTCTGTGCAGAAGGTAAGTTTTTGGAGATGTTCTGATCCTCTTTACTGCCATTGAAAGCCACAGCAATATTGCCATTATTCTCGCCAAGGTTTTTATGGTTGGACTGTTATATGTTGGCAAATTCCATCAGTCACTACACAGGAGTTTACTTGAAATGCTTGGATGTAGTGCTAAGAATGTAGCTTTGGGGCTGATCAAAATGTTCTTGTTTTATCAAAACAAAAATTGGAAAACGGTGTTGTAGGGTTACTTTATACATGAATTTGCAGTATTGCTTGCTGGTTTTAGAGACTTCATCTGAACAATTAGATTTGTTGTTAGGTTTCTTCATCTATTTTCTTTCAGAAAACATAAAAGAAATTGGAGAAAATACAGATGGTCTGCAAGAGCTATACAAATCTCTGGAACAAGCTAGTTTGTCAGCTTTTGGAGAGCAGCGTCCTTCCACCAAGCAGGAGTTCCGCAAGTCTTTTGTAAAGCGATGTAATGATCCAGTTATCAATGAAAAGCTTCACCACATCAGAGTTCTCAAGAGCACTTTAAAAGTAAGGCTTTATCGTTAATCTTGTGTATAAGCAATAGGAACTAGTAAAAGTATAATCTTTTAATGTTTTCCAAGGATGAGGCTTTCTCTGTAGCTTTAGAATTAAGTTCCAAAGAAACTAAAAATACTTGAAAGCAAACATGTTCCAGATTAAGGAAAAAAAAAAATATTATTTGGCACTCTTTATAGGCATGTTGTAGAAAGTGCCAAGGACTGAGTTGTGGAACAGTTTAAGCTGTAATAGTTCCTGAATATAGGTAAAAGATTCAAGTGTCCATAGTAGTTTGCCTAGCACTTCGCATTAAAATGTGGCATAAATTTCATTTTGACATGTACTGTGTCTTTCTGGAATTTGATAGGCGAAGGAAGGGGACCTCACAGTTATCAACAGCCTTCTGGATGATCCCAACTTAACATCAAAGAAGTTTAAAGATTGGAAACTAAAGAACTATGAGTTTTTCCTGGACATTTGTGAGTACAGTGCTGCTGTGAAATCTCAAAATGGAGCCTCTGAACTTGCAACCTCAGCACCAATGCTGACACATACACACTCATTCATTGAAACTCACGTGTGACAGGACTCATATCCTGAATAATTGCTGGGTGCCATGAAAAATTGAATAAAACAAACACTGTAATATTTATTGATAATGTACTCAGCAGTACTGTAAATAAGTTGGGTAAGAGAATAGTGCCACAGGATGCCTACTACATTGCATGATAAGACAATAATATTCTTTATGATTTTTTTTGTTTGCTATTATCAACCGATGTCCGTATCAAGCTCTGCATTAGAAAGAAGCAGTGCAGAAGTGTAACTGAAAATAAATACCAGTATATTTAATGTACTGTATGAAAACTAAGCTTGTAGTATGAGCTCCTACAATCATTTTATATATTTAGATATATATAAAGACATATCTATGTATATAAAATGTAACATGGTAGTTGACATTTACTTTTAAAATGCCCTAAAGTTCACGTCTTCACACATTTTTTCTTAAGAAAAATATGAAATGAAAATATAAACACATTGGCCACTCTTAGAGATGAACGTTTATTTTTGCGACATTTCCAGGTAGTGACCATCTTTGCAAATAAAAGGACAGAGTTATCAAAATGTAAACTCAATCCCTATAGTGTGCCTTAAAATGTACACTGTACATCTAGCAAATAGATCCCAATCTGGCCCTATGGGCATACTGTACATGCCATTTAGATACTGTGTTTGTAACATACTGTGCCTGCCTTTAAAATGAATGAATATAAGCAAGCAGGTGTGGCACAGAGGTTCAGATATGAGTAGAACAATGTTGGTTGTTCACTAATGCTGCAACTTAAACTGATTTTAATATAATTTGAATTATTTCATGGTGAAAGAAAAACATCTGCACTCAATATGGTACATACTGCAGGTTTTCATAGTTTCTTCACTGTGAATTTAAGTGACACATGACTGTGAGTCACGAAATTCAAAAAAGCTCTGATGCTTCAAGGATGAGAATTAAGTTGAAAAAAATCCTGAACTAATCAATTAAATTCTTTAATAGACTGACATCTAGAGCTGAGTAAATTATTCAAAATTATGTAATGTCTGGCAATAATTTTTAACTGTTAGTAGTACATTAGCAAGTGGGTGAAGTTATTCAATACATCATTTGAAAACCAATCTGTATTGATTGGTTTGGGAAGACACACAAGTCTCATAGTGTATTTCACATCCTTGCCTGGATGAGAATGATTTCTAAGAATCAGATTTTGGAGAAAATATTTGTATTCTTGGGGGGCAGGGGGGGAGAGGAGATTGCTCTGAATGCTATTGAACATAAATTTCAAACACCCATTCACAATTTTCTTTATGCTTGCTAGAGTATTTCTAGAAAGCAGAACAAAGAGGATGTGAAAACAGCTGACGTCATTTCACTTAAACACAGATATTCACTGATAATTTTTTCACAAGCTAAACCTAGTTGTCTCTCACACATCAAGAGCTGTAGAATTGATACAGTTCAATATAATATAGGAAAAAATGTTATCCCAATGAGGTCCTAGTATCGAGGAAGAAATGTAATTATTCACAAAGCCAGAACTGGGTGAAGGTATCCCGTTTATTTAGTTCAGTCTCCACAAAGCAGCTGTGGTGTGCTTGACCTTGGCTGGCCACCAGATGCCCATCAAGATGCACTCACTGCCCCTCCTCAACAGGACAGGGGGAGAAAATAGGATGGAAAAGCTCGTGGGCTGAGGTAAAGACAAGGGAGACCGCATACCAGTGACAGTCATGGGCAAAACAGAGTTTACTTGGGGAAAATTAATTTAATTTATTGCCAATTAAAAATACAGCTGTAGAGTGAGAAACAAAGACAAAACTAAAACCACTTTTCCCCCACCTCCCCCCTTCTTCCCAGGCTCAATTTCATTCCTTCGTTCCCAGCTTTTCTACCTCCTTCCCCCCTCACTGGCGCAGGGAGATGGGGAATGGGGGTTGCAGTCAGATCATAACACTTTGTCTGTGGTGCTCCTTCCTCACACTGTCCCCCTGCTCCAGTGTGAGGTCCCTCTCACGGGCTGCAGTTCTTCAAGAACTGCTCCGGCATGGGTCCCTTCCATGGGGTACAGTCCTTCAGGAACAGACTGCTTCAGCATGGGTCCCCCATGGGCCACAGTTTCTGCTAGAAAACCTTCTCCTGTGTGGGCTCTTCTCCACGGGCTGCAGGTTCTGCCAGGAGCCTGCTCCTGTGTGGGGTCTCCATGTGCTGCAGTTTCCTTCAGAAATCACTACCTGTCGAGGTGTGGGGTCTTCCACGGGCTGCAGTATGGGTATCTGCTCTGGTGTGGTCCCCCATGGGCTGCAGGAGGACAACCTGCTTCACCATGGTCTTCTGCACAGGCTGCAGGGGAGTATCTGCTCCAGCACCTGGAGCACGTCCTCCCCTTCCTTCTTCACTGACATGGATGTACACAGAGTTGTTTCTCTTACGTTTTTCTCACTCCTCTCTCTCACAGCTGCTCTGCAGCGTTTTTACCCTTTCTTAAATAAGTTATCACAGAGGCACCACCAGCCTCCCTGATGGGCTCAGCTTTGGCCAGCAGCGGGTCTGTTTTGGAGGCAGCTGGAACGGGCCGTGTCCAACACGGAAGCAGCCCCGTACCTTTTCTCAGAGATGCCACCCCTGCAGCCCCCCTGCTACCCCCTTGCCATGTAAACCCAATATAGCAGCTGAAGAAATACAATTCAGATTTGTGTTTTGCTCTCATTTGCACTGGCATTTATTTGAACCACAGTAGAAGCAGTGATTAAACAAATAATTGTCTATAACAATATAAGAAGTTAGTAGTAGAGAAGTATTACTGACAACTGTTTTGAAGTTCTTTGCATCACACAGGCAATTGAGCCACAGCATCATTGCAACAATTGCATAAGAACATTTGGATAGAACATACAACATGAAGGCATATTTGGCCTGCTTCAACAAAGTAATCAACTCTATGCTTAAGAATCACTGAAGACAATGGCTCCTTCCTTAACCGCACACATTGGAGCTTAACTGTATTTCCATTGAAGTAAATGGCAAAACTCCAGTGACTTCAGAGAAGCAGGATCACATTGTATATGTTTTGCTTGAATATTAAACGTGCACTTCACCCTGTCTAAGCACCTGAGGTAATAAAAAAGATACAGGAAATAGAAAACAACAATTTGCCACCACAGGTTTCACCAATATCGGAGCTGCAGTATTCATGCAAAACATAGAACTAAATCGAAATGTATTTACTATGTGAACACTGTAGTTACTTGACAACTGAATAGCAGAAGCATAAATAGAGAAAATTTGTCTAGCTTTTCATATCAGATCTCTCAAAGTTATATATTTCACTATTTTTTAATAGTAGCCTTCATATAATGTGGGAGAATTATTATGCAGTGAATCAAGCAATGGAGTAAATTATAGACTCCATTCAGAAACCAATTCATACTATATGTGCAAGCAGTGAGAGATGGTCACCGAATTAGTTAAATGGATTCATGAAGAAATTTAAACATGCCTTTTGTTTCAAACCCAAAGACGGTTTGTGCTTTCATAATAAAAAGATCTATGTGATTTTAAAATAGCTTTCCAAAAGGATTTCAAATGCCATTGTATTGTAAATCAAGACAGAAATTACAAGTGTCCACTGATGATATTCAATGAAGTCTCTAGTAAACAATGAAACAAGCTATTTCTCTTCTAAAATGCTACGTACAGATATAGCTGAAAATGACAAACATCATTAGGAAGATACATTTCTGAAAAATAATACAAATAGTAAGGAAAATAGACAATCTCAATTTTAGTTTCTGAAAGTTAAAAAACTACATTTCTGATATATGAGTAGATGAGATAAAAAGTTGAGACATATTTTGCTCAGCTTATCTTTAAAATCTTTCAGTATCATGAGTTCATCTTTTCTGAAATTCTGGGAGTCATGAGTCTGTAGTCTGCTCATGGAGAGCAGTTCTCATCAAATATGATTTGCACTGAGTAGTCAAGATAAATTATTCAAGAGATTCATAAGGTGAACGGAGAGGCACTGGAGAAATTTCCTGTAATGGGGTTAAGATTAACTGGGAGAAAAGTTTGAAAGATTTGTGTAGCATTGCTTATGCCTTAGAGCTAGCAAAATCTAACTGTTAAATTAAGCAATACAAAGACTTTATTCTTTCACAAATGTCAGCTGGCATTTGAAAGTCATTTCACGAGAATTTTGTCATACTTGCATGAGTACCCAACGCCATACTACAGCTCTTCCCTCCGCACCACCAGTTTCTTCTGTCTGGATCTAGGAACTAATCTAGCTATACTATAGAAAGTAATGTACAAAATCACCATAGCACTTATTTGGAATTTCACAATCTTTGAAATAACTGGAATACAAAGTGCAATACAGATACTGTATTTAAAAATCCCTGCACCAAATCCTGCTTACGTATTAAAATATGTCAAATTCTCCTGGACCGAAAGGTACTTAAACACACTGTACAATGCAGCTGAAATTATTATGGTAGTTTTGATCCCATACTTTTCAGTGAGAAAAAAAATTTCTTCGCTGTTGAGTTCATCAAGGGAAATAAACAGCACTGGTACAACACATTTATCAACTTCCTAGATTTCCTGCCTGAATGCTTAGACAAAACTTAGTTCTTAACACACGCAACTACATGAAGAGATTGTTTGGATGTGTTTTATTTATCTGGATCTTATTAAAGCTAGTGTCTTCCCTCAGAATTCCTGCAGGTAGAATGTCCCTCAGCCAGCACAATTTATTCTTTGACTCCACAAGCTTAGTCTTTTTGTTACTGGCTAGTTTTTATTATAACTGATATAATGCTCTCCCTAAGCAACTGATTCCCCTCCTTTTTAACACTATTCTGCATTCACTGAAATCTCGGATCTTTGAAAGCTATCTTAGTAGCTATCTCAGCAGCACTTCTTCAGAAAACTGAGACCTTTTTTTCTTGATTTCATTAATTTAAGTCAAAACTTTCCTGAGCTTACTCTAATTGACATGAACAAGAACCAAAGGAGGAGGAGGAGGTTCTCATCAGTCTGTATGTCCACATTCTATAATACAAATAACACAGAAATACTGATCCCACACTCTGTAACAGCACAGGTAGGATTACGTTTGCCCTCACAGTAATCAGCCCATGTTGGATTGTACAGGGCGTCTCTACCCTCCATACCACAGGAGGTTGCTTCACTTCATTGGCAAAACCACCCTGCTGTTTCATCAGCTTCTGATACAGCTCTACTTTCTCAAACACATCATGAGCGCTTCTTGAACTGCTTTAGCTCTATAAGGAAAGACTAATCAACTAAAAGACTTCGGAGGATGAGATTTTCCATCTTTTCCAAGCAGGTAATTCTAAATATAAGTTGGTTAATACTCAGATCTAGACTGCTGTCTTTTAAGCTAGAAATGTAGTGCACCACTTGCTTTTTCCAAGGAGAAAGAAATGAGTGTTGCAGAGAATTGCTAGATGTACACGGCCACTTAACTTCATTCTTACTGTCTTCAGCAGTTATAGCCAAAAGACTCAGTCTCTCATCCAAGGTTTTGTGAAGGATAGTAAAGGTACCTTTGAAGGGGTTGCTTTACAGAGGCATTGGGAAGTGCTGAGCCTCATCGAAAATTGTAGAATTCTACTGCTGACCTTTAGCAGATTTCACTTTGAATGTTAATAGGACTTCTGGAAGAAAAATGAAGAACCTGGTATAGAAATTGTTTAACTTAACACAAATCTGAGGAGAACTAATAAAATTCTTGTAACTCCTATTTTTGTCTCTAGTAATACAAATCAGACCTAAGACTATCACATAGCTTATTTGCCATATTCTCTCATCATTTAGTCTTGTCTTCCAAAGTAATAAAGGCATTCTCTTCTGCAAAAAACTAGTGGTACTTATGACCAAGGTGATATATCTGGGGATTGTTTACATCCTGGTAAACCTTGGCTGTTGGGCCCTTGAGGTGGGACAGCTCTGCCAGGCAGAGCTATTTCGTGATGTTTCACCAACGGTTTGGACAAACTCTTCATGCAGTTGGGGCCAAACTGCTTCAAAGGTGGGTTGTTTAAAACAATCCTTGGCTAGGGCAGGATGCAGCCCAACTGATCAACAAAACTTAAGCCCCATCTGCAATGCCTCTCAGCTACCCCCAAAACTGTAATACAAAGGATGCCTACCATACAATTATATTTACAGTTTAAACACTAAATCTCTTTGTGTAAGCAAATCTTGTATCTCTACAGAGATCCTGACTACTGTCTCTGACCCAGTCCTGGAGAGATCCCTTAAGACAGAGAGCACAGGTCTGTTTGTATTACTGGGCCTCAGCCCTGAAAATACCATTTATAGTACACCCAAGTTGCTGCAGCGTAATGTTAGAGAAGTAAGTGGTAACTTGGTCTCATAAAGGATTTTTAATTTCTCCTTAGTTTTCACAATAGGGAAATTGTGCGTTTCTAGGGAAGACAGAAGGGTGCAGCTTATAGCAATGCCTTTTTGCTTGGGGGAGTGTAGGTTTGTAGATTTTCCACATACCACATGCCTTAGACCACTGAGCTTAAAATCTTATTAGAGACAATACATCATCTTCCCTGTTGCCAAATGATGTTTATTTACCACTAGTATAAAAAATGGGTAATAACAGGAAAGATTGAAGAAGCAATATTAGCTAATTCATTTATATTAAGTAATAAAAAGGGTTTTTTCTTCTACAATGTTTCCCTCATTAAAGCTAAGGTTCAGAGTAGCTTTTTCAGGCAAGCTACTGTGGGGATATGTTCCCCATCTCCTCTTTGCCCAGACAAATTCACACTGTGTGGCTGAGGCTCTCAGTGGGCATTAACTGGGCATGCATCTGAAAATCAAACCTGAGCCATATCAGTTGATGAATAGAAAATATATTGTTATTTAAACAGAAACTAATAAATTGTATTTTCTTGGTTGATTTTTAAAATTATTTTCTTTGCTCCCATTACATACAAGCATAATGTACTTCTGATCCGTTCCATTCCCTAATGTGTAGGCAGGTGACTCTCTATTCTTGATACAACTAATAGACAAAGCAGCATTTTTTTAAAGCTTAGTTTTTGCGTTTTACAGGTTATACCATACTTCCACATTCAGAAGGAGGATTACAAATAATATCCTTTAAGCTTTTAGCAGTTTTTGAGATAGCTGATATACTACTGGGACCTACTCTTAATAAAAGTATTTAAAAAAACTCAGACAGATACTGCCTGTCTTTACCTTCAGGAAAAGAACCATATTCATTCTTAATGCAGGCCAGACAGTTTATTTTTATCAGACACATACAAGTGTTAAAAGTGACAATTAGGAACTTTGCTGTATGCATTAATGCCACTGTATGAGCAGTATTTGAAAGAAAGCAATGTTGTAAAAATTATAAAATCCGTCAGCAAACTGTTGTTTGACCAGCTAGACCCTCTAGCTTCTGTCCTCACATTTCTACAATATTGTTCATTCTCGGGCATTGGTGAGGGTATCAATACAGATCTTTTTACTAACTGTAAATGCATCTGTCTGAATGCTGCAGATTAAATAAGGACACCACATTATACATATTAACTCCATTGCATTTTTTTTCACTAGCAGCCACGAAACAAGTATGTCTTAACAAATCTTGTTCACTGGCCAAAATACCAGTAAGAACCTGTTACCAGTTAAGACTTCTGTTTTACTGAGAAACAAGGATTTCAGCTTAAAAATCTGAAAAGAAAACAGGTTAGGATATAAGAGAAATGCACTAGTATTAAGAAACTTTTTACATTTGACACATACTGTATTACAAAGAAAAATATCCTTGTAAGACCATTAATTGCTGGGCCATAGGTGACTTCTGTCTAGTTTACTAAAGTAGCTAATAAAACTTGTATAGAGAGCCTTTTTTAGATAATGCTTATATGTATGAAAATGTATGACACCCTTGTACTATGGCTTGCACTTTACTTGCATTAAACTGTGAAGTAGGCTGTAGTAATGTCTTTGTATATTCAGGGGTTGAAATACCAAAGCACTAGAGTATCGTACTGCTGGTGTTCAACCTGTACTGTTGATTAAATCTGAACATGCTGACAATGTGTATTTTGACAACCCCACTAACTTAAAATCTTTAGCAAATAATGCTATGGGGTCTCCATGGTCTTTGTTTCTTTGTAAATATAAACACTCTTACTGTTTCTGTAGCAATAGGAGGTTATAAACCAAACTTTCACTAGGACTGTTTTCAATAACAAAAAAATCTATAGCGCCTTGTATAAAAATCATGGAGACTCCATGACCTGTGGGCATTTTTTGTTTACAAGCAGTATGTATATATGTATTAGAGGCAGAACTGTTATTTATCACAAAGTTATGTTGTGGATGATTCTTTCTAAAATAAATATATGTTTTCTGTCATTATGAGAAATAAGTATTTTAGAGCCATCTCGAAAAGTCTGAAGTGTCAAAGCTTCAAATATGCTAGTATATCTTCCATGTTTCAGCCTTGTTTTTCTAATCAGCTGTGAGATGAACTGAGAGGTAACGGTAAACCACCTGTCTATGCCAGGGAAAATGTCTTGAGTTGTGTCACACTTCAGGAGCATTCTGCAACTTTTCTATAATCACCATCTCACTTAAGCGCTTTCATGAGCAGATGCTCTACCGATACCGTAGTAAAGTCCCTCAGCTCATTGATGCTACAGAGAGAGAAAATTAACTGCTCTAGACTAATACAGGTAAAACTAGGTTTCAACCCCTGGATAATACAGTATTTCTTCAGTTTCACAACAGTATTTTTAATTTTATACTTGTCTATGTTGAGAGATGATCCAATAGTTTATACAGGCAATGAACATTAGGTTTCTTTTTTCCCCTCTTTTCAGATGAGTTCTGTGTGAATTACTGTAACCGGCTGCGTTTTTTCTATCACAGATTAACTTGTTAACTTTTTGTGTGTCTACAACGAAAATTTATGAATGGAAAACTTCACTGTGTGTTGCTCACTGGGCATATACCTCATGGTACATTGCACAGACGTGTAAGTTGTAAGTTGCACTGCAACATTAAAAAAGGAACATATTGCTCTTTTTTCAAAGATATTAACTTATTTAAGAGATATAGTCTGTACATTATTAAAAAGAACATTTATTCTTCCTAAATTCAAACAAAGCTTTTGTTTTGGGGGAAAAAAAAAAAAGTCGTAAACTTCAGTTGTAAATTTGGACTTCAATAAACGAATTACCTGCACTTAAATTTTGCCTGCGTTCTCTAATCCCCGTAACTACGAAGCGCGGCGAGTGCCGGCCGCCGATCTCCCCCGGCCGAAGCGGAGGCAGCTCGCGGGGGATTCTCCCTCCGCTCCACCTTTTAAAATGGCGACACTTGGGATTTGCGCTTTTCTGACTGAAAACAGAACGGGTACTCCGGTATTCTGGAGGAGGTGTCGGGGGGGGACGACGGCGGCGGGACGGCGTTCCCTGGGAGCTAAAAGGAAGACAGATAAACGGAGAACCAGACGCGAGCTCGCCGCAGGACCGAGGACTCCGCCGCTGACCCGGGCTGTCCCTGCCCCTCGACCGGGCCCCGTCGGCCGCCGCCTCCCCCGGCGCCTCCGCCCTGAGGGCCCCGCCGGGCCCGCCCCCCGCGCCGGCCGCTCGTCCCTTCCCTCTCGCCGTCGGCGCGGGGCGGTCGCTAACATGGCGGCGAAGGTGAGTGAGTGCCGCCTTGCGTGAGGGAGGGCGGTGCCGCGGCGGCTCCCTCGGCTTTGGGTTTCCCCCTCCCGCTCACAGCCACCCACGGTCTCGGGGGGGGGGGGGGGGAAGCCGGGGGACGCCCCGTGGGGTCTCTCGCGGCTCCGCCAGCCCCCGCGGGAGCTCCCAGAAGAGCGCGGCCCGCCCGGCAGGCTCGCGTCCTGTCAGAGCCGGACTGCCGGGCCGGCAGCTCCGCGCCTCGCCGGGCACCCCGCCGGCTGAGGAGAGGGAAGGAGCCCCTTCTGCCGGCGGGTCACACGCGGAGCTGGCCGGTCGGGGGGTCGGGAGGAGGGCTGGGAGTGCGCGGGGTCCGCAGGGCGGGAGGCGGGTGGGCCCACCGGGCTGTTCGGGGTGGTGTTGCCCCGGCCCGCGCTGGTGGTCGCCCCGCACGGCCCTTCCCCGGGGCTGAACTCGGTGTTGGCTCCGCAACTGCTCTACTCCGGCGTGGGGGGGGATTGACTAGATGGTGGTAGTTCCTCGGAGCGGGGACATCCCTTCAGCCTGTAACCGAGGGCTCAGATGAAGGGGGAGTAGGAAAGTAAGACGTCTCAGAACTGCTTTCTCCGTTGCAGAACTTGAGGTAGAAAGGGCTGGTCCAAGACGGTGGTTAAGTCGTACAGCAGGGAATAAAAGAAGTATTTCTCTTCTGGTTGTTCTCCATCTGATTACAGCTTCTGAAACGCCTTCTGCTCCTTACTTGGGAGATGAGATAGGAAGATACTCGTTCGGTAGTAGCATTGTGAAGTGTGGTGGTGTTATGCATCAGTAAAACAAGGGTGTTAAAATAATGCTCTTCGAGACCAACGGGGTCATAAGTATCAAAAATATCTTTAATTGTAGAGGTACTACGGTGTCTTTAAACAGGGAAGAAAAGTGTGCCTGTAAAGAGTTAGGCTTTCTCTCAAATACTTAGGTTTTCCAGTCTTTGTAGTCAAATCAATGAATAGGTTGCTCTCACATGAATCTTCATTTAAAATATGTACATATCTGCAAAGAAAAAGATGATGCAAATGAGGACAGCCAAAGGAATGAAAATGGATCATTTTACCTTAGTTATGAGACAAGTACCTGAAAAAAGAAACCTTATTTGGCTTCACTGTATGCCTAGCTGATCGTGAAGTAGCATATAGTTTAGTACATAAATTCGAGTAATTCAGTACCTCTAGTGAAGTGACAGAAGTTTGTGCGAGTTTTATTCTTCTTAAGTTTTCACTCTCTGTGGGTTACCGTCTGGCAGACAAAGATGAAAAACAAATCTGTGGGGTGTCAGTAAGTTGAGGTGAAGTGGAAGGATGCTCTGTTCCACTTGTGTGCTGTTTTTTTGTAGTTGTCACTAGAGATTTATAAAGAAATACATATCCAAATTAAAGTACTGGATTTGGCCTAGAAACTTCTGACAATTGTCACATCTCATGTAACTTCTGGGAAAAATAAAAGAATCTGAGACGGTTTTCTGTTCTACCTCAAGACATGTAAGTGGTAGCAGGAAACCATAAATCCATGCCTCTTATTCCTTGAGGAACAGCTCTCCACTGAAAATATGACATGTAGTAGCTGCTAAAATTTTAATCTTATTTTAATCTGGCTAGTAGATTCTGATTTTGTGGTAGAGAAGGCATGGCATATATATATATAAACACACATACATGCATCAGTTTTTTGCATATAGCCTACTCCTTTGATTACCTGTTTTTGCTTTGAGGCTTGTTCCTGCCTTCAAGGCAAGTTTCCTTATTTGTGCTCCAATTCTTGAAGCAAGTATACAGAATTTACAGAGTTTCAGTTAGAAACAATACTTAATGTCTTGGAGATTAGCATAAATTAAATATATGGTTTTATTATGCTTTAGTTTGTATTCTGCATCTTTTGAGTTGAAGATAGTGAATTCTTCTTAGTGATGTAGCTTTTTAATTTTTTTTTTAGAATCTGTATTTTTGATCTTTGATAAGATTCTAACACTTTGAAGTAGATTGTTTGAAATGCAAAGACTTAAAGCCAAAATTATCTGGGTACATTTGACAGTTTTATATTTTGATTAGTTTTACTCTAGCTCTACTAATAAAAGGCATAGCTGTAACAATTTTCTGCTAGAGAGCATATAATACATTTCTTCAGCAAATAATTGCTGTTCAGTCTTCCCATCAAAAATAATGCCGTGTCTGTTAGTCCGCACTATTTACTGCTTTGAAATAAACAGGGTGCTTTTTATGCCTGTGAGAAGAACCAGTGTATGGGTGGTACATATTGCAGCATGATGCCAGTGTCAGTAGCATGGCACTGGTATTAGTGGAAATCTTCTTTTACCATTGACCTCCACTCCCTGTCCAGAGCATTGCGGCTGATAATTTCTAATAGCTGTAATTCTGGTGATGTTTAGATCTATGTTCATATTGAATTTTTCTCCAGAATATGTCATCTGGGCTCATGGCTTTATGGCTGCTGGTATTTACGTCTGTTGCCATTAGGGACTGAGTGATTTTCTTTTGTTAGTTTCATAGGGCTTAGGTCAGAGCATTAATTCAGATAAAAACAGAACTAGTAGTAAAATGCAGAGCAGCTGTTGAACTATTTCAATTAAAAAAAAAAAAGTAAAATATTTCCTGAATTCATTAAAGAACATTTTTGGTTTTGAATCAGTTACTGACTGATGTTCTGGAGTCATTCTACTGGTTGACCATGCAGTTCTGGCATTTTTTACAGCTCAAGCTTGTTGCAGATGTTTTTCTCTGTACTTCTTTCCTAGTCTTTGATATAATTACATGATCCTGCCATTTCTTAGTTCTCAATAACTTCTTTTAGAAGACTTCATAGGTAAAATATCTTTTAATTTCTTTAACTAAACAGTGGATGATTTTCCTTGTTTTAATACGTAATATCCCTTGAAATAATTTTAATAAAATAATTTTAATAATAAGAAACAACTTAGCTAATTGAGGTATTTTTAATATACCTAGTCATTAGATAAAGGAAGAGGATAGGCAACTCAGTGTAGTGAAGTCTCTTTTTATGTAGTCAAGGTGATGTTGCTGTTCCTTCACCCCAGTTCTTTGTGATTTCAGTGGAAAAGAGTGAAACCTTCTTGGAATAATTGTGCCAGCATAAATGTTAGATAGTACAGCTGTTCACTTGGATTTTTAAATATTTATGCATTTGTCTTCAGGCATCCAAAAGTAAAGCAATTACTGTCAGTCAGGAATTGGACCACTTTCATTGTTCCTGGTATAGCTTTCTCTTTTACATTTAGCACAATGTACTCTGTTGTGACTCTTTAAAATGAATTAATCAAATTTGTTAAGTGAACAATATAACGTTTTCATGCTTTCTCGCTTCTCCCTTTTAAATTTTATTTTCCTTCTGGTATCTACTGAAAATTGGTATCTTGTCGTGGTAGCATCTTGTGCTGAAATAAGCCATCTGAATTACAATACGTTTTAAACAGTTTTCTTTAATAATTCTTCAAAAATACAGACTTTTTTTGAGGACGGATGTCCCTTTGTAGATAATCTCCTGTAGCTCAGACTGTGGCATTTTGCTCTAAGCAATGCTATCAGAAAGACAGTTACTGTGTTAATTGGTTCATATTTTGATTAGTGCCATCCTCTCTCACCTATTTTCTGTGCCCTGGGGCTGTTCAGTGCTAGGAGAGCTGCTCTCCTGTGCTGGGCACAGCTGAGACAACAGAGCCTCTTGGTGACTTTTTCTGCTGAGGTGGTCATGTTAGGCACTGAAAGGCCAAATGGCAAGTGGTCCTCCGTATAGCAGTTGTAACCTAAGTTGTACTAAGTGTGTTAGATCATTGATGTTTAACGTTAAATAACATTATATGTTAAACCTTTTGTCAACATGTGACTAACGGAACTTTTTCACAATGCTGGTCAACGCACATGATATCTGCGTGGCTGTATTTTCACATCTGTAGAACTTTTCTCTCTAGGTTGCTGGAAGTGGTACCACCTTCCATCTTCCTTCTGACCGTGTCTGCGCTTGCCAGCATAGCTAGGTCAACATGGGGAAAACATGGTTCTTTAGTAACACAATTTTTGGTATCTCCCCCTCTGCCCCGCTCCAAATCCAGACGTGGTGTTGGCTTAACTTGCAAGGTGTCTGCTCCCGCACCTGTGTGCGTGTAAACCCTCCCTCCGTCCCCAGGTGAGGAAATGGGCGACAGCTATCCCAAGTTCTTGCCTTTGAGTCACTGCCCTGCCTGTCAGCCTCTGTGGGAAAAGGAGCTCGCTCAGCCTCTGCTTTTGTGCTGTCCTCGTCTCCCCTGGCTGGGACTCCCGATGCAGCAAGTTCCTCGGAGTTGTATCCCCAGCTTTCATCTAGTGGCCATGTCTAGCAGTTCTGTATCAGTGCCCCCCGGGCCTCTTATACTTCGTCTGCAAAGGTAAAGTAGTTTGGGGTGTCACTGTTGTAAATTAAGAGAATGGTACATGCCGGTCAGCATGGTTGCGTTTACAGTGATGGCTTTGCCAGCTGAGGGTTGCCAGCCTAGCTGTGCTGGAGTCGCGCGTTTTTTTGACGCTTCCAGCTGACATAGCTGTGTTACAAAAATGTCGTCATGTCAACCTGGCCTGAAGAGAAAAAGAGGTGGGGTTCTGTTTCTTGAAGCAAAATGAGCTCAGTCCTACACATTTTCCTACTGTTTCTATATTGAAGAAAAGCATGAAATAAATAGTAGCCACTAGCAGACTTTTAGGACGGTGCTGTAATTATGCTGACAGGAAGGTTTTATGCTCCAAGAAGAGGGAAGGGGCACATTGGCTGTATGTTAAGAGCAGGAAAACTATATATTAATAGACCGTTACTGTAGAGAAACCTTAAGTAACCCTTCCTCCCCTTAGCCCCCCATGCGAAAAAATGCAAGTGAAGAATCATTTTTAGCTTTATCCTACGGCTTTCAGCTCTGGCATTGTCTGCTTGCCCCTTCTTTTGTAACAGTCCTCTCTCTCATCATAGCAGTGTCCTCCTTTGTTCTCCTACGGCTTTGTGTTTCATTGTGATTGTATGATCTGAAAGTTTTGATATGATGATAGCATGGTTTAGAAGTGATGGTGTTTTGCTGTCTTGAGTAGTTTAATCTGCATGTGATTGATGTCTGATGAACCTGAGCTAATTCAGGGTGGTGCCTTTGCCTTTATTCATGTTTATTTTGTTTTCACTATTATAACTAAACGCTGTGGAGCAAATCCTGCTCTTTTGACAGGGTATTTCCAATTGAAAGCTGAGGTAACAATGAGGATATAGTGGAGTTTTATACTAGGGATTTAAGGTATTTCCCCAAATCAAGTTGTTTTTTCCCTGCTTTTCTATTTTTCTGGCACTCTACCACCATCATCTCTATGCAGATCCTGGGAACATTTTTCATACTTTAAAAATAAGTTTCAAAAATGTTTCAGGTGAAGAACATAACAGAAAAGTCTTTATTGATATAGAAGAAACCATAATCTACCAAAGTTGCAGATGCTTTAACATGTTGTGGCAAGTTTTTTTAATATATGGCATGCCAGCATGCTTAATGCCACTTCTGACTGGAGTCTTAAAGCAGTAATTTACAGAAGTTCACGTATTTGAGTTTAAACTTTGTGTCATATACGATGTTTTCTTTCCAAACTAATGTTCTAAGTAGACATCAAGCTATCATGACTAAACCTGTATTCCTGTAATTTACTTTGTAACATATGTGATTCAAAAGGTTAAGCAGGTGATTCTTAATTCCAGTTATTGCTATGTATTTTCATTTATTGTTGACATGCAGTTATTCCAAACAGACAGTAGTTGAACCATTCTATGAATTGGACAGGAGATGGTGTTTTTCTGATGTCATGTTAGTCATAAATGTAAATAAAATAGAGGTGCTTTTTGCTGAAATAAGAGAGTCATTCATTGACTTGGACTACCTGTATGTTGAATAGATTAGAACTTAAATTTACCTTAAGGGATGATGGAAGCATCAATATGGCTTTGGACACAAAATTCTTCCTGATATTTTAGTCATAACCGCCGGTGGTGGTGATCTCTAGCTTTTTCTTTACCATTGTAATTTGAGAAAACCTTTGTCTAAGACAGAAGAGGTTTCTGAAAAGTATACTATTTTAAAAAGTTTTTAGAAGTGACATGTTTAATTCCATATTTGATCAAGCATAACACAAGAGTAAAATCCAGATTTTACTGGAGTGAATTTTTTATTTCTGCATTAAGACTCCCTTTTTTCATCTGTCTGGCTCAGGTGGCAAAGCTGGCAGCTGTTTCTTCTGGTCTGCCATTTGCATGTATTACTGTATATGCAGCAACAGAAAAGGAATCAAAAGGTCAGCTGGTGAAGCCAAATCAGGTAAGAATCTTACTGTTTGTCAGTCTTCAAAATAATACTAGAAGAATCTGCAGAATACCATCTCTTTCCATTGAATTTTCAATTATATTACCCAGTAGATAAAATACATAGCTAAGTAATATGTGATAATAAAAATTACCTCCTAAATAACTGACCACTATAGCACAAATAAAACATGAAGTATTACAATAGTTAGTAAAGTTTTATCTCATTTTCATAAATACATTATGTCCAGACCAAAGCCAGAAAAGGTAAAGAGTATAGTACTTATAATAATAGTCTTTTTCTATTGTACAATTTCTAGTAATACATTTGTGCATCTTCCAACTATTCTTGCTCATGCTTTTTCAGAATACAAGATATTTTTATCATACTCAGTAATTCTACTTCTTAGAACCTATATGATACTTTCAGTTTTCATTTCTAAAGAATTAACCTGTAGTCACACTTGTGTAAAGTAATTTTGTTAATATAAAAGAACGTAATTCAGTACAGAGGTTTTATTTGCTGTAATGGGAACACTAAGGATTTGCAGTCTTGAAAAACACTATTCAGTGTAAATACTAATCAGTATACAAAACTATCTCCCCACAGTACAGTTATGCTTTTCTTTCCAGCTTCCAATTTACTGTCCACCACCTCTGAAATCAAAATACATTGAAGAACAGCCTGGTCACTTGCAGAAGCAATTTTCTTCAGTAAGACAGGCAACCGGCCGCTATATTGGATGGTGCAAGGTAAGAAATACCTGCATCCAAAGTTTCCTGCAATTCCTGACAGCACTAGACAAAAACATTTTAAAACCAGCATGCTTCACCCTGGAGTTGTTTTTTTGCAGTTCCTTCTATTAGCAGACACCTATAATTTAAGATGCAAAAATGTACCCTTTTTTCATTTTTCTCTGCTGTGCTTGTAACGGGGAACCTGTGCATTCTCCCTGTTTTCCCATATCAAAAGGCAGTGAGATCAAAGAGGTCCATTTCAGTCAATGCTGAACTGGATCTAGGCCAACCCACAATGTCAGGTTCAGAAGTATCTCTTGGTTAACTTCTACAGCAAGAGTTACGTAGGTAAATTCTTGCTAGCAGAACTTGACAGCATTTAGGAGTCTGAAATTCCAGGTACGGTTCACGGAGAGAGCAGGCTGCTTCCAAAGGGCAGGTTAAAAGACCTGATGTAGGTAGTTTAGGAAAGACAAACTGAGTGCATCCAATGTAACTGTTAAAGCAGGCTGTTACTAACTAGTCATCAAAAATACCTTGCAACTCTGTTACTGAATACTCTAAGCATAGAAGAAAACCCGATGCCTGTCACCATTCTCTTTAACTGCTGGTAAAGGACAACTTTTTACTCTCATTGTTGTTAGTATAAGGCATTTTATGCTTGTACTTTTCTCTTACAAACAAAATAGACCCTATTATTTGAAAAAGGCAAGGAAATAAAAATATCTTCCTGTATTTTCTGTAAATTTTGATTCCATTGGTCTGAAAATTTTGTCAGTGACTGCGTAACTGAAATAATTGAGTTATAAATCTGTATCAAACTTTTCCATGCCCTTAATCAAGTGAGTGTTTCGGAGATTGACTAGCAGTGACCTCTGGTGGTACAAATTCTGTGTTACTGCAAACAAATGATTTCGGTGACATAACTCAAGATGACATTCTTTTTCATTACTCTCCTAAAGAATGTGTATTTACTCAGTTTGCTTAGCTATCTGAGGACAATGATACCAATAATAGGCTAGTAGATTTTTTTCTGGATGAAGAAAAAACTTGTGATTAAATAAATTGACCGATTTGAGGGGAGTAAAGCAAACTAGTTGAGCACACATCTTAAGCCAAATCAGTATTGCTTATCTTTAGCGAAACTGAGCACCATTTTTACAAATTAAAAGACAAAGTCAGTTTTACTGGGTAAGTCTCTCTAGGGAAGAGGAGATAGTATTTTATAGTTGAATTTTCTTCTGTTACACAGTTGGCATCCAGATGTTTTGCTACCCTGCAGTTTGGTTCCTGAGATGTCAATTCTGGAAGTGATCTTACTATATTAAAAAGATTTTTTAAAATTAAATATGGATGGAAATTTTGAAAATATAAATATAGTAGTCAAAAAGGGGATGGATCTTAGCACAGCCTCTGTAGAAGTTCACTGATCTAGTTTGTGTGGTTTTAAAGTTACATAATACTTCCTTGTCTGACTGTGCTGAGCCTTATGTATCAACCAAGTAGTTTTGTACTGAAAACATCTACTTTTGCAAACATATGACATTTATTTTGCTGAGGTTTTTTTGTTTTGTTTTTTGTAGGATGCTTTTGTCTTTGTTAAAAATGGAATAATGGATTCAATTCAATTTGGAAAAGGTAGGCGAGTCAAGTGTTTCTGAATTGAGCATTTTCTGTTGTTTCTCCTTGCAACTTAGAAAGGTGGTTGAAACAGCAAATTCTAGTTAGAGGGGGGAGGGGTGGAAGGGGAGTGCACTGGAATACTTTCCACAAGTGTGGGGGGAAAAAAAACCTGGGACCGCTGGTAATTCACTGTGGAGTTTCATTTCCATTCTCAAATGAGAGAAATGGCCAATTAAGTAGTATTTCTCATTCCTTTGATTTTAGCTTTGTTCTTAAAATCATAGTATCACAAAATCACTGAAGTTGGAATCTCTATAGATCCACAGATTGTCTAGTCCAGTCACCTGCTTAAAGCAGGTCCAAGGCAGGTTGCGTAGGTCTCTGTCCAGTCAGGTCTTGAACATCTCCAGGGATGGAAATTCCACAACCTGTCTTAATTATAAAAATGGCTTCTTAATTCTAGCACAAGTTACAAGCAGGATTTGCATTCAAGCTCAGTATCAGAAACTATATCTAGAAGTTATTTTCCTTAAAAATAGTATATTGGGAGATACCAAAATATGCATTGTCTCATTTAATCTATATTAACTCACAGTAAAATCAAAAGTTAAAACTATGCTTTCCTTTTCCTTTATTAAGGACTAATATTTTACAAAACATAAAAAAGTACCTAAGGAGAAAAATTTTTAGCTTTGCTGCTGTGCTTTGAGGACCGTGATTCTCATTCTGTCTAACACAGGCTGCAGAGTGTACACCTGGAAAATAAGGCATCTTCATTCATTAACAAAACAATCCAGTCTTGGACTGTTTTGAGTTTTGGATATTTGTAATATTACTTTCATCTTTATTTTTCAAGTGGGAAATAAAATAAAAGGATTAATTCTGAATTGCTATGCTTCTGTTTTTTTCTTCCTCTTTTTTTTTTTAATTCTAAGATGCTTATGTTTACCTGAAGAATCCACCACCAGAATTTCTTCCCAAAGTTGGTGTAATTACAATATCAGGCTTAGCTGGCGTAGTGCTGGCAAGAAAAGGTAGGGGTTTTTTTCCTTATTTTCATTACTGATGTGTTGAATATGTAGCATGTAGTAATTTTAGTGGTCAAAAGATTTTTCTGAAACATAGCCAAAAACCTATGCAACCAATATTAAAAAAAAAAAAAGTTCTTGCCTGATAAATTGAAGGGACATTAATAAATATTTCTTTTAGAAGCTGGCTAAGACCTAATAGAGCAGGATTATATAGTCATTTTTAATGGTGGAATCAACAGAAGTTCAAAGGAGGACACTTGTTTTGAGTTTGTTCATTATCGGTTTTCAAAAACAGTGTGCGTATGGGAGGAAACTGGAGACAAATTGACAGGTAAGGTTACTGAATATAGCAAAACCTAAGGGAATTTAGAGGAAAGAAGCTAAAGAATGTTGGCATTTGGCTAACAGGTACGAAAGAATACACATTAAAAGGCATGGTTTCGGCAGCTTTGAAGCCAAAACGGTAATTTAATAGATACAGCTGCCTCTCCTTTCCAGATAAATATTAGAGGGATAATACTTCACTTGCTAGAAAATATTGTACAGAAAATGTTTATCTATAACACTTGAGTGTGTGTCTATCTGAATATTTCACAAAGCAAATGAGTGAATCAAAATATTGGCAGATTTATAATAAAAACATTCTTATATCCCTGTTACTTTTGGTGGACAGATTTTTAAAAAAAAAAAAAAAGTCTTGGGCTTGAGAATCTGTCATCAGGGCTCCTTGTCAACAAACAGGAACCTGAGCCTGGCCCAGCCATTCTCGCGTTTGAACAAAGAGGCCCCAGTTTCCTGGCTCCTGGCGGCTCCAAATTCTGCCGTCTCTGTCCTCAAGAGAGTACACATGGAGCTAGTAAAGAACCACAGCAGCTCCTAAGTGACACAGATGTTCTTCTTATTTTTCACAGTACTGGAAAATCTAATTTGGGATTATTTCTCATTCAAGGAACCAATATTCAGAATATCAGTATCTCCTGCAAACGTGACTGCACTGAAGTGTAATCACACTGTGTATTTTTTCCTCCAGCCATTATGGGGATAAGTTTGATGTAAACAATGGTTAGGTGTTAAACAATTGCTTTTAATTGATACAACTGCTTAGCCTTACATTTTGTTAGTGTCTAATTATTTGAAATATTTGGCTTTATACAGATTCTAGATTTAAGAAAATTGCTTATCCATTGGGACTTACTACTTTAGGAATTTCTGTTTGTTACCCAGCTCAATCAGTGGTAATCGCTAAGGTAAGTTTACTTGTCTATTAATATTAACAATGAATTTAGTCATAGCATTCCCATTTCACTTGAATTAAGTGTCATGGGACTGGGAGTCAGAATTCACATGCATCTTCATTAAAACATATAATCCATCACAGGTGTTAATTGCATAACTATAAAAAAAATGAATAAACTGACTGAATTTAAAAATGCAGTTGTGTAGCCTTTCAAATTTTAATCCTCATTTCTCAAATAAACGAAGATCATTGCTGAAATAAAAGTAAATAAAAAATAAAGCTTTGCTGAACTTGATAGATGGGCAGTTTGAGATACTGTACGACTGCATCTCTTGTTAGAATTCCTTGTTTTCCAGTTACTGTCATCTTGCAGTTATCTACCTGATTAGAATTTGTCTTAGTTGTTTATGTAGAAAAGGAGAGCTATACTTAATATTTTGTGTGCAAGAACTGTTTACACGCAGTACTTTTCTACACAAAAAGTGAATTGAAAAGCAGGATATATAGTCTATATATCTGTTCTGGTTTCAGCTGGGATAGAGTTAATGGTCTTCCTAGTAGCTGGTAGAGTGCTATGTTTTGACTACGGTATGAGAAGAATGTTGATAACACTGATGTTTTCAGTTGTTGCTGAGGAGTGTTTAGACTAAGTCCAGGACTTTTCAGCTTCTCATGCCCAGCCAGCGAGAAGGCTGGAGGGGCACAAGGAGTTGGGAGGGGACACAGCCAGGGCAGCTGACCCACACTGGCCAAAGGGCTATTCCATGCCATGTGACGTCATGCCCAGTGTATAAACTGGGGGGAGTTGGCCTTAGGGGGATTGCTGCTCGGGAACTAACTGGGCATTGGTCAGTGGGTGGTGAGCAATTGCATTGTGCATCACTTGTTTTGTATGTTCCAATTCTTTTATTACTACTACTGTCATTTTATTATTGTTATTATTATCATTATTAGTTTCTTCCTTTCTGTTCTATTAAACCATTCTTATCTCAACCCACGAGTTTCACTTTTTTCCGCAGTTCTCTCCCCCATCCCACTGGGTGGGGGGGAAGTGGGTGAGCGGCTGCGTGGTGCTTAGTTGCTGGCTGGCGTTAAACTATGACAATATCTCTTCCTTCTCTATAGTTTTCCAGTGTTTCCCTGTTTAGAAGAGCACATACTGCTTCATAAGAATTCTTTGTAGTTCCCTGACGAACTTTGTATTATAGTTTCAAAACTGCCCTTCTGTGTTAATCTGATGAGACAGGAAAATTAGTTTAGTCGTGTTTTGTTCTAGGACTTACCAATCTTTAAGTTAAATGATCAGGTTTAAGTTTTGACAGAAAAATTTGTGGGACATTACCCTGAAATTTGATTGAAAAAATTACTATTTAAGCTCTAACTTTCCATCATGGTGAATCAGTTGCTATTGTTATTAATTTTAGTGAAGTGGTTTTGTTTGGTATTTTTATACTTCCAGAGTACTTAGGAAGATATCACAAAGACCTATACTGAGGTTAAAATCTTTGGGCAATCTCATATTGCTAAACTGATATGTTGGTTTTTTTTCTTATAGGCAAATCAGTGAGGATTACTGTTTCTCAAGAGGCAGTGGAATTTCTTGGCTTATTGTCATAAAACTTAAATGTGAGGGTTGGAAGATGGAGAAATTAATAGGAATGCTACACTGTACATTATGACCTATCTCAGGAAGCTAAATCCTTGTTTCCTATCTACTTACATTCTGTATCACCTTTTGCACAGTTTTTTGTAGTTGCAACTCTGAAGTATTCTGTTTCTGCAGAGCATTTGTAAAGGTACTCCATAGTTACTGCAGTATTATAAAATTACTTTTCAAAAATAGACTGAAGGATTTGGCCATTTGTAAAGCAAAGCACTGCTCACTAACATGGGCCAGGTCATCTTTTGGGGCTTTTTCCTTTTGTGTTACTGTCTTTGATCATTTCCAACATAGTGAGACAAGTTTAGATCCTTTAAAGCTGCTGCTCCAGTCTGTTGTGCTAACACTGCCAAAACACTGTTTGCTGATCAGGTTTTGATTTCATTTTGAGTAGGTGGATGTAGCATGTGAATGCTACCTGTGGATTTCTAATACCTATTTAAACATTATCTAGGATTCGTTTGATGTAAGAGAAACATGCACTAGATCTTGAAAAGTAGATGATTAAAATGTCTTAGCATGGGGTCAAGCATGTTCTCATGCAAATAAGATGCATTTCATTTGAATAGTCTGTGTATCTTAGTATTTTTAAAGCTGTTGTTAAATTATGTTTTTTCTAAAAAAATAGGTAACAGGGAAAAAGTTATTTTCTGCAAGCCATCAAATCTATGAAGCTGTGCGATCACTATGGGCAAAAAATGAAGATGGCACGAAGGTAGGCTTTCTGAAGTAATGACTGTAACTCATAAATTCAAAGGGAGAAAAAAGGAAATTAGAAGGCCAAGTACTATTCTGCTGATACTGTTTAAGATTACTAATTGCGCTAAGTGAGGCACAAAACCCCCCTCTGATATTTTTGTAACTTCAGTGTTTAATTTATGTCTTATTTGTTATGCATTTCAGACCAGTAGATCGTGCGATCCCCTATGTAGTCCCACAATACATGCAAGATGCACAAGAGAAGACTGACTTTCTCTTATAGTTCATTTTTGATCTTGACAAAAATAATCCATTCTGATTCAAGCTTGGGTCCTAAGCAGACCACTGTATTTAAGATAAAGACACACAGAATGACAGTGGGTGTGACTAGCCTAGTCTTAAACAGATCAGTGAAAGAAATTCCACAACCCTTCCAGGTAGTCTGTTTTAATTACCCTGTGATATAGATTGTCCTTGTCTGATTTTTTTTTTTTAACTTGTCCTGCCCTCATTGCAGCCATAGTGAATACATGGTCAGTAACCTCTTCATATTGACCTATTACGTATGGAAAATTTATCATGGTTTTTGACATTATCTTCTCCCTAGTATAATCTTTTCTTATAGAGCAGGCTTTCCAACTCCTACGTAATTCTTGTTCTCCTCTGAGCTTTCTGTAGTTTCTCTCTCTCCTTTCTCTGTTTTTAGGGTTTTTTGTGTGTGGCTTGTGTTGTTTGGTTTTTTTAAGTGGTCAAAATAGAACATAGTAAACCAGCTGAGGCCTTGCCAGCCCTAAGTAAAGAGGAATATTAACAGCCTGTAAATTCCATATGGAATTTGGGCTAGTACATCCCAGAGTTAAGCCTGGTTTCTCTGCAACCTGAAGGGGTTTTTTCTCCAGTGGAAATTATAAACCCCTGACAAAAGTAGTACTTCCCTGAGTAAAATTTCAGCTTTGCACAGTGATTGTGGGGTTGGTTTTTTTTTTTCCTCTTTTCAAAAGAAGATTAAAGTTTCCCAGTTATATTAACATTTAGAAGTATTTTGCTTTGAATTTATGGTGTTCATTTGTATGCAGTCCTCATCTTTTATTTCCACTGAGGAGCACAAATGGAATTCTGAGTTTTGAAAATGAGGTTCAGATAAATGTCATTAAACTGATAGTGAAACAAGAACTGATGTGGTAAAGATGGTTTCTGTTAACTTTATTTTTTTCTCTGGGTGAAGCCTGTTACCAAACCAATATACTATTTTTCATTACTAGGGTGTTACCATGATTTATCTTTCCATCTTCTGTTAACTGAGGGTAGTAAGTGTTCTGTAAAAATGAAATACTATTTCAGTCTGAAAATGCAGTGACTTCCTTGTGAAGTACTTTGAGGGTCTCAGGTAAAAGCACAGTATCACTTAAGTATATACTTGTGACAAAATAAATTTCCTTACATGTGAATTTGAAGTTATTATATCTGAACTGTGGGGTTCTTTGATGCATTTTATTTTTTCCAGCTGTGTCCCTTGAGTGCAGCTGACTTTAACACTATGAGTTGAATATCATTACATGATGTCATATCTGAAAATAATTTCATAAAAGATAAGCTTTCAGACTTGAAAGGTTTATTTTGCAATAATGTATTAAGCATATACCCATGTGCATTTTTTTATTAATGTTTGGTTCACAGCTGCAGCAAGAGTCAAAATCAGTTACACAAGAAGATAAGAAAAAGAAAGAAATTTCTAGTACAAAACCTGAGTCTGCTATTGAGTCAAGATCATTTAACAGAACAGAATCTTCTCCAGTAGAGTCTTGGAGTAATACAGATCCAGTGCCTTCATCAGGTGAATTAAACATTTCAAGTGTAATCTCAGGGCAACTTGCAAATCCAATTACTTGACTTAATTTTGGAGTTACCCTTGCTTTAAAATGGAGCAGACTGTCATAGCATATCCTTGAGAATGTATTGTACACACTGTCAGTTAATATATACTTCAGAGCCTTGGGGAGGTGATAATTTTCTCACTGTGGACCCTGTCACAGTATCAGAATTCTTATATATTTGTTGTTCTCTCTCAATAATGTTTTCTTTCATTCCATATGGTGTGGACCATATCCCATATTGTTAGCAATGAGATGATATCATCAAGTACTTCTGTTAAATGCCTACTTTAAATTACCCTTCTGTTGTTGGAATACTATAAGTGTAATTTAAAGGATTACTGCTGGATTTTTGTGAAAACAGCTAATTTGAATTACTGTTCATTTCTCTGTACAGGTTCTTTATCTTCAGATACTGTTAAAAGAAAAATGTGTAATTGACAAATGAAGCACTGGATTTTATTTTGCTGTTTTTTTGCAGTGGTACTCTTCGTGCTTCTTAAGTGGTCGAGCTAGTCGACTAGATCATGTAGCAGCATATTTAACATACAAATATTTTGATAGGCCAATTGCTAAGAGAAGTAGTAGAATTACCTGTTAAATGAGAACTAAATTTGTTTTAAAATATTGTTACCTTTGTAGGGGCAGTTTTCAGATTTTACTCGTCACTTAAACTTGCTTACTTCTTTTTATTGTGTTCTTTACCAGAATTTTTTTTTTTCTGGAAAGCAAGCGGAACATATTTGGATGGGTTTTTAATTATTTGTTTCCTTTATTTTCACTATAATACACATTCACACCTTCCTTTGCTTTGCACCTGTATTTTTTCTAATTTAGTTTGTGTAATGCTTTGATCTGTTTTTACATTCGCTTCAGGCCAGACTGTCTTTAATGGTTTTATATATCTTCTGTCTTTGCTTTCGTGGTTGGAATTGGTTCATGTCCCTAACACAGCCAAAAATATCCATGCCCTAAATTAATCTGTGTTTTCAGAGATGTTTATTTTCACTAGTCCAAAAGGGGCAAAGCTTTCAGGAGAACATAGCACCCTTTGTTAAACCAACTGATGTAGCTCGAAAAGAAGCAGACTAGTAATCAGAGGCACAGTCCTAAAAAACCTGCCTTTATATTCTCTTAGATCCTCTGGAATTAAAGTATCATTAAAGTGTGAGGGCTCAACGTTTTAGTAAACTTAGTTTTGGAAGTCATGAAGTGAAACTATGTAAGAGTGTTTGTCTTAATTTGGATTTCCTACCATCTGGCAGCAGCTTCAGGGAAGATACTGATGCAGTTGGTTTTGGGAGACAGCTGTGCTCCTGGGAGCAGTGGGGGAAGAAGGACTGGAGATTTTTTTTCCACGTCCCAAACTTTCCCTTCCTTTCCATGTGTAGGGCAAAGCATCACTATTTCTTCTCTCACCCTGCTGTGTTCAGGAAGTATTATTATAGAGAGTAGGAGGAAGACCTGCTCTCCATCCACTGCTGTAAGCTAATAATTACAACATGCCTTCATCGTCCTGTATCACTTATACAGTTTGAACTAGAACGTATGTATTTTGATCTTTTGTAAGTGTTTGGTAATACAGTAATTCTCAACACATGTCAGTAAGCTTTTTTTTCTACAGCTCAAATGTGTATTTTTTTTAATTAAACTACTTTAATATCTCCCACAGGAACAGCGAAGAAACCAAAATTTAAGCCTGATCCAAAACTTATGGACCATGGTCAGTCCAGCCCAGAAGATGTGGATATGTACAGTACTAGAAGCTAAGACAAATCTGCTTACAAATCTTTACAAAGTATTACAGATGGGGGCGGGGGGAAGAAGGGAAGGAATAATCCTTACGATACATACTCCATGACGTATAATTTAATCAGGTATTTTCTTATATCCCAGTTTGTATTACTGACTTAGATGATTCTGTTCAGTGAATATTTCGTTTGTCACTACTTGGAAGTAGTGAGAATTCACTTATTGTCAGTGTCAGTGAGACACTGAGAAAGTGAGGATTGTCAGTGTCTTCTCACAATGAGGTTTCTCTGTGCCAAGCTTGTTAATAAATGTCACTTTACAAAGGATATTTGAAAATGTAAAGATATCTCTATACTTCAGCTCAGATGTTCATTGATCTAAAAGAACAATGTGATGGGTGGGGTTGGCAGAGGCTTCTTTGTCTTTTTTCTTTCAGCTTTGGACTGAAGTGCAACTTCTTATTGGTCTGAGTACCTTTAAAAAGTCGGTTGTTAACATGATACAAATAGCGTTATCTTTAATGCTTCTATAAACAAGTCACTTTTTTTTTTCATCACAAAGTCATTTGTTGTTTGCCTCTTTCACAAAAGTGAATGGAAACAACTTGTCCTGCATACTTCTTGTGTCTTTAAATATTATTTAAGTTGGGAAAAAACACACAACTGACCTCTAATACATCCTTTATAGACTATGCATTAGTTTTCATGTACTTCTAATACTTTGAAGAACTGTATGCAAATTGCTTAATCCATGAAACTGATATTGTTTGAATTTATGTAGAATGCATTAGCAACGTTTAGGAAGATGGAAACCTTCTGTAGTTTTGAGGTTTAAAATGTTGACAAGTAATAGGCAAAAGTAATAGGCAGCCAACTTTTCTTTGCAGAAGTTTGTATGCAATACCCATTGATCTTGGTAGGATTTCTGTGAAATTCTGTCTTTTTTTCATAAGAATGAAATCAGAAATTGATTAAGTTTCCTAGGATGAAACTTTCAAACGCTGCTTTTATCATTGTTTGAATCACTATACTTCTGTTCATCCTCCATTTCTCTTCAAAACACTCTTATAATGGTTGGAATAGATCTGGTGGTCTTCGAAGTGCAACTCATTATCAGTACACAGTGATAATCAGCCTGCTGCCTAGAGGTAATCTCATCTGCATCTGCTGTGGCACTTTCCTAGTACACAGACTGCAAAAGGACACTGTGCTGGTAGTTTGTCCTTCAATCTGTTGAATTCAGTTACCTTTCGATTAATGAAAATATGTGCTTTGTTGTAAAGTTGAGGTGGGGAAGCAAGAACAAATTATACAAATAGGTAGTTTGGTTGGAAGACTTAAACCTGAAAAGAAATGCTGCTTCCTATTAATGTATTCTCAGCACGGGGATGTGAAGGGATATTTGCTCCTGTTCTCCAGAAGAAGAGATTCATAACCTGATTCCTTCTTCTAAGGCTGCTGATGCAAAGGCAAATGACTAGTGAAATACAGGCAAACAGAATTTCTAGTGTCACTGTGGGGCTAGCAGAAGTTGTGAGGAGATACTGCACTATGGAATGTGCACAAGGCACAAATGATGAATGAGCAAAAGAAAAAGTAAAGCTTTTATGATAGTTCCGAAACAGATAAGTATTGATATTTTGGAATCCAAATTTCAGGCAAACTGTTGGACTTTGTTATACAGAGTCCAATGGAAGGTGAAGTCAGTAAATGTGAAGTTTAAAGAAGAAGAATTCTATTAGTTAAACTTGCTGACTTGGAATTTAATGTGTTTTGTTTCTTTAATCATCTCTTAAGGCCCAGGAAGCTGTCAGAATTCAGGCAGCAATCAGAGGATATTAAAACAATCTTCACAGAGCTCCTGGACAAAACACATTTAGTGTTCCATCACAGAGAGAGGAGTAGAAAAATTAGATGGCTGGGCTTCATATACCATTTCCAGGGAAACAGATGAAGACATAAAGCAGGAAGTGAAAATGGTGAAGGAATAATCGTTTTCAAGTGCAAGACTGGGTGGCAGAAATTGTATTATCTATCTCCCTTTGATCAGATTCTGGATAAAAAAATATAAAGGAAAAGCCATCTGCTCTACTTCCTAGATTCTATTTAAATTCTGACTTATGTCCTTTGAGTGATAAGCTACCACAACAAGTCAGCAAGAAAGGTAAGATGATGCAGGTTTGCATGGATTTTGTAGGGATTTACTGTGGTGACATTTTTTAGTACATGGTGGAAAACTATGTACAGGAATTAGTCTTCTGGGAGCAGGGAGAGAAGCTGCCTTGGATAGTGTTGTGGTTTAACCTCAACTGGCAGCTAAGCACAACGCAGCTGCTCACTCGCTTACCCCCCCACCCAGTGGGATGGGGAAGAGAATTGGGGAAAAAAAGTAAAACTTGTTAAGGAACAAGCATGTCTGCACTTTCCAGGCAAGAGTAAGCCTTAATGTCCTCTATCTGCAATGCCAAAAGCTAGTCTGGTCCTTTCCAAACTTTAAGGGCGTTACCACTCAAACCTCTTCATAGAAATGAAAGTGTCTGGTCTGCAAAAGGTACATTGGACTCCTTGGTGGTTAGGCAGTCAAGAATTAGATGTTTCATGCAAGCAGTTCATATTACAACCCCTGATTTTACAAGGAGTTCATGCTGTAAATGGACATGATACAGAAAGCTTTCCTTAGGCTGTATTTCAGTCTCAAATTACTCGTTGGGGCAAAATTGTAATAGAACTATACCTCAGAGTTAAATTGTTATTCAGAAGTCTTAGGTACATTTTCTAGGACATAATTTAAAGTTATTGCTCCTACCCACTTTGATGAATGAACACCATGAGGAATACAGTTCTAGAGTTCATAAAATGGTATCCCTGTGCTGTGTTATTTCTTCTTGGTGGATGAGAGGAGTGAGCCAGTACAGGGTTTGCCTACTGCTGTCACTTAGTTTAGTTTTTTCATCGGTTGAGATTTCTCTTTCTCCTTCTTCTCTACAAGACAGAGTAGGGTTTTTTAGTTTGTTTTCTATTGACAGTTTTTGCTTAGTATCCCCACACACTTGAAAAGCTGGGACTAAAATCGGAGGCTTGAGGTTTGACACTGAAACAGGTACAGCTAAAGGTGACTGTTTCCCTATCTGCAGCCAAAGAAAATAGGACAAAAAAGTACGAAAACTTTTATATCCTGTCCTGGTATGTTCTTTGCTTTCAGAAAGACCATAATCAATCTCTCAGTATTTCTTTGTCCTGGAGCATAGATTTATTAGTAGTGGGAAGGAATTTTTTAGTAAAACCTGGAATACGATATATTATAATAGTTCTTTGCTAACATAAATTTCTATTAGAGTCAGTCATTGTCTTGTCCACCCGTGTGAGACACATGGTGAGAGAAATTTCTAGAGGTACCAAAAAAGATGCAGGTTATTATAGAGAAGTTTGGAATGTATTTGCTGAAATGAAGGCAGCCCAAATCACATTACTAATCTGCTCTCATACAAATATTGGAATGGTGACTGTGAATCTTTATTACTCAGCTGCCACTTTGTGAAGTGTTTCTCTGTCAAATCTAAAAAGGTGCCTGCCCTCTTCAGTTCAGACATCTGAACCTCCACATTTTATATAATACTCTACAGATGGCTTGTTCTGTTCTAGATAACTACAAGGAACTGTAGCCACATCTCTGTATTAATAATTTATAGTAAAGGTGCTATGCAATGGCTTTAAAAAAGCAAATTCAAATCTATGTTATGCCATGCTTGCGAGTCCTCATTGTAAATATATGTGCCTGACTTGATCTCTTGAAGATTTCAGACCCAGTATGCAAACCTGTTAAACAATGAAAAATTAACATAAGTACACAGGAAAAATTGCATTGCAAGACATGGTTTTATTAATTTATAGTGAAACACTTTGAAATGCCTCTCAAATGTATCATTAATAGTCACTTAAAGTTTCTTTCCAATGCAATAATACAGTAACATAATAAAAGTAAGAATGTATACTGTAATTTTTATATGATGTAAGTTATATATTTGTGAAAAATCCAATGTCTTAAAGAACTGGGTCACATGATATTTTATAATATAGAAATAGTTATAATTTAATGCATGTTTTTTATTTATGATTGATTGTATTCAATATATAGAGATTTGGAACTTGTTGATACTAATTTTTTATTTGCATAAAACTGATTGTGATACTTTATTTTGTCATATCGTTGTGAAGCACCTGAAAATAAAGGGTGATAAGATAATTTTAAAAAATTAAGTTTAACTTTTGTATGTTGTCTCATACAAAATACTTTGTTTGAAAAGTTAATTGGTAAACATGACTAAGTCACACCTGTTTCACTAATGTTGGGGAAAAAACTTCATCCCTGAAGTACTGAAACATACATTCCCAGAAGAAATCACTGAAATAACATGCAGGACATACTAATGCTTGGCATTCCCTTGTTTATGCATCTTAAATTTTGAGAAGTGCTTCCATTTTCATTTCTTGGTAATTTATTCTAAAGGATGCTGTAGCTCAGAACTTGGAAAATGGCTTTTATCCGTACTGGAGGAATGACACACATTGTTAAAAGAATGAGGCAGATAGCAAATATGTTTACCTCAGTATGACTCCATGATAATCTTCCAGGTAAAGTAATTTGCCAATCCAAGGGTCATAAATAATGTAATACCTTGTGTAACCTACAGTGTAACTACTTGAAAGAAGAGAAATTGTGTGAATAAGTAATGTGGCTATTGTAATGGCGGATTATCATTATGATTCTTGAATAAGTTAGGAAATATTGTAAAGATTTTTTTAATGCATCAATATAGTTATATTTTAATGAAAGTTTGGAGTATTTCTGAATTGCATTCAAATACAGAAAATGTGTTTTAAATCTAAAAAGAAAGTGGGGTCCTACAAAGCCTATACTTTTTAAGAAAGGACCATTAGTATGCCCTAGATTGTGTGTAGTTTTTATTTTAAATTGCAGGGATTCTAAGAAACAAAGCTCAGATATGTGCTGATGGTAAGCTACAGTCAAGAAAGACTGTAATTGAAACCATTGTAGAAGCTATCATATTATTTATATTACCACAGTATTGCTGTGCTTGTCTTGTAGACCAGAGCAAGTGTACAAACCAAAATGAAATGCTAAGGAGAAGAAAATCTAGAAGTTGGAAAAATCTTGTCATTAACAATAATTTTTTATTTGAAGAGACTTCTTTACATTTTAAAGTCTAATGTCCAAATCTATTTTGTGTTGCAAAAAAATGAGTCTGTCAGTACATACGAACAAATTGTAGGAGGAGGAGAGAAAGAAGAGGGAAATGGAAGTTTTATTGCTGACTCAAAAGTGGTGAAAGGGACATGCGTTTGGGAGTTCTGAGTTTACTGTGGGGCAGAGTCAGAACACCATTATTCAAGGTACAATTAGTTCTTTGCCCTTTCGTTTACACACTGTAGGAGATAGCTTTTACTGAAACAACTGAAATAAATTCCATGTGTTTCCCTTGCTGTGATCGGGTAATGGGTCTAAACTGAGTCTGTCATGGTTTTAAGTGTTGGTAATTTTTTTTGTGCTTTATTTGTAGCAGTCCTAATATCAATATTTGAGAAATGCGTAGCTTGCTTTCTGTTTGCACCTCCCTCAGAACCTCTGCAACATAAGGGTAGTAGAAAGAGTGTTCTCCAAAGCCACCTTGAAGCAGATCTGAAATTAATTAAGATTAAAGATAATGAGCAGTTGACCAGCTTCCACTATTAATTTTCATCGGTAACTTTGCTTTAGTTATAGCTCTCTCTTTGAGGAAATAAAATTAGTCTAGGTGTAGTCTACCTAGACTACAGTTGTAGAATGTATAACTTTGCACTTGATTTTGCTGTGTTCCAGAAACTAAGACAGTAAGAGAAAGAAATGGGTATGCTGTGAAATATAAAGCTAACAGCTGTTTAGGCCTATTGGCATTGGCTTTATTTGTTGTTACCTAAGTAGGCACTAAAAAGAGAAACCTACTGATGGCCTCTGCAGCTCTTCCATGGGCCATGCCAACAATGTAACAGAAAGTCAATAATTTGGGTTTTGTATCCACTTTGTTAAAACATCTCACACAAGTAAAATTACTTTTTTTTTTCCGTCCAAAAGTCTCAAACTAATAGACCTTTCATTACCTTTTTAGAAGATTGTTGCAAGTGATAGGTCAGAAGATCATGGGTTTCAGAGGTAAGAAGAGTTTAATTACTGTGCACATCAGGAGATTTCCTGGTTTTTAATTTAGCCATCTTAATTCATTCTAGTATTTACACATTACAAACAGCATTTTATGGGTTGAGATGAAAGTTTTTGTATTTAAGAGATTACCAAGACACAGCTTTCTAATATAGATAGGGGAAGGCTGCATTGAAGAGTAGTTTGAGAGAGTTTAGGATGACATTTGAAGCATATGTTTACATTTTTGATAGCTGTCTACATTTTATGTGCTGATTTTCCCTGATACAGTTACTTGCACTTGGATTCTTGGCACTTCTGGAAGAAAAAAAAAAAAAAGATCTTGAGAAGATTAAAAGTATTGCAGACCACAGAGAGGAGGACAGTCAAGGAGGAAAGGTGGGAAACAACAGTGTGAGGGACTCATGGAGGAAACGGATACCAACTTTTACTGGGGTAGGTGAAAAGGGGAAATAAATTGGCAGTATGAAAAGAAGCCTTGGATTGCTGTGTGTGAGCTGTGAGCGCATCTTGCATTCCTAACTAACATTGTGGATTGTTTTAATAGTATAAATGGCAACAAAATACTTCATCAGTAGCTGGGATAGCTGCTTACTTTGGTAATGGTGAACATGGAAGATTCTAGTAAGCCTTTAAAAAGTGATCTAGGGAAGGCAATATCATGGGAGAAGATGTCACATTCCTGCCTAGGATGTCTTCCTCCCTGTCATTCTTTGATGAGACGCAGAAATTCAAGACAGCCCTGAGGTGTTACTGGGCAAATTTGAAAACAGCTTGTGGTGCAAACATCAAAGCCAGGCTTGGAAGAAAATGCTGTCAGCAAAGAATCAGAAGTTTCCTGGTAGAAAGATAAACCTCTGGGATGTCATTTGGGATATTGACTTTCTCATTCCCTTCTCATTTTCACCTCATGATGTAGGGAAGAAAATGACCAGCAAGCACAGTTTAATATCTTCTCTGAAGTGTAGTCTAATAAAGCAATCCGTCTTTCTTAGTCTTCAAAATATGTTTATGCGTGTTTTCCTATCTGGCTGTTTTTACCCAGAATTCATCTCCCCATTTTATGCAGTCAGATTTTTACCTTCTATCCTTTCTCTTTCTACATGGATATATATGCAGAAGGTATACTCTTTAAATGAAACTTGGAGAATTGGGTTTTTTGCCTATCAAAGCTTGTCCATCTGGTTCTGATCATTTCTTCCCTACCTGCCTTGGGGCATTTTTTATTAAAAAAAAAATCTGAAGGAGAACTACAACTTTCATTTGTGTTATGTTTAGATATCACCAATTAAATGGTGCTGAGTTGGGTCAGTAGCAAAATCTTAATAAGAATTATCATTAAGTTGCAAGTAGTGGTCTTGATATAGTCAACACTATGATTTGAAATACTTATTTCTCCTAGTTATGAACAAATGTTCTGGCTTGGTGCTAGAATATACTGAACTCCTTGTCCTGCTTGATACAAGGCTCCACTTAGCTTTTAACTTATGAATTACCTTCTCCAAAAGTAGTAAGGTATATTCATTAAAGTGGGTATTTAGATCTTTTGCCTTTAATTTTTTTTTTTTTAATCTAGGGGAAAAAAAACATGCTATGAAGTAAGTTTTTGTTTCAGTTACAGTGGTAGTAAATGGAGCTGTTGTGATTGGGACCAGAATCTGGTGCAATTATTTGTGGGGAACAGGCATCTTTTTACCTTTATATATGCAGATAAAAATATCTAAATAAAGCTGCGGTTTGGACTGAAATGAATCTCAGTGTAATTCCACATTTGCAAAAAGAAAACAGGTTCAGAGAAGTTGGGACAGTGTAAGAATTACTTTTTTGGTATTACTTATTTTTAATTCAAAATAATGTTGCTAAAAATTAATGTTTTCATTTGCAGATGTGATTACTTCAGAGTGGACTGGAAGGAGTATTGGTACATGGGCCCCAAATGTAACCACCATTTGAACACTCTAGATTTGATTTTAGTAACTATTCTTCCTGCAGTAGCACTGGTTATCATAGTTGTAATATTTTACTGTGTCTACTATTGTAAAAGTGAAAAAGCTGGGTAAGTTACTCTGGATGCAGTTAAAAAGTTTTTTATAATCAAAATGGAAGGAAAGCAAAAGAAGTCTGGTATTCTGATTATTTTTTAACCTCTGGATATTTAAATCAACAAGCTTGCCATATAGCATCCTCTGCCAAACTACTGTTTACACAGTTTAAAACTAAATCAAAGCATCTTACCAGAGCACTTAACAGCTTTTTATTGCTGCATGCAGAACTTCACTCTTAAGTCATTGCTTGTCTTCTTTAGGGCTAACCAGGCAAGCTTTAAAGATTGATAAGTACATTTACTACTTTAACTCTAGACTACCAAACCTGTCTTGCTGATTTATTTGCTATTAAGGGTTGGCTTGCTTTCCACAAGTTTAAAAAAAAAAAAAAAAAAAAGGAAATAAGACCAATAAACTGACAAGAGTCTTGGCAATTAAACACTGTCTCCCATTCTTTGGTGCTAGGCATTGGCAATTTGAGCTGTTTTTTTGCTTTCAACACTTTATCTTTTTTTTTTTCAGTGATACCTGTCCCAAGTACATAGACAATATGGTTTTTTTCTTCTTTCATTGAGGCCCATTAGTGTGTATCACTGGTACATCATCTGTCATAGGAAAATTGTATGATATGGTTGTTGAACCAATCTGCAGTACAAAAAGATTTGTCAAAACTATTGCTAATGCTCTAAATTCACGTTGTTCCCCCGACCAGGAACCAGACAAATCCTCCGTACCATGAAACACAACATAACCTCGCATTTACTGCTGAAATGGCTGGTAACTTGGGGCACATTTATCAGTAGTCGCCAAGGGTAAGAGATGTTGGCATGTGAGACATATCACATGTTCCTAGTGGAAGTCAGACATGATTTTGTGATTCAACAGAATGGTATACGAATAGCAAAAAAAAGGTCATCTGGTAAAATTAAAGGTAATCTGAGTTTAAAATCTTCTTTTTATTTGCCCAGTATTTGATTTCCAGGATCATCTAAATGCATGTGAGAAGGTGAAACTCTCCAAGGATGAAGTGAATCTAATTTGTACAGGAGAAAACAAAGAACTAGGGTTATTTTAAAAGGATGTTCAAATATTTCTTTTTAGGCCAGTTAGAAGACCAACATTAAGAGAGGTAATTTGGATATGAGCTCAAGCCACATGCTATAACCTCTTCCCTTGTATCATCACTGTGCTGTTCCAGCTGCTGGGTGAGCTAGTTTCAGCCTGATCAGCTCATCAACTAGGTCGCTGAATGCTATTACTGGTACTAGTGCCTGTGCCAGGAAAGGGACGGGAGTACATAGCCAGAGGGCAAGAGTTTGGTATGCGGTTCAGACTTCAACCAGTTTCAGCTGTGGAAGAGCCCTGCCTACAGTTTCATTTGACTGTTTATTTGTTATACTTCACCAGAGGGGAAGGGTTGGCTCTTTGTCTTGAAGGTGTTTTGCTTGTATGAGGGTTGTCAGCAAAGTTCCAGGAGGATTTGTGTAGTGTTCATGTAAGAACAGGTAAAAGGTAGCGCTAGTAAGGTGAGATGTTTTGCTGATGATACCATAGTACTTGGACTAGTCAAAAATAAGCCTTACTATGAGGAAGTACAGAAGGAGCATATTACAATGATTGACTGGACAAGAAAATGACAAATGAAATGTATTGTTTATAAATGCATACTAATGCATGTAGAAAAGAAGTTTTGTGTACCTGGCAGTCATCTCTAAATGAGAAATTAGAACTCAGAAGGGGTGTATGGAGTATTCTTCTGTGAAAAAGTTTGTTTTGCTAGGGATTTTTGGGAGAAACTGAAAACAATACGAGGAACATTGTAATTATGCCTACATTTTGACTACTGAAAGTAATTTTGAGCACCCACCTCAGTGAGCAATGTGGTACATCTAGAATTTCAGGGTCATCAGTATTGATTTCTGCATGAGGAAAGGTTGTGTGAGAAATTACTATTCTCTGCTTTTAATGTAAGAACTAGGCAACGTCAAATAAAATCAGGCAGAAGTTTTAAACAAACAAACAGTGCTTTTTGATAAAGTGCATAATCCAGCAGTATGTGCTGACAGTGTAAATTAGCTTTTAAAAAGTAAGACATCTATTCAGGGAGGCAGAGGCATTCAGATTGGATGTGTGCTTTCAGGTGGGTAACATCCTGGCTGTTCCACTTACTGGGCTGTGGTTCACACCTTGGAGCAGCCTGGGAGTGCACCAATGGATTCCCCTTCAGATTAACCAGAATATATGCTTCAACCTCCAATGAACATTCAGTGCCCAGGCCAAACTAGACATATTCTGAAAAGCAAACCCTTCTGAAGCGCGTAGTGTCAGTGTGGGGTCCCACTTGTATTAGTCTATTTGCTGCTGCAAATGCAGCCACAGATTCCACTCCAGCTCAGTCAATTAATGACTTTGATGCTGCTGGCTAGAAGTTATGTTGATTATTGGCAGTACTTCGGGTACTTACACTGTTTGCATATTTTTAATTTATGCTTCCGTTGCTGGCTGTTCTCGGTGTGTTAGGTGGCCTGACCCAGTCTCTTCCTATATTCTATTATTTCTATTTGTGCAAAAGTAAATTTTGCAAGTACGAGATGTGTCAGAGTACAGGTAGAGAGGCCTAGTAAAGATTTGATCTATGTTGTTTGCTTTAAAGACAAGAAATGGGGCTTATTTTTGTAATGAAGATGTATGTGGTCACCAGCTGGTGCAAAGCAGCATAATTGCACAAATCAATTAAGACAAACCAGGTGGTACTATCTGAGAATCTGACCTTTTGTGAATAAACACCACACAGTTCTGCAGGCCCAGAGTCTAAGGTTAAAACTTTATGAAAATGAGAAGTGTTTGTTTCAAAGATATTTTATTCAATTGGAAGTGGAATGAAAAATCACGGAACGGGTTAAGTTGCAATAATGTGACCCTTCTTTCCTTTTCATGTTGTGAGCGACGCTTTCGAATGATGTTTTTGGAGCCTGGGGGGGGAATCAGTGTAGATGACCAGAAGGATAGGGCTGTACCAAATGCATTGTTTATCTTTGTCATCTCTCAGCTGCATAATCTATGAGTGATAGTACATAACTGCTTGTAGTACATAACATCAGCATTGTTGGCGGAGTTCTAGCCCTATTTGTTTAAAATTCACTGCCTACAACTGTGTTAGGTTTGGGGCTAGCATATTTAACCATTTCCTGGTTTATTATTTTTTTCTAGAAAGAAGAAACTCCCTAAATCAAATATGAAAATAATTTACCTGCATCACCTTTGTAACAGAATATTACACTGGGACCTTTACAACATTCCTGTGAGACAGAGTATAGACAGAGGCATTTATAGGATTACAAAAGTAATCTGTGATGCAGCTGGGATTTGAGCTTTGGTCCCCAAAGGGCCAGATGCTGCCTTTTTGGCTAGGCTAATGCCCTGCCATGCCAATTTTCTCCATTAGGCAAGATGCTCTTTATAGTAGAGATCACCGCTTGAACTAGTGGGTATCACAAAAAAAGATGGATAAATGCATTTCAAAAACAGAACGGGAAATGTGAAATACAGAGAAACGTGAAAGGGATATATATTTTTGTGTGTGTGCGTGTGTTCGCTTCCTCATTCGGTACCTTAAGTGATTATTTTACATATTAAGGAGTGTATCGTGTCTGAGAAGAAGACATTGTAGGCTGTCAGAGAAAAGAAAAGCAATTAATGTAGCCATATACATTATTTCCTGTTAAATATGTTTGTAAAGTACTAGTATCTTGGAAATGCAGTGGGGAAAAAAAATGAGGCATGAGCCCACCTTCACCAGGAGATGGTGCTGTTTAATTTTTCACTAATTCTGAATTTCGTTCAACTGATGCCGTCATTTTCGAGGTGTGAATTAGACCAAATCCTGCGCACTTTGTTAGGGAAGAAAACCTACTGTAAAAGGAACTGCTTTGGGTAAGGGCTGCAGTACTTACTACTTTGTCATGCTCCAGACTGCAGGTTGCAGCCCAGAGGCAGTCCGTGGGACGTTTCTGCCTGCCTCATCTCCTCGCTAGATGCGGTGGTTGTGAAAACGTGAGCTTGTAAAAAGCCCGTTGTTAATTGTCTGAGCTTTCGCTTTCATGCCAACAAGGCAGGCCACTGCACATCTTTGCTCTGCACTCTGCAGAGCCCTCGCCAAAGCTCTCTGAGAGAGGCAGGAGAGGAAACTGAAATCTGCATCTGATAGCATCAGCTCCTGCAGCTGAACTACCCTGAACGTTGCTTCTCTCCTGAGGGTACCTCGTGCTGAAAATTACTTCAGGTCATTATATGTTTAAACAAAGATACCTTTAGCAAATGAACGCCACTTGCTAGTTTTATGAACAATATAGAATAATTATTTTGTTTCTTCATGTTGTTTTGCTTCTTCCTCTATCAATATGTTTGGCAAGGCAGCAGCCTGTCTTTAAACCACAATATTCAGTTGATCTTAATTGTTGATCCCTGCATTTAGTTTAATTTTTGGCTCAGTTTTGCGTAAATCAGAGGTAAATCCACTGTTTTTATGGAGTGGCATCTTTCTGAAAGGTTTAATCATAAAAGCCTGAACAAAACTTCCAGGCCTTGATAAGACCCTTAATACCTGGTTTACTTAATTGTGCAGATATACCTGGGTGGGTGTTTCTCTGTTATATCTTAGAGGTATATTTTATGCATTATCCAAATATGTAAAGACCTTGCTTCTACTGAGTCTTTTAGATAAATTTCTACATTTGAAAATGTGTCTATAACAAACAATATATTTTGTAACTGATAAATCAGTTTATACAATTTCTTTACACCGAAGACAATTGCTAACATACTGTACCTGGTGAGCTATTTTTGTAATTCGTTGTTATTTTGCTCTGTATAACCACCTGATCCCCTATGTATAGGGTGACTGGGTTGGACAAATTCCAAAAGCTGTACTGAGAAGACAAGACTTTGATGATGTCCCAACCCCATGTCAATTAGAGAATTACAGGTATGCTGCTGTTTTTCTGTCTTTTTTTTTTTTTTTTTTTTTTTTCTTATTTCCACATTATACTCTGGTTTGGAGACTAAGAATTACTTTGTAGCTTTGCCAGTGGCATGGCAACTGACAAAGATCCAGTAAATGGCTAAGCGTTTGACTGGATTATTCACGTACATTTTGTGGCTTGAATCTATAGAAAGGGGTTATTTTTCTGAATTTTTTTCTTTATTCTCCTCTACCTTGCATAACTCTAACAGCATTGCTGCAAGAATTCTAAGACTATTTTGTACATTATTACTAAATGTGAACTAGTACACAGGACTAAATTTATCAGCTTCCTGTCTAAGACTTGGTCTCTTCCTAATGTATAACCAAAACGAAAAAGTCAGTGTGTGTTTCTCTTGTTTCTGAAGCTAAATCCTAAAATAATTGATTTATCCAAAGGCTTGTATGGTTTTCCTCTAATAATTACGAATTTTATTTGTATTAATTTTCATTACTTTTTAGAAATGCAGTTTCTTTAGTTGTGCTTTCTCACTTTAATCCTCCTCACTAACACTAGCCAACTGTTGCAGCTCCTACCCGCAACTTTTGCAGAGAACTTGTTTACCATGAGGCAACTAAATGATAGCAGAACATTTTCCTCATAAGTAGCAGGCTTCTACTGCAGAAACACAGTGGAACTTCCTGATATTTCAGTCCATCAGGAAGGTCTGATTTTTTTATTTTTTTTTTTAAATATAAACATTGAAAATGCTGAAGGTTTATCTATCATGAATTTAAAACATTTTCAGAGTAATCATAGGAATATAGAAAATGAGGTATTATGACACTGTTCAGTGTACAGTGGGGGGAAAAAAGCTCAAAGAATATGTTGCTTCTTTAAATTCACTTTTATCTGTGTTTGCAGGATGAGGGTTTCACAGTAAAATGAACTTAAAAGACAGAAAGTTTAGATGTCTTAATGTTATTGCCTCAATGTCGTGCATGCAGTTGTGACTTTTATTATTTTTATATTTCAGTTTAAGCTAACACTTTATGTAATTTGCAGTATATTTTTATGCATATTTTTAATAACCTCTTTTCTCTCTTTTGCACAGTCCCAAGCATCCTCAGCCATTAAGGAGACCAGATCCAGCAACAGACCATTTTTCTAACCAGCGACCTCAATATGAGAAATTTGGCTATCCAAGCAATAATTTTGCCTTATGCAGGTTATGCAGAGGGGAGACAGTATCAGGTATGTATTAATAACATACCTAGGCATATATATTATATAATCATTTGTCTTCATACTGAGTACAAATTATCATAATTCAAATTGGTAGTATTTATGTCACTAAGTAAAGATGTGAGCTAATAAAAAGCCTAAAACCACCTTTTACTATACAGGCAATCTCTTCAGGAATATTACATACCTGCTAATTCCATTCTAGACTGGAAAAATTTTGCAATGTTTTAATCATTTTCTGAGTCATTTACACTTTGATACCACAACTCGTATAAACAGGATTCTCACCAAACTGAGGGGTGGTTGCCTAAGACAGCCCCTTAAGAACAGACGAGATATCCCTGCAGCTCTGGCAGAGGAATTACTGGAATTCTACGCTCTAACTTGCTGTACATTGAAGGGAATTCATATGGCCGACATGAAAAAATAAATGCCTAAAAGCTGTGTGCCCATTTCACCAATACTGCTTTTTCATGCCAGCATGTCTTGTGATTTCTCTGGGATACTGTGAAAGATCAAGCTATTAGTTTCCAGCCATGCTGAAAACTTCTGTAATGGCAATGTAGAAGAGTGCTAACTCCCATGTAACAACTGTCTTGTTACATTTACTGACAATGTAAACTTTTTAAAATTATAATAATTTTCCAAACTCTATCCTGAATAATGATACAACCAAATTTCCACTGATGCATGAAAAATATGACTGTTAATAGTTCTATTAGTATTTTCCTCTTACAAATCAGCTTTCCTTTCAGACTCTGAGGTTCCTGTTCCCTTCCCTCCACCACTTTGTAATTCAAACTTACTAAAGCTTCATGGAAAGTTGCTATTATACATTTCATGTACAAATAGTATGATGTACAGAGAAACTAAATTATTTATTCCAGAACTTATGAAATCATTTGAAATCACTTGTATAACTAAGTGTTCTAGCAGGCTGTTCTTCCCCTGCCTGGTCTTTCTGGCCCAGATGTTGATAGATCAGTATTTTGTGATTACAGTTGGTTTATGTAAATGAGCCTTTCAGGTTATTTCTGTACAGGAGGTACCAGTATAAATTATCAGTAAAAACCAGGCATTTCTCTTCATAATGGAGTTTAAAAAAAGACAAAATGGATAAAGTTTATTGTGAAAAGAAAAATGTTAACATTTTACAAAAAGAAAACTCACGTCAGAAAACTTCAGAAAGGCATATGTTTGAACTGCAGAAAAGTACTAAAAAGGTAGGGCCTTTAGCGTAAGTGGAAAAATAATTAAATAAAAAGGAGTTGTGATGTGCTTTCACTGTCCTTATTTAAGATGAGAATATTACCTGTGTATTTTATTGTACATTTGTTGCCAGTCATGCATTATATCGGAGCCTGTAACCTAATTTATCCATCTGAAGTGTTCTTCCTCTTCCCCCCCCCCCATGTCATGTAATATCTGCAAAAATAATTTTATGCGTAGAAAAATCTGGTAAGTATTCCAAGAAGTATGTGTGTGCGTGTGCATTTTAAGAGTCCTGCATTCCTAATTGTTTGCCGTTAACTCAGTGGAAGAATGATGAAGGAAGGAAAAACAACAGGATTTTCTTTCCAGAGTAGTAGCTTTGGTCTATGGATTACTTGCAAAGGATCACTACAGGGTCAAGAGAAATGTACGTGGCCACGTCTGGCCATGTTTTGTCTTCCACAATAGCCCTGTGATTTCTTTGACCCTCCTGTTTAGGCCACAGAAACTTCCTTCAGTTTTTTTTAAAAAACCCACCTCAATAGCAATAAAATGTTCTGCTGTTGCTGCTTTCTAGTTGGCCCTACTGAAATGCTTTTAAATACTGCAAAACCTGTTTCAGTTTGTGTGCACAAAGTCTTAATATGTTCAGTTATTTGCATGAGAATCATCTCCCAAAGTTATCGGTGAGTACACATTCGGAAGCAGCGCATATATTCAGATACTAATAAAAGAAATATAAAAATGTAGTTTGATTAGATACAGATTATTTTAATAGCAAGCATACTGGGGAGCATATGTCATGCTACTGATTTAATTCTAATCTCTTTACAGAAATACTAAGTACCAGTGCTTCCTATATCTGAAACGACTTGGAATACTGCGTGATCAATGGACGATCCAAATGCTGAGAGATCAGTAAGACCTTGTGGGCTAGGACACAGAGGAAATAGCTACAACTATTAGAAAGCACTAAAAGTTATTGCAAAGAAAAGGTATAGAAGATAATTATAAACCAAAATATGATATTAGCATCCGATTTGTTTACTGTGTAATTGATGACAACTTTTTGTGACTACCTGATTTTACAGTTTACATAGCTGCTTCTCAGTATTGCTTAAATTGTTGCACATTTATCGGGACACAGGGTTCTTTTGTGATTAAGCGTATGTCCTATGCCTAAATGACAAGAAGTACCTATCACAAAAAGCCGCCCTTCCTCAGAAGAAACTCATGAGAAAGGAAAAAGTCTTCTCAAATTTCAGCATGAGAAATTACAAATATGCATGCTAATCATTCTTCCTTTTTTGCTTCCCAGAATGGTTTGAATCCACATCAAAGGGAAAGGGGGGTAAGGGGTTGCATCTTTTCATATTTCTCAGGAAGGCTTGTCAAAGACAACTTTTGCCAGGTACAGTTTTTGTTTCTCAGTGTCCATTTGGCTCACCCATTTATTCGTGATGTTTGCTCCACTCGGTGTCATAATCTTCCTCCACATGCTGGTGAGCTGTGGTTCCGAATCTGATGCTGTTAGTAAGGCCGTGAATTTCTCTTAACGATAATTATGAAGATTAAGATTCTTCAGGGTGTTGTAGCATGTAGAGCCTGTTGTGCCCTGACTGACATTGCTTTGGTTTTCCCCTTAAAGAGCCAATATTTAAAGAAAGAAAACAACAAATTACATACAATTTTGAACTGTGTAGTAAGAATCGGTATTCTTGTTACACCCATAATCTGCAGAATTAGGTAGAAGGGAAGGCTCTGTTCTCAGGCATAGCCACTTAGTCTCACTGACACTGGCAGTGTTGTACAAACATAACCAAGGCACTCTGGTGCCCACTATCCTAAAATGTATCAAATACTGAAGTATTTATTGACTGATGTAGCAACCTCAGCTTATGAGCCCATTCCGTTGTCCCTTGTTGCTTTTTCACTTTGTATTCCATTGTCATCTTGTTGATCCTATGAGCTGAAATGGTTTGCCTTTAAAAATGCAGTGGCTTTCTTTGTAACTTGCTTTGGAAATAAGGAAAATAAACGAAGCTATGGAAAATTGACTACCTTGTCACTAACTAACAAATTAAATGAAGTCCCAGATATATTTCCCATTTTCCAAAAAGTCTCAAGCACATTACTTAATATTTACACTAAATGATTCTTTTTCCTTAGTTTCACCTATTACCTAATACTATCAGACAAAACCAGAATCTTAACGTTTTTAGAAAGAGGAAAATACTGATATTTCTTTTATATAAATTGGAATGCTCTCCTTGCAACAGCTCCATGCCTTAACTCCATAACTGCATCCTGGCACTTCCAATGCTCTCCACAACTCTGTTATTGCCCAGACTGTATTGGCTTTCCTATTACATTAGTACATTAGTAGAGAAGCCCGAAACCTATTCAGACCCCTTAATTTTGCTTCCTGTTCCTTGCAAGTATTGAGTGAATAGGTATGGCTTCCTGCTGGGGGAAAAAGGAAGGGTGGCTCCAAAGCTGGCAGTTTTTCTTGGCTTTGTAACTTAGCTGCCATTCTAGCTGGTATCCTCTAATCTTCAGCCACGATTGCCTTTGGTTGGTTGGTTGGTTGGTTTTGTTTGTTTGTTTCTCCCCCAATGTAACAAATACCCAAAGTGGCTAAGTCTCGCTGGTTTCACTTCTACTGCTGCGAGATACCTCTGGGCATTTAAGTCTGGACCTAGCACATACTGAGGGCAGATTTGCCAACTGTTAAATCATCTAATCCTGGCAGAGGAATTACTCACGGACAGTTGAAATCACAGGCACCAAAATTCATTAAAAAGAATCCAAAGATCTTCTGAATGTGGACTCTTTGCAAACCTGCACTACAATGTCTTCTGAGACTGCAGACAGCCTAGGACAATGCTTGTACATATCAATGTTAAGAATTTTATTGCCAATTAAAGCACAAAGCAGCTAAATGTGCATATTAGTAACATCTGCACAGCCAGCTTGAAGCAGCACCTTGACCAGGGAATGAAACATGGAAGAATGCCATTGCTGTTACTTGTCTCACCCACTGTTCTTTCAACGGGCAAGTTCAGTAAAAGCATCCTACTATCATCCAGTTATTTTTCAATTTCTATCAGAAACAAGAGAAGTGAAAATGGTTCTCTGTTATCTTCAGAAACATACACAAATGGTGTTAGCAAATCTGTTTAGATCCTAGGCTATCAGTTTAAACTACTTTGACCCCAGAAAGTCAGATCCTAATGTGTCAAGTGAATTGCTTTTTTTCTGTCACTTCTTAACCTCCAGTAGTGCCATAATTTAACAATCTCTGCTTGTTGTTGACCTCTAGGTCTGTTTACCAACCTGAAAGCGATCACAGAATTTGAGAGTGTTCAATTTGATATTCCACTGCTCCTTTGAAAAGGAACAGGAGAAAGAGATAAGGCAATCCTGTCAAATATACGTGGTGCTGGCAAGAGAAGAGCTATCTGGAAGGTATGCACTCATGCTATTTAAATTGAAATGCATAAAGTTTCACAGAGAACGAAGCTTTCTTCATCAGACTTTTGCTGTCTGCCCTTTAATCTCAGGCAGATCAAGAGTTGCAGGACATCAGCCACACAGATAGGCACTGCTCCTGATACACTTAACCACTCATGGTCAGGTCATCAGTATTAACATCTGGCAGTTGTATGTGAAAGAAAACTGTAAAGAAACTGCTTGAAATACTCTCGTGTCACTTCTAACAGCAATAATAATATTAAGGAATACCTTTTTGAATATGCCATCTGCCAAGCATTGCGCTTCGGTTGTTTGCCTCTTACCTGGAAAGCAGAGAAGCTCTGTAATTCTTTGAAATCTGTGTTCTGAACTGAAGGGTAAGGAGCATTTCTGGTCATCTGCTAGGTATCATGGTTATGATGTGCTACTTCCCCGTCAAGTATAAACAATTTAAATTGATACAGAGAGTGGTGTTTTGGCTTTTGTGCATTCTTTGTGATTCACTGCTGCACTTTTTGATACTTGGATCCCCGTGATCTCAGTGTCTTGGTGGGTTTTCGTTCTCTGCTTCTGACCAATGCTTTGAATAGATTTCCCTTATCATTGCTGCCTCCCTGTGCAAATTTACATGTGGGGTCTGATGTTGAATGTTTTTGCCACACTGTTGGCAATAGCCTTGTTGTTGCTTGTTGCTATTTTATGCTCGTTTTGCTTTTGAGATTTCCCTTGGTATTACTCTGGAAGACAGAATCCAGCATAGATGGGATTTTGTTGAAGAAAGGGTTAATTAATCTCCCTGTAGTTCTGCTTTTCTGATTGTATCACCTTGTGAGATTCTCTCTCACCATTTTCCCAAGTATTCAGTTTTGTGATTACCTTTTTCAGGTATTTTTCCTCTCGTTCCTTAATTGTGTTGATCAGTTTGAAATTACTTTCCCATTAGAATGCCTATCTTTTGCTAAAGCTGGAAGAACCAACTAGAATGTTCTTCATGCTATATTTACTTTGGTGTGTGGCATGTTACGGACAGCTTTACCCCACTATTCTGCTCCTTACCCCTTAAAAGGAGAAAGAAGGGGAGGGGAGTCAAATTGTAGGAGAGGTCTCCAAATTCTGTGCTGAGGACTTTAAAGTCCAGGAGTAAGAATCTTTTAAGAATCACAGAAGAAAAAAACCCCTTGTAACTCTATTTAACTGCAATTTATAATTGTGTAGTGCAAAATGAGATTTACTTGCATGATTTCAGTACCTAAACATAGCTGCCTGGTGCCATTTTTGACACTCTGTGGCATTCCATCTGATGTCCCACTGCTGTTTTAGAAGAGGGCAAGTCTTCTGTAGGTCATCGTATCTGCTATATCCATTTTGGACATCCTACTAGACATTCAAGCAACTGAATACCACTGTCCTTAAAATGAATTTCAAATGTAAGGCAAAACTTTATAAAACAAACACTCATGAGTTATCTGTATTTCAACCAGAAAGAGAAAACAATTCCTTGTGTTTGCCTAATGGTGTTTGAAATTTGACCGTTACAGTAATACAGTCTATTCAACACAGTTCGTGCGCCAATTTAACAAGTCAGTTTCTAAACTAGAGGTGCGTGCACCCTAAAAATACTCTTAGCTTCAAGTGGGTTTGGGAAACTTAACAGTTACAACCCATTTAGTTAAACCAGAGAACAGACCTTATGGGCTTCTCTAGCCCAAATTTTTTGCATATCGACACTTGTAAGCGTATGCCATTTTTAGGTGTTGAGCAATTTTACTGATGCAGTTACTAAGGTGTATGCATGCTAATTCTTTAGAAGACTTTGAAAATTTTTTTCTTCCTTTTTTTTTTGCTAGACCTATATTAAGAGAACTACTTGGCTAGAGATGCTGGTATTCACACAGACACACCCAAAATGATGGAAAGAAACAAAAGGCGAAGAAAATACTGTGTCTTACACCAGCACTTTCTTCCAAGTTACTATTGGTGTTGGGGTTTTATTTTGTTAACTGTATTCTTGAGACAAGTAACGCCGGCAAGGTATTCTGAATACCCTAACCCATGTCTTTAATGTACAATAACGAAGCCAAGACAGTCGCAGCTGCCTGGCTGAGGCACCTTCACCTTTCTTGGGAAACTAAAGGCAGACGGGAGGACGGCGACGCTGTACCGGTTCATTTGGGACATCCAGTAACCTTTTTTTGAAACCCTCGACGGTCACACGTGCTTTTGCGTTCTCTCCGAAGCGTCTGTCTGTAGAAATACGTGAAATAGGGTACAGAACACAGAAATAGGGCTGGAGCTGACCCTCGTTTGGGCAAAGAATTTCTGAAACGCATCCCCTCGAGCCGGGGCAGAGCGGGTGTATGGAAAACACACGGCTCGTCGCTTCTGGTTGCTTCCCGCTGCTCGCGGAGCGGCTACGGGGCGTTTGTAGGGGGGAACGGGCCCGGGGTCCCTCCTCACGCCCCCCCCCCCCCCCGCCGGCGCCTGCCGTGCTGGTCGGGGGTCGGCTGTAGGCTCCTCCGTCCGCCTGCAAAGCCGCGGCGGAGCCCACCGGCCCCTCTTCCCCCTGAGGAGAAGGAGGAGGCGGGGAGGGGGATGACGACCTGCCCTTTCCTCAGTGTTTCCCGGCGGGGGCCCGAGGCAGACTACCTCACGGTCGTCCCTCAATAAGCGGTGGCGGCGAGGGACGCGGGGGTGTCCCGGTTCGGCTCGATTCGGCTCAGTTCGGCTGGGCTCGGTTCTTCCCCCCGCCCCCCCCACCGCAGGCAGAGTGAGGGCGCAACGGCCTCGGCGCGGCGGGTGCGCCTGCTCGCTCGGCGCGCGCGCGCAGTGACGTGCGGCGGCCGCGGCGAGGCCGGCGAAGGGAAGGGGAAGGGGGGGGGGGGGGGGGGGAAGGCAGGCCGCGCGCGCTCGCGCCCCGCCGCCCGGCCCAGCCTGTGATTGGTGCAGGCCCGGACCCGGCGGACCCGAATGCCAGGCCGCGGCGGCGGCGGCGGCGGCGGAGTCCTGCGGCCCCGGGCCCCCCCCCTTCCCTTCCCCCCCCACCCCTACCCCCCCCACCCCACCCCCGGGGCCCAGCCGCCCGGCGCGGGGACCCGCACAGGTGAGCCGAGGCGTCGGAGCCGGGCCGGCGGGGGAAGGGGGACAATGGAGGCGGCTAGGCCGCACCGCAGGCCGCGCCCGAGGCCTGACAGGGCCGCCGCTGCCGCCGGGACCGGCCGCTGCCGCCGCGGTCCTCCCGTCGTCGCCCCCCCCCACACACAGACACTCCCTCGGCGGGGGCCGGCGAGTCTCGGCCGCCGCGGGCGCGGGGCGGGCGGTGCCGGCGGGCCCCGCGGCCGAGGGGGGCCTTTTCGGGCGGCCAGAAAATGGCGGAAAACAAGATGTCGGCCGGCGGGGCGGGGAAGGCTTGCGGGCTCCCCGGCAGCCGGGACGCGGGGGGGTTATCCCCGCCTCCCCCTTTTCCCGGGACGGCCGGCTCCGGCGGCCGCGGGGCAGGAGCCCGGCGGCGGGCCGGGACGCGCGGGCGGAGGCCGCCGAGCCGAGGGGAGGCCGCGGAGGGCGGCGGGCCCTTCCCCGCGCCCCCCCCTTCCTCCGGCCGCTCCGCGGGCTCCTATTGTCTCCGCGCTCCTCCTCCTCCTCCTCCTCCTCCCCCCCGGCGCGGCGGCACCGCCGGCCGCTTCTCCCCAGGACCGGGAGCGGCTGGCGGCCGCTTTGACGGCTGAGTCAAGGGGTTCCGCGGGGCGCGGGCGGGGGAAAAGGCTCCGCTCCGGGTTTGCCCGGCCGGCACGGCGGGTTCGCCCGCCCCGCCGACAGCCGCGTTCCCGATCCCGCCGCCCGGCGGCGCGCCCGATCCGCGAGCACGCGCGGGAGGGCTCCTCCGCGGCCGCGCAGCCCCGTCGCCGCCAGCCGTGTGGGGAGCGGTGGGGTGGCGGGTCTGGCAGCCCCGGGAGCCGGCAGCCCCGGCTGCGCGGTGGGTTGAGGCGGCTTGTCGCCCCTTCGCCGCCCGTGGGTTTGGTTTTTTTTGTTGTTGTTGCGGGAGGTTTGGTTTCTGCTGGGGATGTGACACGCGGGTGGAAATTCATCTCTGCCGTTAATTTCTCGAAGAGCCTCGAGCGCCTGTCGGGCGAAAACTCGTTTCACGGTTTTTTTGTCCTTGTCGTTTTAAACGGATTTAGAGTGTAAGTTTTCGTGGATGCTTTAGGGGCGAACACAATAAAGGACTTTAAAATGGATACGTTAGGTTTTCATACCCAGTCTTTTTTTCTGCCAAGGGCTTGTGTTGACCTGTACGCTGTTTTATGAATTGCGTTTTTCTGCTTAAGATTTCTGCGTAAGCAGGATGGTTTTCGTTGCGTTTCTATTGGTTGCTGCATTAAAAATTGGGGGGAAAAAACCCCCAAAACCCTGAAGCGTCTGCAGGGGAGGATAATTCTCTTGTTTTCTTCTTGAACCTGAATGTTAAGAGATAAGATAATTAGAGAGCATCTGCTTTTGATTTTTCAACTACATACAAGTTTATCTGTTGTGTTACATTGCTCTGCGTCTGAGCTTGGTCCTTTTGGTTTAATCAAAATGTCATATGCAGCTTACGAATATCTGAAACACCTGAGGAAGTATGACCGTTGTGTTTTACTTTATTGTACATAAACAAGACTTAAATATTATTGGGAAGAAATTCACTATTTTAAAGGAGTCCTTAAGGGCTGACCATGCAAATATGCTTTATGTGAGAATGTATCGCCTGAACGTGTTGGGAATAATCGTATGTGTAAACTGGGGAGATGCTTAGCATTTGCAGGACCACACTGTCTAGGATATAACAAAATGTATTAAACACAGGCTCTTTATTTAGGTAGATTTATTAAGTTATGATTGGCATTCTGTAGAAATATTTTTTTATGTTCTAAAAATTTTAAATATGGCAACAATGCCTGGAAGCCAGCATATTGATTGGGAGCATCATTGTACCTCTGGGTACAGGAGTGACACCCTTTTTTTCCTGGGTGGAAGTGCTGAAGCATTCATTTTTTTTTCCCCTCCTCCTTAAAATACTTTGTTGAAGATCTCTCAATTTAGGGTGTTTTCTGAAAGCGTTCTCAAAAAAGAATAAAATGTTAATACTTACGATATTTTTATGGGAACAGTAAGCTAAGAATAAATCAGTGTGCATACTAAGAGCAGTGTTTATAAGGGCTTGGGCCTTTAACAGTTTTTCAGTTGAGTGTTGCTATTATGTGTTCCCAGGTAGCCCCAAACTGGCAACCATTATCTTTGGTTTTAAAAAATCCCATTTACAGTAGTAGTTTATAGTAGTGTTCTTGCTGGTAGACGGAGCGGTCATACATCCCCTTTTTTTTGACTCTAAAATTCATTGCCTAGTCTCAGCTGAGCCTTGTCTGAGGAAGAGCTTTGGTATAAAGGACTGAAATAGGTTAAAATCGACCTTATCCTGAAGCTAGTTAGAAAGAGAACTATATTTTTCAAAAAGAGCAAACCAATTTCAGATACATACATATTTTAAAAATTTAGCCTTGAGACACTGCTCTGGGACTCTCAGTTTAGATTTCATGAAATTCTTCATTTTGGGATCTGATGGTAATATACTCCTTCCTGGTGCAAGATAGTGTGCTATAATTAAAAAAAAAAAAAACCAAACAGTGAAAATATTAATGGAATGTTGTAAAGTTATATAATTGTACTGGCTGATGCTAATAAAGCATTTTCACAGTATTTTCTTCTAAATACATAGAGGAGAAGGAGAATTGAGAGGAAAAAACCTGAGATCTTAATAGTTAGAGGCAAGAGGGGTATGGATAAGTGTAGGATTATGACGGTATACAGAAATGCGGCTTTCTGCCTTATTTCTCAGTCCATTTTTAAAACATACGATTGGACCACTTCTGTGATCATGCGGGTATATAATATGGCGTACTACAGAAAAAAGCTGTGAAGAACCACAGTTAATCACTGTTTACCGTTTCCAGTAATAAGATTTGCATGCATATGTAGTGTGCCCAACGAAATCATTTGCACTACTGAAATCTGTGAGCAAAAATACCCAGTTGTAGCAGAATTGGGGGCCTTATCTGTTGTTAATTGTTCCAGCGTTAGCACTAAGGGGTTTTTCTGCTGTCGCTGCATTCCTTTAAGATCCAAAAGTATATATTAAAAAAGACCAAATCTGCGATTGCATAGTTGGTGCAACTCTGTCCTTTGTCTGCACTGAGGGTTTAGAAGAATATACTTAGGTAATGGTTGGATGCCAGCTGCATCAACCAAGGTACAGCTTCAGCATGTTTATTGCTAGCGTGTCATCATCCATCTCTGGTTTTAGTGGAAGTTTGAGGTACTCATAGTACTACGTGCACAGAAGGTGCCATCCCATAACTTTAGTAATTTTTATAGTCCTGTTAGCTACCGGGAAAATACTCCTTTTAGTGATAATTTGCTTTGCTTGCAGAAATTTTAATTTAAATTAAAATTACAGTCTTACTTTGTATTGAATTTTCAGTGTAGCGCAGTAGGTAATATAGTTGGGCATCTAATTATATAATCTGAAAAGAATTGAAGTTGCTTATTGAGATGGAAGAAAAGCCTAGCATATTCTTCTTGTAATCTCAGATTGATATAATTTAAAATAATTTTTCATATCCATTTACATTAAAAAAGAAGGATTATCCAAGTGTAAAGGCTGTGGTCAGGAAATTGTAGAGTATTGCCTTAATTCTGAAATGGCTATATTAAATTAGCCATTTATGGTCTAGAGCTGTGTCTTATTTTGTAATAGCAAGTGTTTGTTAGCTACCATAAGAGTTTGATGGCTATGACTATAATTCAGGAGTGATAGAGCATTGCACTAAGATTCTGAAGCTGCTTTGTAATTCCTACAGTGGTGAAAGAATTTGATTTTGGAGCTAAAACTTAAAGCTACATTGAAATTTGATTGTACGGGTGGAATTGTTAGTTAAATCCTTGACTACTTTCCTCATTGATAAAGTTTGACTTGCGTTTTTATAATACTAGCTGGTTTGTGGAACTAACTTGCTCTGTTATGGCATCATCAAGAAATTACATCGGGGAATTCTTGTAGCTCTGTAAGAAGAATGCTATGTCATTGTCGTCCCCAAGAATTAGTATTGTAGATTTAAAGACAATTTGAGAGAATTAGATTTGAGCAAATAATACGGGGAGAAAGCGTTGAAAGGGTGATAATGACACTAGGTGATACAAGTTCTTTGGTTCTTTTGTATTCTCAGTTAAGTTGAAACCTCCTTGGGGTGGATCCGTGACTTTTTCTTGAAATTGCCATCATTGTGGACTGCTTGCTGCTTCCTTCACTTGAGGATTTCAAGAGTGTAAGAGAAGGAATCTCTGCTCAGTTCCTTCCTTGACAGTGAAGATGCAGTAAGCATGGATTGTCTTTTCCACATACTACTTCTTTCTCTCGTTACTCTGTTTTGTATTTTTTCATATTAAAAAAAACCCCAAAGACGAAATTGCACACACCTGGCGTGTGTGTTGTGGCCTGCACAGTGTAGCCATTCTGCATCACCCGCTGAAGTGAAGGCATTTAACACAATCGTAAAAAAGGAGGCAAAGCAGTGTAGCACCAAAATTGACTTTTCACGTCATCTCACCTTGGTGGCTTTCTGCCTGGCTTGAATGACATCTGGAGCATCAGTTTCCACGTGCAGACCGAGCCTGGTGCCCGACGCAGTAGAGACCGCCTGATGCTGTGGGTCAGCCCAGTGCAGCGTGGCCCTTGGCACTGACAGAGTGCCAGCATCTCCCTTCTCGATGGCGACTTGGTTTGGTACCAAGGATCCAGCGCTGTCAGTTCTGGTGAGCCACAAGTGCTGCAGTAAACTTAGTAACTGGCATTAAGATGCTTTGATCTGTTTGGTTTTTGGGGTCCTTTACCGTGGACTCTAGTGCCTGTTATTGATAGAGCTTCATGTTTTAAGAGAAATTAACGTCATGTCTACTGCAAAGTTTAGTTTACTTCTGGATTAGTGCGATAGTGAGTTGCATTAGGTCCTGGCTCTTTCTGGGTCCCTTGATTCTGTCTTAGAGGTATCTCAGCAATTTCAGGCGCTTAAGCCATTTATTCTTACAGCTTGGCTTATTTTATTATTTGCCTTGCTTGACTATGTTACCTCTTAATGCTACTTGGTATGTTTCATTGCAGTAGGGTTGTCAAATATGTTGTATCACAAAGTACTAGAAGTTTCTGTCATATTTTGGGTTTAAGTGCACAGACCTAAACAAATTCTTGCGGTAGGGTAGGGGTCAACTTTTTATGAGATTCAGAAGAGCAAAATCAAGGTTGGTACTACAACAGAAAAAGTACCGTCTTTCTGAGACTTGCTCTTAAAAGCATTTGTGCTTCCTATTCAGCTTGCACTGACCTGAGCTCTTATTCTGCATTCCCTTCCCACAACTCCTAAAACTCTTCGTTTTCTGTATGATACTGTCACTTATTTGCAATTCTTGGGTATGAGGGGGCAAAAAAGTACAAGATTTTAGTCTTGTGCAACAGAGATTTTTCACCTGTGAAAGCCTTGGTCTCTGTATACTCCTGTGGCTGCTTCTATGGAGTCGCTTCATCTGCACTGAGAACTTGTGTAAAAGTCTTTTGGGTTGCAGCAAATTGCAAAATAATTCAAAATCCCTATGCTTTAATGCTTAGTAGCAATGCAAATAGCATGGAGGAATGCTAATTTATCCTTCTCTCTTGTATTTTATGGAAACGCTGTCAAAGAAATGTTACATGCTTTCTTCTTCTCTGAAAGCAAGCTTGTGTAGCTGTACCTTATGAAGGAGATTCAGCATCCTCAAGACAGATAAGATACCAGAAATGGAGATCTTGGTAAAACTGAGTTTAGTGAGAATCTCAACGTTTACTCTCCATGTGTGAAAATTCTTGGATGTAATTGGAATTGAATTTTAATGAACGCGAGAATCTCAGAAGTAAAACTCAAGAGTAAAACTGGCATGGCTGTGTGGCAAGGTTTGAGGAACTGGTGTAATTTTAAAAGATTGAGGAAAATAGGCAAGTCTGACAAAAGAGAACTCGGGAAACAGAAGCCCCTAAGCATTAAGGGGAATTAGAAGAGCCAAAGCAAGAAAGCAGTTGTCAAAAACACAAGAAAAGAAAGAAAATGAAGCTAAAGAAGTAACACTGAAGGATAATGGTGGGGAGTTGACAAAGAGTTCGCGGGTCTGTTCTATCAGAAGCTTTAAAGGATCAGTTTTCTATTAGAGGGATATGGCAGATAGCTGCATAGGACCAGCTTTTCCCTGGCAGCGGAAATGAGGCAGCACAGAAGGGACAGTGTTGGAAGATGAGATTTCTAGAATAAGCTGACAGTTTTGAAATAAAATGTCAACCAATATGCATAATACAGTCCTAACGCTGGAATGGTAAACAGAGGTGTCAGCACAGAAGTCTGTTGAGCACTGTTGCTTCTTCAGTAAGTATCATGGCAATGAAGATGTTGAAATAAGCTGGTCTTTCTTACGCTTAGCTGTTGCCTGTTATAATGGGTAGTTCTGCACTATGCATGCAAATCTAACTGAGGGCTCATTAAATGTTGTACCAGGCCTTTTGTCAGACTTTTTTTAATGATATAGAGGGGTTCGTACACAACCGCTGGAAGAGAAAATCAGGTTCAGCACTTTTGTTCTTGTAAGTTTAGTGCGCTATGCAACTTTTTCAAAACTTACCTATAATTAAACAATGTTGAATTAAATTTACACATTAAAATTTGTTTTGAAATGTCTGATAGATACAAAATTATGAAAGAATCTGGAAAATTGATACTCTCAATGCAATTCTCATCTTTCTTCGATGCAGCTCCACACATCCATAATCACCAGTCTTGATAATTAGTTAAAGAGCATATACAGACAGGGATAGAGAAAGGTGACTTCTTCGTGCGTAGTTGCTAATATGTGTTATTATGGTGTTGATGTGAGAGATATATATATATTATGTAGTTAGTAATAGCACGTGTGCGCCCTTGATGTCCGACTTGTATTTCTTGCTTCTACAGACAGCTACAGTTTGTTTAAGACAAAGTTAACTTGCTTCTGGACAAAGTTTCTGCTTCTAGATAATAAGTTACCTGTAACTAGGTTCAGTTGCTTACTAACGTGTTATATTGTTTTGTTACTATGGCCTGATGCTACTGCTGGTATTGCAGGTGAGATCTTTACTGTCAGTCAGTGAGCTGTCACCCTATGGAGATAGTCTCATAAAACTGCAAAACTATTTTAATGTTCAGTTTGCAGTAGGGAAATTGAAAGTTTAGGTATTTCTTGTGCTTACTGCTCCTAGAAATAATGTAATGTTTAAGTCTGTACCTCCACATGCTGAAGGTAGCTAGAAAGCACTTTCCAGTTAAATTCTACAGAATATAAACAGAACTGTTCTAGGCTAAGCAGTAACCAAAGACTTACATAAAAACCCCTTTTAAGTCCTGACCAAGAATTACTGACTTGTTTGGTTTCACTTGCATGTGTAATTCTTGATTACTGGAGGGCTACTTATGGATGGAAACATTTTCAGGATTTTAGGTCAAAAAAATATAAAACCAAAAGAATAAAGCAAAGCAAATTGTATGAAGTACTGCATGCTTTTTTCTTGAATTTTTGAATAAATACTTTTCTGTGTTTGTCAGTGTGACACATTAATCCAGTAAAGCTAATCAATGCAATAACACTGTTCAATATAAATTATGATTTTGTTTTTATTGCAGTTATTTGTGAATGAACTTAGCTGAATATGGATCCAGGTGGTGGAAGTCTTGGACTGCAAACACAAGAATCCAAAATGCCTCACACTATGATTATGCAGGATTTTGGTAAACGTTTTAACTATTAAAAATAATGAATAAAATCAAGACTGTTTTTTCTGGGTTTTGCTATATGTTTATAAATTATATCAAGATGTAGAGTTGACCAACATAATAATGCTACTTGCATGACTTTTTTTGAGAAAATTCAAAATTTAAGGTGGTGTGTATGTCTTTATATACTTTAGTTGCTGATCTTGAAATAGCCACTTATTCTAAAATATTGAAGTAATTCTGGAAGAAAAAAAAAAAAAACCCGAAGTACAGTCTGTGGCCCAAAGTGCTCTAGATGAGATAGAAAATGTTTTTGGGAGTTCAGCAGTTTTGTGGTGCATGTGCTTCTTGAAATCACATTGACTGGTTGTTCCATTTCCCAACATACAGAAGATGTAAATAACATCCAGTACAGGATGCAGACAACATCTGAGCTCTTGTGTGCTTACCTTGATCACTGTCTCCAGTTCTCCTTCAGGGTATTTCAGTATATGTGGTGGGAAATAGTATTTTTGTCTGTGTGACAGCAGATAACTTACTATGTAGGCAACAATTTACAGATTTAGCTGAATCTGCATGTTCACATGTGCTTAGAAGTCTTCTGTCAGGAACATCAGTCCTGGGACTGCACTGATGTAAGAAAACTTGTTTCTAAATTGGACTTTTTTTTAAAATGAATACTGTTTCTTTTGGTGGCAGTGCTAAATAACCTCAGCAATTTTGAAGGTTTAGAGAAAGGACAGCAAGAGATCTCCAGTCTCTTCTTTGTGGGTCTCCATTTCTGCATTATGACAGGAGGTGACCACCTCAAGTATTGGGAAGGACCATGTCTTTGTTCTAACATGAATTAGTACTCTTCAGAGTGTACCAAAATAATCGCATTTGCAATACAATGCTGAATAATTTTAATTTTTTTTTCATTCTGATAAGAACCATTTTCTTGAGTGTTTTATTCATTAAAACTGCTATTATGTGTGCATTATTTTTTATGTATAGAAAAGTAGTCTGCAAATATGACTCTCCAGTCAAGTCTGTTAATGAAAAACAGGTTTCTGCTTCTAGTCATTCCTTGCAACGTGGCAAGTTGTTGGAAATTGTTCTATAAATATTGCATACAACTGAGTATTTATTTTTATCAAGGCCCATGCAGTCTAAAGGATGAGAATCCTTTTATTGTAACAGCAATTAATGTATTATTGCCATACTTCCAGTATCATGCAAGAATTCTGTGAAGGTTCAAACTGCTACTGTAGTCAAATGTTTTCTAACTGGACTTTAAAAAAAGGTGAAATTGCAAACTGGCCTGTAGTTTTTAACGTATTGGCATTGTAAAACCTAAATTGGGGGCAAACTCCACATTGTGTCTTAAAGAAGTGGCATGTTTTGTTTTTCTTAATTTAAAGAATACAGGCTGCTTTGGGTAGTCTTTATTGGGTGAAATGCAAAATGTGGATTGTTGAAAAGTAACAGATTTGTACATCTGTGTTTAACTTATCTATAAAATTATTCCGTTCCTTATCTGAACTAATTGCTAATGCAATAATTTTAACCTTTTTCTCCTCATTATAATTGTTTCATAGTGGCTGGAATGGCTGGCACTGCTCATATTGATGGAGACCATATTGTTGTATCAGTCCCCGAAGCTGTCCTAGTTTCTGATGTTGTTACCGATGATGGAATAACTCTTGATCATGGCTTAGCTGCTGAAGTCGTCCAAGGACCTGACATCATCACTGAAACTGATGTTGTAACAGAAGGTGTAATTGTTCCCGATTCTGTTTTGGAAGCTGATGTTGCTATTGAAGAAGCTTTAGATACCAGTGATCATGTTTTGACTTCTGATCTAATAACAGAAACCGTTAGAGTTCCTGATCAGGTTTTTGTGGCTGACCTTGTCACGGGTCCTGATGGACATTTGGAGCATGTGGTGCAAGACTCTGTGTCAGGAGCCAACTCTCCTACAATGGTTTCAGAAGAAGTTCTTGTAACGAACTCAGATTCTGAAGCAGTCATTCAAGCAGCTGGTACTGTTCCTGGCTCCACAGTGACTATAAAAACAGAAGACGATGATGATGGCAAGAGTACATCTGAAGACTACTTAATGATATCTTGTAAGTTAAACAAAGGTAGATATAAACAGGAGATTATCTGAAGTAGAAGTGGTCTGGTGGGGAGAAGGTACTATAACCTGACTCTTGCTGCATTCTGTACTGGAAGTCTCAAATAGTAGTCTGTTGCCCAGTTAATTTTTGGTGTCTGGATTTGGGTTTTCTTGATGAAAAATCCATTATTGCTGGTACAGCAAGAAGAAGAATGGCATTCATGCTGTTGAGTGAATGAGTGTGTATGTTTGTGTTTCTGAAAGTAGATATTCCTGAAAATTGAGAAAAACACACTCGGAAGTTAAACATTTCACATATTTTGAGTATACTACTTTTTTTAAAAAAAAAAAAAAATACACAGGTATATTACTATGTAGATTACTACATTACATATGTAGATTAATGTAAAAATAATATGCTGGGTTTAGTCAATAGAATCCAACAAAGAAATAGGTTTTTAAGGTATCTGACTCGTAAGGTTTTGTGTCCACAAAATATTGTTTGTTTAGCTGTATTAAAAATTATAATAGGCATTTTATTGTATGTTGTGCTGTTCTGGACTGAACTTGACATTAAGGCATTGTGTGCATTAATTGATTGGCTCTGTAACACTGGAAAGTGGCTGCCCATTTCAAGTTTCCACACAGCATTCAACTGTGAGGAAACTGTATGGTCCTATACTACTTGTTGAGTGAGAGCTACTGAAAGGACCTTAGGTATGTATCTTCAGTGGTTAAATTATACTTAAGATACCAGTTTTTATTGTTACACGTATTTGATAAAATGTATGGTAATTCATTTTAGATTTTTGACTTCCCCAAATTAGTTAATGAAATGTGAGTAGGTCAAAACAGATTTTATTTAGTCAGAAGCAGTATGTTAAAAAAAAAGGCAATGCCAAGTGTGTCAAAGTGTCAGTCTGTTCACAGCAAGCTGCATTTATTTAAAATTTCAAGACAGAGGACATGACTGATTAGTGATTATAAAGATTTCAATATTTCATAGCATTTATGTCCCTTATGCAAAATATATTTTTTGTATTTATTTTTTGTTCAGTATAGGATGGACAGCAATGATTTTTTTTTTTTTTTTTTATCATTCTGTCATTACTGTAATGCCATATGTCACTAACAGGAGTCAAAAAAGTTTTTTTGGAAGAAGAACCAAAAAACCCTCAGTCTAAAAGCAAATTAGACCTACAACAGAAGAATTTCTGTGTGTTTGTAAATAAAGGAACACCATTTTTGCAGTCAGTTGTTTCATTGAACAAATTCCTCCTTTCTGACAGAGTACTTATGATGAGTTGTATTCTGTAGCTGCGGTATTTCCAACTGCACCTTTGTAATTGTAAGTAAAGTCATCTTTCGAATTCCTTCTAAGATAGATAAGTGTGGTTGATAATGATGATCACTGCACTTAGACCAGAGTATCTTAAACATTCAGGAACAGTTACTTGATGACCCCAGCTGTGTCTGATAGGTTTACAGTTTTGTCAGGTGTTCTCAAGCTTACCAATGGCTTTTGCAATGTTTTGAAGCCACTTTGAGACACAGTTTTCAGCAAATTCGATTTTATATATATGTATAATCATGATATGCCTGAATAGCACTGTTGGAAGCTACATATTAATCTAGAATTTTGTTTTAAGTAATCATTTTAGATAAATTAAGGCAGTCATAGAGTCATTTAGATTGGATAGGACCTTTAAGATCATCGAGTCCAACCGTTAAGCTAACACTGCCAAGTCCGCCACTAAACCATGTCCCTAAGCGCCACATCCACATGTTTTTAAATACCTCCAGGGATGGTGACTCCACCGCTTCCCTGAGCAGCCTGTTCCAGTGCTTGACAACCCTTTCGGTGAAGATATTTTTCCTAATATCCAATCTAACCCTCCCCTGGCGCAACTTGAGGTCATTTCCTCTTGTCCTATCAGTTGTAACTTGGGAGAAGAGACTGACCCCCACCTCGCTACAACCTCCTTACAGGTAGTTGTAGAGAGCGATCAGGTCTCCCCTCAGCCTCCTTTTCTCCAGACAACCCCAGTTCCCTCAGCCGCTCCTCATCAGACTTGTGCTCTAGACCCTTCACCAGCTTTGTTGCCCTTCTCTGGACACGCTCCAGCACCTCAGTGTCTTTCTTGTAGTGAGGGGACCAAAACTGAACATGGTATTCGAGGTGCGGTATTGTGTAGAATAGATAAATGCTTCAGTTTATCAAGCAGTTTAAAACTCTTTTTATTTACTTAAAATGTTCAGTAAATATTGTAGAAAATTAATTTTATGATACTTCTTTTGGGGTGTATACGTAGGACTGTTGGACTTTTTTATAATGTAAATTACATCAAAATGATAGTTTTAAAGATTCTCAAAATAATTAGCTGTCTTTTAATGAAATTTAGCATTGAAAAAGGGGGGACTTTACATAAAATGACAGATAATGCCCTTAGGGAATACCACTAGCTGTTCTGTGGAACACATTTTGGGAACTTCTAAAATACTACATTTTAGGGTGTGAAGCTGAGCTGAGTGTGGAATTTTAACTTATCTTACTCTTTTATTGGGAGTTACAGTTTAAATATACTGAAAGGTGATTTTTCACCGTTTTAAGATGACGTTCCCATGTAGATATTTTATACGCTATTGGTAATTATATTTTTGTGTAAATACTATTTGGAAAATACTAAGTTTGTCTTGATAGTTCTGTAAACTAGCTGCATATGATTTTGTAATTGGAAATTTTCTCTAGGAGATTATCACCACTCTGCTATCTCAATGCAGATGAATTCAGCTTTTTAAAATCAGCCTTGTAAGACTTAAAAATCTTTTTCTTGATATGTTCACAATGTATGCCATGGGATATGCATGATCCCTTGTTCTAAATCTCCAGAATACCTGTTTAAGAGGGACTTGTTAAAAAGGAGATTAATACAAAATGAATGTATATGGTGTGATCATGAACCCAATCCATCTCATACTGAGGTGGGAAAATTATGAACAGTACATCCCATTTTGCCAGGGAGGAGTTAGCACACGTGTAGCTTAAAGCGTACCCTTTTTTGTTTTTCAGGTTTGCGATATTCAGACCCACAGCGGATTGCCAGCTCCCGATCTGTGTGTTGGCCCTGCATGCACTATGTTGGTGACCTCATACCCACCAAAGAACAACACTGGAGCTGGCCTTTAGGGGTAAGGTACTGTTCCACCACCACCTCCTTTTTAGTATATTACAATACAGTGTTACGTAATTTGCTAAACATTTTAATATTAATACTCCTATATTGTAACCTATGGGATATAAAATAAGTATATCGGACATTAGAAAAATATGAAAAATTGTAAAACCACGGGACTTATCTTGCCCTCATGTTATCCCTATGGGCTCCTATGGTGGGTGTGATATCACCAGCATAGTGCATGCTGAGGCATCACATGAATTGGGAGCTGGCAATCCACGGTGAATCTGGACATCACACACCTGAAAACAGCGAAGTAAGGTAAGTTCGAAGTTGGAAGTGTGCTGAGTTTTCCTTTAAACCTTGTTTATTCAGGAGGATTCAGCATATATTTATAAAGGTTCTCTGTTGTGTTTTTTCAGTTAATTTTAAGTGACGAGATAATAATATGTAGTGCTTCTGGTGGATGAGTCAGATCTGGAAGACACTTTCATATGCCATTGACATAAAGTAAGCATTCCTGTTCCTGAGAACTATCACTGGGAAAAGTCATCAGATAATTTAGCACTGATGGGTTAGCAGTCTGTGATTGAAGTCATATTACTTAGACAACAGAATATTTTCATGATCTGTTTTTTAAAAAAAGTCATAAAATTTTGGAACTTGACAAAGATTATAAGTCCTGCTGTGTTGATTGTTGTCCCCTTATCTAAATGTGTTTAAAAAATAGATTGAAAACATGGAATTTACTTCATATAAGAGAGCAATTTAAGCAATAGCAATTGTTGATTCAGTGTCTTTTGTTGAAGTATTTGAAACAAAAGGCAACATCTTACAAATGACAGTCTATATCAGTATCATTTTCTCAGTCCAGTTTATATTTTTCAAATTTTGTTATATTACACTTTTGCTTTTTTAGAAAAGTGATTCCAGAAGCCCTGAATACACAGGCTTCCTGGTATGTTTCCATTACTTTATCTTAAATTTTAGACACTGAAGATCTCTGAAAATACACAGGATGGTTGATGGGGGAGTAACCACTAATTTTAAAAATAATGTTGTAAGTTTGCCCCTCTAAGACAGGGCTGCCTATTTTTTAAAGGATATTGAAGATTTGGGGGCTTTACTTGAAATGGTAAAACACAGCATGTGAGTGTACGTGCTATATCCATGTATTTTACTTTATATTTTTGGCTGAAAATATTTATTCTTATAAAATTTGTAAACTTCAAAAATTGCTCTTTTGTTTTTTCTTTGTGTAATCTTTGTTGTATTGCAGTCGATGTCCTGGTAAGGCAACTATCTAAATTCTGTGGGTTTTTGTTTCTGTTGTTTCACCAGATACATAGTGGTGTACAGTCATTGTCACCCAATATTAGTTGAGTAGTTGGAAATTTTTGGCATAAAGAAAACTTCTCATCACATATATGTGCTTACTCCACTGTTCAGTTGGAAGTTGCTGTTGTTAAATAACCTTCCAGTACAGAAATATTTATTTTCTGTGTTAAACTGATAATGTGTTATGTTTATAAAATTTATGAGTTTAGAAAAAGTTGGTGTTGCTTGAGTTGCAGATCTGAAAATAACTTTACTACCACCTACCAATTCTAAAATTACAGTAACAGCTTACAATTAGTGATTTCTTCCACCCAGCCTTTAAATATTCTTTCTGCATTTTGGCAGCATGTCTAGTCATACAGTGATATATATAATCACTCCTGCCTTGTACTATTAGTTACCTCCAGTCCTTCAAAGACTCATACATGCAGTGGAAATGTTCATTGTACTAAAATTAAACGTATGTGTATTGTTTTGAAGAATATGGATGAGAAACTTCTATAAATGTTAAAAGCCATGCAGAAAAGAAAATGGTCTTTAATAAATTCAAACATAGTAAATGTATGGAAATACTTTTTCCAAGATAAGTATCTTTAAGCATCTTACCTTTTCGTGTTAGTAGAGGATGCATAATCCTCTCTTCTAATAACTCCATTCTGGCAGCATAAAAAATTTCCATTAGCAGATGCAGTAACACTCCCATGCTGGATATAAAGATGTACTAATAACCTGATGCTGGTAAACTTAAGTGTCAAAGGAATATGCCAAGTTCTCTGTTGTGGCTTTCTCATCTGTGGTGTGCATACTCTTAGTGTTCTAATTGTCCTGCAAGGTAACGTCAGTGCCATGCAGTACATCAGATTCTAACAAATTAAGGTGATGTTGTTGCTGGCGTCGATGTTATCACAGATGTAGAATGGTTTTTATTAAAAAACAAAAACTCTTTTCCTGAGGAAATTCTAATTTTTTTTCTACTGATCCAAGTTTGATATTTTTTCAGCAATGCAATTAATCTCTTATTTGCAAAAAGAAACAGCTAAAACATAGCTTTTTTTTTTAATGTTTTCTGTTTAATTTTCATCAAAATATATAACTTTCAGAGGTTCTAAAATGCAATCAAATACTTACTTGTACTTACCTACATTATATCTAGTTCTGTCCTCAATAACTTATATACTCTTCTGATGCAGTCCAAGATTTCTGAAATAGAAATAAGGTTCCTCAGTGTGGGGGTGAAAAACGGTGTTAGTTGGATAGGTGTTTCCGTGGAATCCTGTCTGTGAGCGGGAAGAGCTTAGTTTGGGATTGCTGTGGTGGATTCCCACCCTGCTGCGGGAAAGGCATCTGCTCCTTTTCCAGCATGTTCTGAACCACTTCGCATGACTGCCTGGAGTATTAAGAAAAGCTTAAACTAACTCCGGTTTACCTCAGTACACCAGGCTGTAGCCTGAAGTAGTTAAAAGCAGCTCTTAAGAGCAGTCATCACTGCACTGAGGGCAGGAAACTTAGAGGGGGATTGGGAACCGCTGCAGCCATCCCGAGGTAAGCCATCCTTTCCTCAGTAATCAGAGCCCTCCGTGTCCGCATTGAGTAGACTCCATTCTTAGTCATGAAACGCTACTGTCACTTTAATATTAATTTCAAAGATTTTAATCTCCTATGCAGATATTTTAATGTTATGTATGCAGTAAATTGCTGTATCCCTGCAGTGTATTTAATTCAGATTTTGTCTACATTTTGTGGAGTTCTTTTTAGAGGACTTCAGTGGGTGTTGAGCATTGCACAGGTTTGTGTTGGCCATCTGCACAGGAGCTAATTTTATCCACTGAGAGAAGCGTGTTGGCAATACATATGTTAGAAAGATGCTTAGTTCAGTGGCCTTCGTATTGGCAATTTGGGGTATATATATGGATATCTATGTGAATACCCTTTTTACCAAAATAGTGTTACTTCTACACTTTTAATAGTTTGAATGTAATTTTTGTTGTATAAATAAAATGAGCATTTTGAATATACAGACCAAATAATCGGAGTGACTAAGTTGCATACATAAAGAATGAGAAGTCAATTTCACATAATAGTATTTAGATTTATTGTCACTGCATCTTTTAATGCTGTATACTATACAATAATCTTCATTAATTTATATGTTTTCAAGTGATAAAGTGGATAAAATCATAATTTCTTTTAGGGTGAAGATGTAGTCAAATTTTTGATGCACACTTCTTTCATTGGGAATATACTCTGAGTCATCACTCTTCATAAAAGCTTCAGCTACTAAATTTTAAGTCACTAGTATCTTAAAGCAGTGAAACTTTTTGGGACTCTTAGGCTGCAGCAGGCAATTCTGTTTTAATTTATAACACTTGTGGATAGATGTTTAATTTTACTTACTGATACATTTTTGCTTTCTAAGTGTAATAGTTTCAGAAGTAACCAATTCCCATGTTCTCTTTGATGACAAGCTCCCTCTTGTGTTCTTCATTCTGTAATTCTTGCTGTGTTTCCTGAGTTGCAATAAAATGAGTACTGAACTTCTGGAATCTCTTTTAAGTATCTTGAGATGAACTGTTTCGTAAAGGCCATTTGTGAATACAGACCTTTACTATGCATGGGGATAATAGTGGAGAAAATCATGCTACTGATTACTTTGACTTTTAAAAAGCGTGTTTGAACCTCATTATTACTCTCTTATCTTTACAGTGGATGATGTTGGAGAAAAATTGGACCATATAGGAAGCACTCCCTTGAAAATCAGTACTGAGGTGACAAATGATGATGTTGCTAAAGATGATGGTTTTGGTTCAGAAGTTATCAAAGTGTACATATTTAAAGCTGAAGCTGAAGATGATGTCGAAATAGGTACCTTTTAAGTTCTGTGTATTCTTCCAGTAGTATGAAGTATTTCAGGGTCTTTTTGTTTGTTGTTCTTAATTTCATTTAATCCACTGGCTGGAATGTTTTTTAGAATGTGACATTTGTGGAGGCTGCCCATATGCAGTAAATACTGGGTGTGTATTAGTCTCAAGTTCTTTTCTGATTAGCAGTAATTATTTTCAGACAACCAAAGCCCAAATGCAGAAGTGGTTGAGTGTCAGCTGCTGCTTTTCTCTGATGTTGCAAGACTGTGTCAGCACAGAAAAGCCTTTAGAGTGGATTCCGCTCATTGAACAGTCTTTGGTGGCCTTGATGCAGAGAGAGGGGAAGATTTCTGGGGTTTTAGGCATACAGTCATTTCCAGACCTAATCAAGAAACTCAGAACTGCTTTGCAGTTCTCTTTTGCAAGGGATAGACCAGCACTTCCAGGTGCTTTGCAAGTGGACGTACAGCTAACCCGTGTTCTGTTCTTCATAACCTGTAGAAGCAGAGTCCCCTTACAGTTGTTTTCTGAGCTGAAACTTTTGGCTCATTCCACTTTACCCTTTGAATTTAGGCACTGAAACTCTGCCTCACTGGAACGTATCTGGCCTGGAGCCCTAGGGCCATTCACGGGGCAAATCAGCCTGATTCGGTTCTTCATTGAGTAGAGAAAGGAGTTTATCTCCCATAGACTGGTAGCATTGGCCTGGCTATGCTGCGAAAATCTCAAACTTTAGACAGAACTATGGATTAGGTCAGCAAAGTCCTCCAATTAGTAACAATCCTGGTGCTGTTTTTCAAGTGGCTTGAACTGCTACTTCAGGAAATTTTCAGGTTTATGATGCCTTTATTTTTCTTCTCTGAGAAACAAGTCATCTTTTCAGCTCAAGTTAATGGCAGAAAAGGATTGTTCCAGGGATGATCAGACTGCTAGCTAACAGGGCAGTTGTCTTTGGTTTTCTCTCTCAGGGTAGGTTCAGTATTAGTTCAGACTGTCTTATGAGTTGCTTTGTATCTTTTGCAGGACGATACAGTGTAGATTTTGGAGCCTATTAATCAAGTCCTACACAAGGTTGCCAAAGTAACTTTACATGTTTTGCTGTCCTTTTTGGAATAGACAGTATCTGATTCTGCTGAAGGTTAGTGAGTATTTCTGTGAGGCCCTGGGATTTTCAGTATTTGATCTTTAATTCGTTTCAAGTATGAGAAGGAGGTTGTGAAGACTGTGTGCTTCCTAAGACCATGGGGAAAGGATCTAGAGAAGCACCATCTTGACATCCCTTATCTATTGTGACATCTGTTTCATCTGCCAGTTCCTACATGAATTGCCAGGCCCTGTTCTTGAAATACGGTTTCTTCCTCTGGGAGGAAGTCTTGATGGACAGACCGCTAATGCAGCAGCAGGAAGAATCAAAATCTCTTATGGCTGAAAACTAATTTACAGCAGGGATGTTCTCCTGAGCTATTCTCAGTGCTTCTGATATAGCTGTGAGGTAGTCATGCAGATTACCCCATTCATTACTGGTGAGTGCTTCTGCTCGGAAAGAGCTGATTGGATTGGTAGTGTACATTTGCTGCTCAGCATTAAGGAATACAGAAACTGAGATCACAGTCTTCACAAAGAATATCGGAGATTCAAGTTTATCCATTAGCAGTAGTCTCTTGATCTTTTTGTATATGGGGGTGGGGTGGAGGGCTGTTCTTAAGTGTCACCCATTTGCATTGCAGTCTAGTTACTCTGATAAACGTCCTGGCAAAGCCACTTTTGACGAAAATAGGCTTGCGCGACAAAATCACTTTTCTTTTGTCATAAATGTGGAAGAGTAAAACTTAAAGTATAAAAATAAGTATTAAAAATTACCTGTCGTTTTGGCATACACACATACGTATACCAACTATAAACTGAGGATCAGTGACTAAAAGGAAAGTTTGTTTTTGACTGTCGATATGGAAGAGATTTCCTGTGCAGGCGTTCAGGCAGCATCTTCTGCCATTTTACATGATACATGTAATTGCAGGTTATGTACCTTGCAGTGGAGCTTATTTCTCTTTCAATTCTTCAGAATTACCTTACCTGTTCCAAACTGTCATAATGACCAAATTTCTAAATTTCTGAAGTCTTTCTCCTTGCTTCCTTGTGATCTGTTTTGTGTTGTCTGGCTCATAGGGGTACCTGCTATCTTGGTTGGCCATTTTGGCCACCATTGCCTTCAAAAGCGTGAAGGTCTCCGTACACTGTATTCCATAGACATCACCCGTCCCAGGGATTTTAATATTATCTCTATTTTGTCTAGCTTGGGAAAAAGAAATTCCACATTTTGATTGCAGTGGGAGAGCTGCTTCTGTTTGGTTGGAAGAAGGATGTTTGGCAAAGTCTCCTATTTACAAAACACTTGACAGGGAGTGATGGATCAATGTATTTGGTTTGGACTCAACCGCCTAGCTGACTATTTTCCTTCAGGACCATTCAAAGTAGCAAACAAGGTCTCTTGTTATATCAGGTGTTAGCTTGTTCTGCCATAATCTGCAGCTTCTCTACTCACTGTTCAGTCCCTGAGATGCATGGAAGACTAAGCATCAGTATTTATCTGCCACCTCTTTCTGACTCAAGCATCAGTATCACGTTCCAGGTTGGAACTTGTTCTTTTGCCTCCGTTCAAGTAAGTCAGTGGGCCAAAGCTTGTCAGTCACCTGGAGCAGGACCGTGTGGGCAGTTGTTCTCATTTCCTTCTTTCCAACTGTTACTCTTCAGATTGTGTTGTCTCCAGGGATTCGGTGCGGCACCTTGCATCCCTGCTAGCCTTTCTTTCTAGATAATGTTCTTCTTGTTGAAGTAATTGGCAGTAACATTTGCTCTCTCATGGTTTGAGAAGTGTAACCCCAGTGTAAATTACTACTCAGTCCTGTGTAATGACTGTGGGACATACACATTAGAATCTTTGTAGGAAAAATTACCTAAGAATCAGTTTTTGCAAGGTGAGTAAATAGGATTTGAGGAGAGAGAGAGGGATAAGAATTAGGTGTTCACATCTCAAGAGAGAATTTAAAGGCTGTGTTTGGACCAAGATTAGAATTACAGTCATTGTTTTGGTGGGCATGAGCAGGTGTCTGTTTCCAGTCGCACCCGAGTTCACTGCTAGCATGCATGAAAGGCTCTTGATCCTTCTTGGTAGTGATTGTTCAGCCTTGAATTTATCAGGACACACTGAGAGACCTTTTTCCTTATCTGCTCCAGAGTATTAAACTTGCATGATTTTATGACAGACATGGATGTAAAAACATTTAATTAGAGTTTTATTAAATACCTTTGTTGCAAATAAGAAAAAAAATACTTAGATCTGAATTAACAGTGGCTTTGTTTACATTTACTTTATGTGTTTAACTTCTTTTTGTTAAAGGTGGGACAGAAATTGTCACAGAGAGTGACTTTCACAATGGACATTCTGTAGCTGGAGTAATTGAACAAGGAGGTGTTGGTAGAATGCAGCGAGAAAAAATGGTTTACATGGCTGTTAAGGACTCTTCTCAGGAAGATGAAGATATTAGTAAGCATAATAAGAAACATTTTTGTTTCTCATGCTGTTTTGTACAACAATATAAACATCATGCTCAAGGACTTCCTTAATTTTTCTGAAGGATTCTTCAGCCTGAAGTGGTAGAAAACTAAGCTCATCTTCTCTAAAAATAAAAAGCAGGCTATAATTATTTAAAAGTGATGTGGATAAATGCACTTTGTGCATACTGTATGCAATCATTTCATTATTTATATTAAATTTAACATGTCCATGGATGAAGTTAATGAGGTTAGTCAAATTTCTCATTTTTCTGTTTTCCTACTGTGAATTGCCTTGTTTAATCAGCTTTCTGGCAAAGTGGCAAATGAATGTCATCAGTTACAAGTTTATAAGATTGTATATTTGAATTTATGTTGGTATTTGTTTTGGATTTATATTTATTGATATGTGTTTTCTCTCTTCAAGGAATGTCTGAATAAACAATGATCCCCTAAGGGAAGGGGTGGTTATAAATGCCAAAGGAAGAAAAGTAATTTATAGCGGGTATCAATCAGAGTGAGAGCAAATTAAACGAAGGAAAATTTAGGATGAGCAGAATAAAATTAAAGATTCATTCTTCTCCTTTAATCCAGGCTGTGCTGAAATAGCAGATGAAGTTTATATGGAAGTTATTGTAGGTGAAGAAGAAGCTACATCACTTCCAGACACACAGCTTGAAGACTCTGGCGTGAATAAAACTTTTGTCCCTGTTGCTTGGGCTGCTGCTTATGGTAGGAATCTGTATGCTTATTTTCTGAAAATACCTTCCATTATTTTCTCCCTAATCTAGCTTTCAGAATCTCTGTGCAAATGTGATGATCTCTCACCTTGTCCTAGGGGTTTGGAAACAGCTCCTTCTGATCTTTTAGCAGTGTCAGTTAGTGGAGTTGATGAAATGATGTGAAAAATTACTTTGACATCATTCATGACCTTTTTACACATAAGGTCCGTAGGCTTTTTTCAGTTCAATATGAAGAAAACAATTCCATTTTTACATTGGTGGGTTTTTTCCAATGCTGGCTTGTCAAAAAGTTACAGATTACTTTAGTAGTTGATTGTCTTGCATACAATGAATGGATTGCTACATGCTGAGTTTTGTGAAGTAGAAAGGAAAGCTTTTAGAACTTGATTCCAGCTCAGATGTACAGAACGCATGGGTTTTAATGGTTATTTAGGTTGGCTGTTGAAGATCTTGCAAAAATAGCCTTAATTATTTTACATAAGCTAGGAGGAAGGCGAAAAAACTTTAAAAAGGGAATAGTAGCAATAAATTTGTAAACATATTCCTAATAATTTTAGTTTATATACCTGGTTTAAGCCTGTTAGTGCTTCAGGTTAGAAACAAAAAGAAAATAAGTAATTTGTTCTCTGCAGCCATGCTTCAAATACTAGAAGTGTCTTATCAGCATATATTGCAAATTCTGAATATTCTTGCATTTCGTATTATTTTTTTGGATTTTGGCCTACTATGTGTATATTAAGAGGGTATCAGGTCATCAGTGGTTTATGTTGTAATTAAGTAAGCAAGTTAGTTAAAATTCATTGGTGTAATGTTTCTGAGCACAGTAGTTGGGCTGATGAAATGGTTTAGAACCATGGAGCCTTGTTATGTAGCAGTAAATACTTTCAGTCCAAAATGAGGAATATACTCTTAAGGTATTGCTTCTACGTCTGCCAGAACTTTGTAGTGCCTCATATAGATGAGTGCTGAGCAGCTGATAAGGTGCAAGTCGTCTTATCTGCCTAGTTCTACTCCAGAAAGATAAAGTACTTCGATTTCAAGAACAAATTCTGGATTTCAGATAACCTCATTTCTGGATTGGTATCTGAGGTTAAATATAAGGTTAAAGGTTTGCAGAAACAAGCATATTAATTATGAAAAGCAGGAAAGACAGTCAGCATAGTAAGCATGTAAGCACAACTTTAGTGGATATTAACTGTTCACAAAGATGTGACTTTATTTCCTGGGGCTCATAGTTAACAAAATACTGAACTGATTGGGAACTGCACATCTCAGTTTGGATAGAGTTAAGCTGTTACTTACTAGCTAAGTTAGCTTTCTCTCTGTCAGACTTTCAAAGCCATAGTCTTTAAAAAGAATTGTAATTTATAATGACTAAAATACCATTTTCTGCAGGAGATGAAAGAAGGCTACCCAGAAGATATGAAGATGGTCAAGCGGCAGGTAAGAACATGTAACTGTGCTTGGTACAGCTTTAAAACTAACTTGCCGTCTCTGAAAATGCATACATTCATGTGTCAGTTCTCCTAATCAGTGAATGCAAAAAATTATCCATAAAGTATGTATTGAAGGACTCCACAGTCTTTCCCTACTATTTTGAAATGAGAACAATCCTAGATGTGTTGTAGGCCTTCAGAGTGGGTGGGGAAGTTGGGAGGATCTGCCAGGGGTTTTAGTATAGTTTTGTAGTCAGAAAAGAGATAATGCAGTTGTTAAGAAGTAAAACCAAGTTAAATAAAAGGAAACAATCAGCATAACTGATAAGAAATTAATGTCTTGAAAATTATGAGAAATCAAGGAATATATTTGAGAATTAGTCAATGTTTAAACAATTATATTCTTTACTTTTGCCAGCAAAGATTGGTAGTGCTTTATATATCTTTTTTATATATGTTCATTGTAGAGGAATGGGCAATATTTTTTTTTTTAAAAAGTAGATATGCTGCTGTGCAATTCCAGTCATCAGTCCCAAAGAAAAAAGTTGTTTAAGATTTTTTATGGTGTCTAATTTTTGTTTCTAGGAAATAACTTGGATACACGATTAGAAAACAAAAACGGTAATGCAACACAATACCTGCAGATTTGTGATAGCATTAGCACTAATAGAGTGCTAAAACAAAAAACCAAGAAAAGGAGGAGAGGAGAGGCCAGGCAATGGCAAACAGGTAAACACTGTATGGTTATGCGTATTGTCATGGAGTGGCACTTACTCCTGTACTATTCCCTTTTTTTTTTTAAGCTGGTGCAGAATTAAAAAATATAAATTATGATTTGCATATTTCCTGTGTCCTTCCCCCTCCAATTCTGTGCATAGAAAATGTAATAGTTTTTGCCACTCAAAGTCAGTACATGTAGGGCTGATGCAATTCATCTGAAGTTTGCAAGCTACTAAAAAGTAATCATGGATATATTCACTGCACATATGATATTACTGATCTGTTTGAGCAGTTTCTAAAACAAAACTATATAAACTGTAGGTGCTGTGGATTGGTTGTTTTTAAACTACTGAACCATTCTCTGTCTGCTGCAAGTGTAAGTGCATGAATCTGAACAGCAGCTGGCTGATTTAAAACTTCTTAATCAGTAAATTTGTTTCCTTCATAACTTGTTTTTGTTTGTTTAAAAACAGCTGTTATAATAGGTCCTGATGGACAGCCCTTAACAGTTTACCCTTGTCATATTTGTGGGAAAAAATTTAAATCCAGAGGATTCTTGAAAAGGCATATGAAGAATCATCCAGATCATATGATTAAGAAGAAATACCAGTGTACAGACTGTGACTTTACAACTAACAAAAAAGTAAGTTTCCACAATCATCTGGAAAGCCATAAACTTATAAATAAAGTTGATAAAACCCATGAGTTTACAGAATATACAAGAAGATACAGAGAAGCGAGCCCATTGAGTTCTAATAAACTAATATTGAGGGACAAGGAGCCTAAGCTACACAAGTGCAAATATTGTGACTATGAAACTGCAGAGCAGGGACTACTCAATAGACATCTACTTGCAGTTCATAGTAAGAACTTCCCTCATGTCTGTGTGGAGTGTGGGAAAGGATTCCGTCATCCATCAGAGCTGAAAAAGCATATGAGGACCCACACTGGGGAAAAGCCATACCAGTGTCAGCACTGTGTCTTCAGGTGTGCTGATCAGTCCAATCTGAAAACTCACATCAAAACCAAACACGGGACTGATTTGCCATTTAAATGTGAGCACTGTCCCCAGGCGTTTACAGATGAAAAAGAACTGCAGCAGCACACAGAATTATTTCAAGGGCATAAGACTCATCAGTGTCCACACTGTGACCATAAGAGCACCAATTCAAGTGACCTGAAGCGACACATTATTTCAGTTCACACAAAGGATTTTCCCCACAAATGCGAGGTATGTGAAAAAGGCTTCCATCGTCCATCTGAGCTCAAAAAGCATAGTGAAACCCATAAAGGTAAAAAGATACATCAGTGTAGACACTGTGACTTTAAAACATCAGATCCTTTTGTACTTAGTGGGCATATCCTCTCAGTTCACACCAAGGACCTGCCTTTTAAATGCAAAAGATGTAAAAGAGGATTTAGGCAGCAAAATGAACTTAAGAAGCACATGAAGACCCACAGTGGAAGAAAAGTTTATCAATGCCAGTATTGTGAATATAGCACTACGGATGCGTCAGGCTTTAAGCGACATGTAATATCAATACACACAAAAGACTATCCACATAGGTGTGAGTATTGCAAAAAGGGATTCCGTAGACCATCTGAAAAAAATCAGCATATAATGAGGCACCACAAAGAGGCCATAATGTAATATATGATCTCAAGAAGGAAGCAATTTAGAAACTGTGATATGCTAATTGGGGAAAAAAAAAAAAATCTCATGAACTGTTTCTCCTGGTTTCAAAGCTTGATATTAAATCATAACTTTACATTCTTTGTATTAAAAGTCTTAAAAGTATTAGGGTTGACAGGGGATCTCATAGCCCTATGATTGTTGCTTATCAGAACCTAAAGAGCACTATAGAATGCAGAAAGATGGATGAATGTCTTCAAATTAATAGTGTTACACATTGTTAAGCTATAGAAGACAAAACAAAGATGGTTGTGTACCCATTTTGTCAGTAACAGCATTTGTCTCCAATATGAAAACAGTTCAGATATATGGTGGGGTTATTTACAAATTGTTCGCAAAGGCAACTGAGTCTAACTTCCTGTGCAGTTTTGAAAGGAGAGTGTTAGTCAGTCACTTGATCATAATGTTTTTAAATCGTGCCTGGAAATTAAATTCCAGAACTGGTCAAATTCGGGGGGGGGTTGTCCCTTTTTTTGTTTGTTTTTTTGTTTTAACATTTCATATGGGAAACTTTTTTGTTTCCTTTATTAGTTTAGGTCCAACAAGTAATTTTTTTAATGGTTTTCAAAGCTGCTAACCTATTTTATTGCAGGATATGATGTTTAAAATATAGCATTATGTTATGATCTCAAAGGTGGTGTTCTGGTGCTAGGGTTAAAGATGTATATGTATATAATTTCCCTTTTTTATCTGAAACTACAATTGAATGTTGTTCAGTATGGCACATATGACAAAATTAACTTTGACTTTTTTTTTTAAGGATAAAATGGATGCAGCTCGTAGTGTTGTGACTCAACACTAATTTTTTTTCTTGCTACTTTAAAATGTTCTCTAAAAAGAATATTAAAAACAAAGTTGAAAAATGTAGGGTTTTTTAATTAAAATTCAAAGTACTTAGAAGTTCTTTAGGGCAGTGTTCTTAAAAGGTATGACTATTATTGTCCTACCTCCTAATATGAAATTTTCAATATAGACATAAAATTGCACCTTTTAATCAATTCTTTAAAAAAAAATCTATACCATACTATAAACATGCATTTTCAATCTGTAAGAAAGTATATATGCAGTATTTAACCAGAAAAATATGCTGCCACTAGAGTTTGGAGGTGGATCTTCAGTTTACAGTGTATACATTTAAAATATGCATCCCTTTAAACAATGCTTTGTGTTAGCATGCTGCAAATCAAATGGCGCTTAATATAACAAGCTGGTCTAGGGCTATTTAATGAAAAACCTGTTCATAAATGTTATGCATATAATGTGTATTTTTTACTTTTTTAGTTGCTTCATGTTTGCACACAGCTGTTCACATGATAAATTGTAACTTCATGCTATATTGTGGCTTTGTGTTTCAGATAATGTTCATGTTTTGTTTTTGCACCAGATGAGAATCAGTTCCTTGAGAATAAATTTTTTTTATATTTCTAAACTTCAGAAAGTTAAATTTGGGAAATCTCTTAGAAAAATACGTGTTTTATGTGGCTGTAAAAAATGATGTACACGCTGTAAAATAAGATTGTCACTGTTATGTGGGATTATTATTTCTAAATGTGTTACTCATCGTAACGGGCATACAATAAAACGCATCTCTTGCACTCCAAATATTTTGGAGTTTGCTTTTCATTTATGGTGTTTAGGAAAGTCTCATTCTGTGTAAATTTGCCTAATATTTTTAATTACGTTATTCACTAATTAATATGTAATTACATTTCAAGTAAACAGGTTGCTTGAGGTATATGTATCAGACTATTGAAGGGAGAGTGTTGTGGGTTTATTTGACTAACTCTTTTAAGTTACAGGTAATGTATTTGTGCTTACTTCTAAAATAATTATCAAATGTGATACTGACATTCCTTTGAAATTTTTTCCTTTAAGTAAAGAGAACATAAAACTTCTCACATGTTTTGGGAAAACCCAGGTAGGTTTTGTCTTATTTATCTGTGTAATAAGAACAGCTTGCAAAATGAAATACTAAAAATATTGCTATCTTAATTTCCCTCTCTTTCTAGAATGCTTGAATTATTACATCAGTAATAGATTAAAAACTTTAAGAAGAGAGTGCGATATTAAATGAACTCTTCATCAAGGTTTTCCATCCGGCTTTTAGCCAGTGAACTCAGAGGTTTTGTACTAAAAACTAGAAATGACGCAGACATGAACCTATTCATCTGTTTGTTTATACTACTTTTTTGTATGCCCAGCAATCAAAGGAGGAGGCCGTAGCATTCCAAAAAATCTTAGAGATTAAAGTTGTGCTTTTTTTGACAATTTTAATGCTTTATTCCTGACCGTTATATTGAATACATAGACTGAAGGAGTTTCTTCATAGCAGACTGAAGATGATCATTCTGACTCTGTGACAAAGCACACATCGGTGCTGGCTCATTTTTCCACCTTACAGATGGACGGAATAATCAGGTACTTTATTATGAGTATTTTAAACGTTTTCTATAGCCAGCTTTGTAGAAAGACTTGTCTATGAGTCCCTCAGTTCGAGGGGAACAGAACAGGATGTGGGGGCTTGAAATGGCAGAAGTTAAACTTCTGGAGAGCCAGCATTTTAGACAGCAGTATGAAATCTGGACATGATGCTTTTAAGCATTGCATTCAGATCATGTTTTGATACCTTTTATTATTCATACTTGGTATTTACTGGTGAACTATATTAATGTTTACATTTTACAATGTATATTTGAGGATAACAGTAGTGTTTCTTCCAAGAAGTGCAGTGAAAGGCTTTGACCTTTACGTATCGTGATAGCTTAAAATAACATGTGTGGGCTAATTCTTTCTGTGATGAACAGTTGTTTGGAGTAAGACCGTTGTTTAGTTCAGAGTCGTTGAGTGGTACCTACTGTTCTGAAGAGCGGGCTACGCTGTGGGGCATCAGTTTCGTTACCTTGATTTTCTATTGCATCTGGTTTTTTTCTTGCCCTAAACTACATACAGTAAAGGGCACAAAAGTTTTTTTAACATATTCAGTGATAGCAGAAAGTGTGTGGTGGATGCTGGATAAAAGTTTAATTCATTTACAGCTTCATCATTCTATTAAATAGAATGATCTAAGTTTTGTAACTTTGTATTACAGAAGTTGAAATTGGTGCTGAGGTTTAACACTCTGTAAGCCCACCTAATGAGATTTCTTTTTAATGAGGGAAAAAAAGGACATACTGTTTGCAACATTAAAATCTGTGAGGACCATGTTTTTCAAGATATGAGGGAGAGAATAGTGGTTGGAAAAACAGCAACCGTAGTTGGTTATTATCAGCTAAGGTACAAACACGGGAAAGCACGTAGGGCTTGAAGCAGGTGCAGACTGGTACCATCTTCTGTCTGTGAGCCCTGCTTTTTGTGATGGCTGGGTGGAGAAACTTGAGGGTTCGAAGTTGGCAGGATGGTTACAGGCGGCATTGTCCAATGTGAAGTCTCAAGATGAGGTACCACTCTTTGGTTGGCTTACTGCATTAGCATTTTGAATGGTTCTTTCTTTATATTAATTGTTTGTCTCTTCTCTTGGCAGCGTATGGACAATGAAACCTAGCTAAGAAGAAAAGACTGTGGAAACAAGGCCTGTCAAAGAGAGGAAAAGCCTTGAGACTTAACCCACACAGTGTTAAGGTTAATGGTTTACTACCTATATGCTGTTAAATTTCAAACAGTTTAAAAAAATAAGTTTGTCAGACTTTTTGCTTGAGCATTGGTTTTAAAATTCAGTAGCTTATGATACCGCTGGGAGAGAGTGTTCTTCTACTTGGCCCTTTGCTGGTTCTGTCCAGCGCTGCTTAGATGTTTATGACAGAGGCTGGACTTATGTGGTGTTGGGTAGTTCGAAATTCCCACCAGTGCTTCTGCGCCTTCTTCCAGTACTGACATCTTTCTGTATAGGTGCAGATGTCGAGGCTTCTTGTAACTGTGTGCCCAAGCTGGATGATGAATAGGCAAAGGAGGCGGTTAAAGATGTTAGGAGGGCTCTGGTGGTTTAAAAAAAGAAAAAGAAAAAAAAAAAAGGAATCTTGTGATGGATGGATGGAGGAAGGAATCGACAAGAAAAGGCCTGTGTAATGTGTTGCAGGTGTGACATTGGCATTGTGGAGGAAAGGACGTAAAAGTTGGAGTTAGGGAAAGGAAAATAAAAGACTGTGCATGCTAGGCAAAGAGGAACCTGAGAGGAAGTGGTATTATATGCAGTGATCCTACTTTGTATATGTTTGAGTAATTCAGGATCTTTTTATATACATCTTGTGTATGTATTCATCCAAAAGAAGATAAGACTGGTAGAACCTTTTTTTTTTTTTTTCTTCCCCCTTCCAACCATGTTTTCCCAGTAGCTGAAATTCTGTATTAAAGCAAGTGGTCAGCTGGTATTCTTAACAAAAGATTTTACTAGGAAGTAGCATTTTTACTTTTCTGAAATGCAAGAATAAAACTTCACCTGAATCCTGAGCAGTTTGAGGCACAGTTCCTAGATTCTTTTCAGTGCACTTACCCAGTAAATATTTAAGAGAATTTGTTGAGGGCTGTTGTATTATTACCATGGAGGTGTCATGATTTTAAAAATGCTTCATGTCAAACAACAGTAAAATTTGTATCTCAGTACTTCCACAGATCCCTGCTTTGTATAGTCTGTACTTCTGCCCTGCCTGGCTCCCTCCCCTGAGCTAGCAGCAAACTGCCTTCTGTTACCCAAACTGATGAAGCCTTTAGGATGGGATGAAGTGCTCTACAGGCAGGTCCTGCTTATTCATTTTCAAAGTAATGGTAGGAAGCAAGTGAAGGAGAGACACTACCACCTGTAAGCCTTGCAAGTGTTCTGACTTAAATGTTGAATTGAATGATAAAAGTTCGTGGTATCGTATTTTATTACTTGTCCTGAAAATTCTGACTGGTATCTCCCATCGTTGTTGTGAAGTTGCATGATCTCTGTTCTTTTAAAGGTGCTCTTTAGTAGGCATGATCATCTTTCATGAATACGTACTTTCCTTAGTGAAGTTTACGTATGTCCTGTCTTTTGCCATTTTTAGTAAGGGCTTTGAGCTGTTTTGCTGAAACTAAAAACCAGTCCTTGCTTGTCAAATTGTTCCAGATCTGTCCCTGCAGCAACACTGACAGGGTCAGCTACCTTACCCAGCGTTTGTGGTAGAATGCCACCCCACAATACCAGGAGTAGGAAAGGTGGTGTGTGCTGTAAAGCTGTTCGCTACCTGGGTGCCCAGCATTGAGCAAGTTCAGCTGTTCTTCACTGTGTTTGGGTTTCTCCTCTGCCTGCTCCCACGGTGCTGTGTGGGATGTACAAACACATCGTGGTTGCTTGAGCAAGCAGTGAGTTTCACAAACGTGTGGAAGGGTTGCTCTAAAATATTGGATTTGTTTACTGCATTTTTTGTTGTTGTTTGAATGACAGACTAAGAACTCCCAAAAGCCAGGAGCAGTTAAAGCTGATTCATGGCTTGATCGTCATCTCTATTTTCCTTTCCTCAGGTTTCAAATGCCCACAATTAAAAGTAATGAAATTGAGAGAGAAAATACGGAAGAACAGCAGCAGAGTACTCTCAAGTAAAGGTAAGTTACCTTGACATAGTATTCAAAGTCTGCATCGACCCTTCAGACAGAATGCCAGAGGCGTCAGTAACTTTTGAACCAGGGCTCTGTTTGCCTTTTATTTTACAGCTGAGGCAGAGAAACTGTTCCACATTGCGTACTGAGTTGTGTGGTAGAGTCGTGAATAGAAACCAGAAGAGAATTTTCTCCTGCTTTTCAGTGTCAGAACAAGAAACTCTGCATGCTATCAGCTCTGTGCAGGCAGTGAGGGTTTGTTTAATAACGCTATTGATAAAGATGGTCTGTTGTTGTAAATATATGAAGTAAATGCTGTCTTTGCTTTTTCTAATTTGTTTCTGAAAAAATATAGAAGTCTAGCAGACCTACCCTGAAATGGAGGTGAAAAATTATCTAAAGTATACTTTCTATAACTAGAGTGATATCTGGCATTTACAGAGATGAGTAAATGAGAAAAATGTGTTTCTGTAAACTCCAGCAGAAACAATGTTAGGTAAATCGGTTTCAGTTCAACAGAAAAGAGGCAATAGCTGAGACTACAGCAAGTAACATGTACTTTTATAATAAAAAATACTAAATTTGCTTTTTAAATAAATCTGGTTTGAAAACAAAACCAGCCCCAAATGGCCATCATGTTTCATCTACTAGTCTTATTCAGCTTTTTGACAGGTAGCTATTGCTTCATGTTATCTGTGAGTAAAATGTGTTGTTACGACCATCAGCTCTGTAGCATTTACAGTGTATGGAAGCCTTAAAATATTCTGACAAGCCTTAGAGAAGCTGATCCTTGCTACACAATACAGTGTTGACATCTGTCTTTCCCGATGAGCGAACTGGGCTTTTTCCAAATAGGTTGTATGTCACCCATCTCTTCAAGTATGGGGAACAATCGCGGCGTTTTCAAATTTATCATAATGCCAGCTGTATATGCAAAGCAGTTCATTTGCCTAATCACAGCCTTTGTCATGAAATTATAACACCATGCCCAACAGCTCTGTGTTCAGAGCCTTCATGTTTCCGTCCTTTAAGGGCGTTCACTGCTTGCGTTACGCTATTACGTGGTCTTAAGTCATGCAGAGTTAAAGAAACAGTGGTTGGTGTTACTGGATGGAGTAGTGGTTAGTAAACGCACTGTACAACCCTTGCAATGGCTGACGTGAGTGCACAGTAAGAGTATGTCCATTAATAACTAATTCCTGCTTCTACTGTTCGTAGCTTCTTCCGAGCTCTCTGTGCAATGCTTCCAACTAGTCGAGCCCAGCTGAGACCATGACCAAGACCACAGTAAGTCAGCAAATTACTTTGTGTCCTTCGATCGGGATAACTGCACAGATAACAGTGTGGTGGCATTAAACAAATGTGGTGTTCTTCCTCTTTTCTTTTTATCGTTTAGGTCACCAAAGGTGAAAAGTCATTAGACAACAGTGTAACTAAATTATTTCTCGGGATCGAATACACTCTGACACCATTTTGTGTCATTAGTGTGTTAACTCTGTGTGTATGTGTACCTTGTATCTAACTGCTGTACAGAAATGAGGGGATTATTTTAGAATCTAGTTGTTATTGATTTCAGAGGGGCAAGGCACTCCTCATTCAGACAAGGATATTTAATTAAAACCTCTTTCTACAGAGCTAGGCTAAAGTGATTGTCATTTGATGGTGCAGACTCTTTACTACGCTTCTGAAACCGCAGGCCCGTCTTAGGCTGGACATACTCACAGAGCAGCAGGTTTTACACTTGGCTCTTCCTCCCCGTTACGAAGAGCAAGAGGTCATCTTTGACATCCCAGCATTAACTGAGTGGAGGACTGGCATCAGCAGCAAGAAAAGCAACCTAACACTATTACTTTACTTGTAAAGCTTGATTTAGAGGAACAAGTTGTCTAGAAAAACGGCAGTTACCAGACCACCTAAAACCAACCCCCCTCCAGCCTTTCACGTAGATGTGAGATGTTTCCAGTACAGACAGACATGATTCAGAAAGTTACACTTTTAGGTTTATTTCATAGTTACACATAGCCTACAGTGTTCTCTCACCAGTAAATGTTGTCTATGATACCTATTATTTGTCAGTAGAAATATATGTCTGCAGAAATAAAGCAAAGCAAGAACCCCATGGTAAAGACTGAGCACCTTTTGATTGCATAGTTTAAAATTTCCCCTATGGTTCTCTGCACTGTGTTGCTTAGACAACTATTTAATTATTAATACCAAATTGTTTTCAGAGAATTTCTGTGGTCCTGCAAGGAGCAATAATTTGTAAATGGAAGGTTGGTCTGATAATGAAATTCAGTCTCTAAGCTATTTTCATACTAAGTTTTTCTATATAAAAATATACAAAGTTCTTGAAATTTTCAAGCACAGCAAAGTAAATACTTATGGCTGGTTTGGGAGCTTACAAAAGTTCAGCTGAAAATACATCAAGTCTGAGGTCAGCAACATTCTTTAAAATTAGCATTTGCCCAATCACCTCACTGAACTAGGTAACTGGTATTTGCCAATTCAGTAGCTAAGTTTGAGGAGTTGTATATCTATCTGGAGTAAGTTCAGTAATTTTCCTTTGTGTTTTAGCTTCCCATGCATAGGCAGATGCAAGGTAAGCATTTTTCAGTGAAGCATTTTTCAAGCTCCCCATGAAGGGTGTTTCTGGGGTTTGTTTCATCTTCACGAGGCAGCAGTAGATAAAACGGCAATCTGAATCAGACAGATTGGAACCAGCCATTCAGCATGTATGGGACTGGAATGTGTGTCATTCTCACTTCTCAGCAAGAGCAGATAGGACAGAAAAACATAACTAATAGTGCAAAGAGGAAAAGGTTTCAGATGTCTTCCTTTTGTCTCTTAAGATTGCTTCAGGACTGGCTGAAGAATAGTCGTGTCAAGAAAAACTGAAGTCCACAACAGAGCGACATACCACTCTCCTGAGCAAAAAGTAAGTGCATGAAAAAGTAAAAACATTTGTACACAGATGTTAGTGGCAGATTATGGACACAGGTAACAGAATTCTTTATGATCAGGATGAGACAGTGTTTTCCATCATCTTCGTGCTTCCCTGTCCTTGTGTGTTCCCCAGCCTTTCCCACTATCAGACTGAACCTTTTTCAGATGCAAAATAGCAGAAAGTAAAGCAGTTTTAGTCATTGTGACTCCTTTGAGCAGCTCTGATGGCTTAGAGATTTTTTCATTCCTGAAAGAAAAAAGCAGCTTGTTAGAAGAAAATACACAAACTTATTTCTGTATACAGAACTGAACTGCCTGGTCTATAAAGCACATCTCCTTTAATTAGGTATTTATTTTCTCTAACAGCCTGACTTTTGAAGCGTCTCAAGTGGCCAGTGAGCCTTTCCTCCTTAACAAATGCTCAGCACGTCAGTGCTCACAAGGGGCCAGGGCTGGCAAGGTCAAAGCCGTATCATTAAGCTCTAAACGGTTTTGTTCAGCAAGAGGCAGATGTCAGAACTGGTATGATTCACTGTCTCCAGTAAACACCACAACAAGGAAAATAGCGCTTTTTGGTACTTAGGAAAACAACCAAGAACAGGCAGTTACCAGATGCCTAAATAGTAGGTATTACAAAATTTCTACCCTAAATGTTGTCTCTAATATATCTAGGATCAACATTACAAAGAACATCTAACTTAAAGGACTGAGCGTGGTAACTAGTCACTGCTTGAAAGACCGTTATCATGGGCAGGCTACTTGCTTTCCAGTAGAAAACCCACGCTGTTGAGAAGACCTATCAATCAGCATTACTATTCAATAATGAATGCAGGTATAAAGATTTGGCTGACAGTACATAAACACAGAAGAAGCACTTGCAAAGCTTGGAATAAAGGTGAAATTGGCACTTCTCCAACTTACCAAGTTTATCTTGCAGCAAAGTAATTTTGTTTCAGCTGAAACTTGCACTAGTGATTGAGGGAGACCTTGGGAAACTTTAAATACACACAGTTCTCACTTATTTAATGATACTGATCTCTTCAAATGCAGCGTATACTCATCTTTTCCATTTTTTGTAATGGAAAGTACGCCTAACTTTTCAAGTAAGCTGGGGAGGGTTTGGCTTTATCAGTGTAATTTATTACTGTTCAATTCCTTGACCTTTCACTAGGTTGTATTGCAACTGGAGGAGTTTTATGAGATCAGTAATAAAACTGCTGTTTGCCAGTGACCTCTAACTTTTATTTTCTTAATCCTGCTCCAGGTAACATATCCTTTTAGAACATGCCAGATGTTTTACCATTCCTCTACTTGGGCTGCTCAAGTAATTAATTGTTTTCTGGGTCGCATCCCCCACAAAGCTCCCCTCTTGTTTATTTGTGCTGCTCTGCCATACTCTGCCTGCAGACAGCGTCATCAGATTCCACTGCTCAGAACACTCGGTCGCCAGCTGGCCCTGTTGCTCTTCCTCAAGCCTTTGCTTTGTATTCAGACTTGGCAACATTACCTTGTGCCCTGTAACATTAATAGCTTCTGCAGTCCTGTTTGTTTCCATTTTGAATCACTCCTTAGAAGGTCACCACACTTCTGCACTTCCTGGGTTAGTCACTGCCCTGTCTCAAGGTAAGTTTCAGGGACATGGTGCTTAATGTTTTAGTAATAGTTTGGAGTCAGTAGTGATGATTCAGAGGAGCTGCCCATATGAAACACCCCTTCACCCGAGAGCACAACACGGAAGAAGCTCCTGCCTGACTTAACTCCCCAGTACAGGGGTGCCCGGAAGACGGCCTTGTGCATGAGGGCAGGCGTGGGTGTTTGTTAGAGCAATGTCAGTTCTTTCGTTAAAGGTAATTATGTACCAGAGAAAACAAGGAAAGGTTAATTTGTTTATACTCCACCCAACAATTAACTGCCGTCTTGCAATAGACAGTACAGTTCCTTGACTTTCATCAGTCACTTTCATGCTTTTTGCAGCCAAGTTAAAGGAACACTATGGCTTTCTCTCAGATGTCAATTTTGGCTAATGCTTGCTTTGAAGTTAAATTGAATACTTGGGAATTTCAGAGACTGCATCTCTAGGTAAACTTACGTGTTTCCAGATCTCTCCAGTCCTCTCAATTACAATAGTGTTTGATTTATTGACAGGCGATGTAACCTTGTAGTCATCAGACAAGAGACCCAGAATAGGATACTGATTCCTGTACCTGTATTAAAGAGAGTTGCAAACCTGTAAACTGAAATCTGCATACCCGTGTCCAGATCACTAGCTCTGATCTTGCCACACGTTAATCCCCAAAGATTTTCACTAGTAACTAAAAAGTTACAGTCATTTCAATGTCACTTTAATGTGCTGGCCACCCCTCCAATTGCTGTTACAATGCTTAGTATTGAATCCTCCCTGGATAGGAAAACCTATCTCGACTTCCTCCCCTTGAAGTTGAACAGGCAGCATTAAGACATTTGCAGGAGTAACTTAGTTAATAGAGGCTATACAATGGAAAATCAAAAGGATGTATTTTTAAGAAAGGTGAATAACTACATTACTTCTTAGTGATGATAGCTGTTACACCAGGGGACTGACTGCCTGATAATTTCTCATGCTTCAGTCGGAAGAGGTCCTGAGAAAACCAAAAGTAAACATTCAAATGAAATAACGTTTTCTGAAGTATTAATTCACTAAAGTTACAACAAAATATTTCCAGAAATTCCTCTCAAAGAGCAGTCTGAAAAAGTCTGTCCTTCCAGAAGACTGGCAGAGGAACAGCATTGAGTTAAAAAAATCCTTAACCCCGATTCTGAACCAGGAGAGTACAAGTGAATTCCGAGCAAGTTTCCACCTACACAGTAAGTGGAGGCTTAAATATAAAAATTCTTAGAAGTAAGTTGTATTATTTTACCTCTTGCTGTTGTTTAATAAAAGCATCTTTCTCCTCCAACATCGATGTCAGTTCGTGCAACCTTATTTGCAAGTCACTGTTACTTCCTTCTCTCTTTGATATATCTTGCTGGAATTGGCATAACTGGGACTACAAAACACACGTTAAGGAACAGTCAGGTGTTTGGTGCTCCTTGCAGGTGACCCTTCAGTACTTATCTAGGACTCCAGAGGTATTTTTTTCATTAAAATCATTAACAGTAAGACCCAATGATTTTCAAATAAGAATATTGAGCTGCACAGCAAATTCAGAAGTGCTAACTGGACTGAATTGTACCCAGTATCAATTTAGTAGTTTTATAACTCAATAAAGCCAATACAACACTGAACAAGTTGAACTGGCTTCCAAGGTGGTAAAATATTACTACAATGATTTAAAGAGATGTTTCCTACATACAGTCTTGACTGGGATTTATTTTTGTTTTCTGTTGGGTGTCTTTTGGCTAGTTTCTTACTTTATCAGGACACACAAAGTAGCCCTTTAGGAGAAAGAAGAGTGCTAATCTAATTACTCCCTAATTTCTACATCTAAGGAATCGTATTTTTTTTTAAAATCACAGTTTCATGTTCTACCACAAGGGTTTCTGAGCCATCATTAGTATCTATGTATAAAGTAATGGCAAAACCAAAAGATGTCTAAAAAGTATGTACGGTAGATCTTTTCTGTTCGTTAATTAAAAAAGAAGCTGTTTCCCTGCAGTCATAGAAGGCGAGGAATACACACATGCCAAGTTAATCAACTTACCCTAAGACTGCGGATCTCACGATCTTTATCCTCTCTCAAGTTATTGATCATCTCTACATAACGGCTAGAGAGTTCATCTGTGGTGGTCTGTAGTGTTGGATTAGAGCAGGCCTACAGAAAATGAAGTAATTTTTTATTTTAGAAAGAGAGTTTTCATCATTAATTTTCATATGTTAATGTATCTGTGAATAACAGCTACTGAACACAGAACAAGTGAGCCTATTACCTGTAGTTTAAGGCTCTGGATCTCTTGCTCCAAGGCACGCTTGCAGTACTCCAGTTCCTTTAGCTGACACTCCTTTTCTCCCTCACTGAGCCGCAGAGAGAGGAGCTGTTCTTCCAGAGAGCGACATTTTGCAGTGCTCTCTCTCAGTCCTTGCTGGAAAGCACAGAAGTGGAATGAATGCGTGGTGTTCCTCAGGGAAGTGACAGGGTCACACACATACCACAAACGTATACCAGGCAGCAATTACTCCCAATACTCAAAAGTCAGCATAGTGGCTAGTTTTTGGCTGACTGTAATGAACAAACTGAAAATAGGTTTTTAGATTTACCTGCTGCTGACGATTATTCTCTCTCAGAGAAGCCAACATAGTTTCATATTCTTTTACTTGAGAATCTTTAAAAGCCAAATCCTTCTTAAGTAAGACACTGTCGGTTTCTAACTTCTGTAAGACAAAGTGTTTACAGTCAAGAGCTGCAGTTTTTCAGTAAACTTTTCCCAGATAGAGTGAAAGTGCAACATACGGAGTAATTAGTAAGTGATGTTTTTACAACTGAGAAAATACTCAATTTTCTTGAAACAATGGGTTTTTAACTAGCACACAGTTGCCCATCACTGTAGTATCTGTGGCTTTGTGTTGTGTGGTAAGCACTGGGATCCTGCACACTGCTCTTTCAGTCTGTCCCAGGAAGAGTTATTCGTAGTTATTAAACAGAAACCAACAAAACCCCTGTAACTAAGACCATTTCACTGCACAGACTCCTTGTTCTATGTTAAAGATAACACTTAAAACTCCCCCTCCCCTCCCTGAACTTTGCATTTTACAGGAGAAAACTGAAGTTTCCAGTGGTGCCGAGTACTTGGGCTGGTGTGGGAAACAACTCTGCTTTCCTAACGGCAATCATCTACTGTCTGTAGCAGTAGCTGTGGAGCTCCAGCTTCCGAACTGGGATGCCTGTACGTTGGAGAACCACTGCAGTTGTTAAAGCCACCAGCTGACAACAGCTTTCAGGAGTGAATGGAACTGAGGTCTCCCAATTCCTGGAACAGCGCTAGTAAACAGGCACTTGGCATACACTCCTTATCCATGTTCAGAGTAAAAACACTGTTCCATATGTCTACACCAGTGTAGATTATATATGCAGTGTATATACCAATTCAGAGCTTTAATTTCACTCAGCAGGGTCTTTTCTTCCTTTGAAAGGATTTGTTTTAGGCTTCCACAAATTGAACACTTGAAAACCACTGCTAGAAAGAAATCTAACCTCATCCACTGTACGAGTCTTGCAAGTCCATTAATAAACCAGCCATTTCCGTTAAAGCAACTAAAGCCTGGACTTCACAGTTTAAATTACATTCTAACGGACTTCCTACTGACAGGCAAAAACAAATGGGCGAGGCCCCCGGAACTGAAAACCACGGCTTACCCCCAAGTCATCCTGCAAATGGCAAAGCTCTTCGCGTAAATTTTTGAAAGTGGAAAGCACAAGTCTCAAAGATTTATCTGATGTCACTCTCATCTAGGAGGGGAAAAAGATGAAAATGTGTATTTCTGATTCATTAGTAAGCTTTGTTCACAATATGCTTGACAACAGGTAGAACAGAAAACTGCTATACAGCTGAAAATAACTTTAAGAACTACTGCACGTCATTCTTTGAAGTGCACACAGTTTCTACAAAGAAACGCATTTTCAGGCACTTTGTTCTGCAAATGGCACAGTTTTTAAATTACTGCCTTGTAACACAGGGTAACATTTTTAAAATGGAATGAACAAGAGAGTAAAGAACTGCATTTGTACACCAATAAAGGGAAAAATAAATAAATGTGTTAATATTGCACAGTCATTTTTTGAGCATTTAGAGCTTTGTGACTTAACACTGATTTAAAAAAATTACTACCTTACCTGAGAAGTCACAGAGGAATAAGTCATCGTCTTTGAGATCTGGCAAAGCACGCTTTCAGCCCAAGGGCAAGAGAATTTAATTAAAATTTTTTAAAATTTAAATAAAAGCCATACAACCAACTCCTCCCTTCAAAAGGAAAAAGATTCCGAAGATTAAAGGAGTCAACTGGATGAAAAACAAAGGCAGTAGTGCCCAATAGCCCAACAGTGTTCCCTTTTTTTCTTTTAATACATGTTAACAGCTGTGTATTGATTGATGTTAAAACACAAATTGCTGCATTTTGTGATAGTTTTCTAACATTTGAAAGAAGAAAAGTAGATTTTGAAAGAACACACCAAGTAATTCCTCAAGTTTTGACTCATCTGGAAGGGCTGAATATTCTGTGCAAAAGATGTATTATTTTTTTTTTTTTTTACTATCTGGACAAAAGTGAAATCCTTCCGTCTGTTTCTCTTCCTCTGATACTTTCCCTTAACTTTAGCTGTTGCTATCAAGATCTCCATCAATATGGTGATTAGCCCTTGTCCTATTTTTTTATCCCCACTGTGGTGCTACTATGTAACTGAGGATTCAAAAATAACACTTCTAGTGTAACTAACTCACTTGTTCATTTGTTTTTTCATTAAAGTGGAATTTCAGTTTTGACTTACGGTTTTGTTGGTTTTATTACAAAATAATATACTACAAGAGTAAACTAAAAGAAGGAATTAAGTCAAAATGGTTGAATTTAGACTAAAAACATAAGTAAATCCCCACTCAGCAATTACTTAGTGCTAGAGGTTGCTCAATTCCAGAGGTGTCATGTACTTCCCCAGTGAAATGCTCGATGCCCTTAGACCTGAGCCTCTGGGCGTACCCAGCAGAGTGTTTATCTGAGCAGTGTGACAGCTAGCTCAGAGTCATTCTCAGGTGTAAAAACATACCGGACCTAACTCTCCGAGAGGTCTGTAGTCGGCAAGCACACTTTGTATGTATGCTGACAAAATCTGGTTCCCCAAAAGACATTATAGCTGCATTTTTTTAAGCATAGGTGTGAGAATGTAAAACCAGCTGGACATACAGAAAACGGGAAATATGTGTTTCAGCTCTTTCACACAGAGGTGAGATGAACCGGCTTCCTGGGACGATGGTCTAACATGAGGTCATGAACTATTTCGGTGTCAATGTCCACCTTCGTTGTAAAAGAAGCACAGATAATTCAAGTTGGGAGGTTGCTTTGTCCAGCCCCCCTGCCTGAAGCAGGATCAGCTGTGAAGTCAGACCAGGTTGCTTGTTCACAACTTTATTCAAATGGATTTTTTTTTTTTTTTACCAGGAAGTGAATCTAAGCTGCAGCTCCCAGGTAGGATCACCTTAGCCCTACCCCGGAGAGCCCAGATCCAGACACACCTGCTGAGCAGTGCAGGTGGTTTGGGATCCTGTTCTAACATACCTACATGTCAAATGGTTCGGGAGTCGACAGTGGGATTCACGCTACAGCACTGGTTTTAATGTTTTATCAAAGGCAGGGGCCAATTCCAACTAGCTATCTTCAAAGCACTTTATAGAGGTCGAGTGTTTTTCTAAAAAACACACTGCAGAGTATTACAGTGCTGGGAAGCAACAGAATGAACAGCCATTATCAGAACCTTGCATTCGTGTCCGACTGCCTTACAGCCAAACCCACGTGGCTGGTGACTGAAAAGGCAGGTCGAGATGGTGAGGTAGCTGAAGAACAAGAGCGGAAGAAACACAAAAGCCTTTATAAATGGAACCAGAACATAAATGGTTACGTTCTGTTACCAAATGTCATAAGCATGCCTCAGAACTCAGTGCTACGTTAGAGGGTTTTAACCAGAACATTTCTAAAAGTTGAGACCTAAGTAATAAGCATTATGTGTAGTTGGCAATTGATAGCCAATTCAATATTCAGCAAAGCACCTACTATTTGCCTTTTGCTTTTGAAGTGAAGCATTAATATACAACACAAACAAATAAAAAGATGAAAGGTCTGTGTTCTCCTGTAATTGGTCAAAAGCCAAGATGGTTTCCAGTGAAACTGCAAGAAAGCACCAGTAAAGCTCAGTTTAAAATACACGAGTAGTCTGTGGAACCAACTGCCACAACATGTCACTTCAAGCCACCTGTATGATTCCATACCCTTTACTCTAGAAAAAACGGAATAAGCAGAATATGGAGTGAAGTATGTGATGTACAAAGCCCTTGGTACGCGTAAGCCAACTTCCACTGTTTCAAGTTACCGTAGGCTTCCACACCCCCCCTCCACCCCACTCACATACCTGGAGGAGATAACGAATCTGCTGCTTTGTTGCCTCAGACAGTCCTTTAGGAATTAAATCTTCAATATCTTCAGTCTAAGCAAAGAAGGGAGGAAAGGGCAGACATCTTGATTAAGAATTTTGCCTGGTAGATCATAATGTGGTTTCTTCATTAATTACACAGGTCTACTATGAAAAACGCCTTTAGTACAAGGCAAATAAGAATGAAAATAGATCAAAGTGTATCCAGAAAATTTCCAAAGTCTTATATATGTGTGCCATATAAAAACTGAGATGAAGTGATACATGAAGCATATATTCAAATCATTGAGTTTAACATTTATTTTAAAAGCAGTATTCAAAACAATGCTCTCTCAAGAAAATAGCTGACGCTAAAGCAGAACTCCCAGCAGTTTATGATAGGAGGAAATCTCATGTTTTTGAACAAAGAACAGACTGTCAATAAACTAAAAGTGACCAATGTGTCACAGGAGATACTGCCAGTGATTAAGTGGCATTGCTTCATGTAATTTAATCCTAGACAAATATTTCTGCCATATACACAATGCCTTTAAAGGTCACAGAGGTGCTGATGATTTTGTTCTGTCCCGATTCATAAAAGTGAACTTTCTGTAGACATAGGAAGTTTGTTCTGTCAGCTTAGGTTCCTCTCATTTCTGCGAGAGGCAGTATTCTTCAATTCTTGCAGTGCATGGCAGCATGTGTTGCTGAACAGCAGCTTTATTGGTAGGAGAGTGAAAGGTCCTTTGTAAAAAAAGCATAGTGAAAATACATGTAGCTGTGTAAGTTCATTTTACAATGAGACCATTATTGGCACAACAGGAAGGACTTTCAAAATTTGACTCTCATACTGGAATAATGCAAATTATTAAAGTTTCCTTTCAATATTATCATGTTTGCAAATGCATGCCTAGCAGTAGGTTTCAGGCTGAATGTTACTAACAAGCAGGAATTGTTAACTAAGACCAGCATCTTTCATTTAAACTGGCTTGGCTTAATTTGCTTGAAAACCCAGACCATGGTTAACTAGCACTCCATGTCAGGGAACAGCTTGGTAAGAGCACGCCGATGCTTACCTGAGATGTAAATTCAATGTCATGGTTCCTGTAAAACAGACAAAATCCAAGGGATCGATTAACAGAAAGTTTCTTGAGAACTTTAAGAATTCATGCCCGCATTTGCAACTATAAAAAGATTATCTTTAAAATACAGAGCAAGGAAGGATCTTTTATCAGATTACTAGCTGCTACCTTCCTTTTAAGGTGCTAGGCAACACGAGTTGTTAAATGTGGCTCCGTGTAGAAATACCTGAGGAGACTGGAATACTAATAGCAGTACAGTTAACGCAGGCTAACTATCTCTGTTTCTTTGGGCAGTTGGCAGTTATCCCCATTATGTTCAGTAAACCCAATTACATTCTTAAGTGGCTGGGTAATGGTTTACCCAGAACTATGCTGCAATATATTGACATGCCTGAAGTGTTTACTTTGCAGTGTCAGGTTTTTTGTGATGCTTCAATTCCACTTTTCCCCTGCTATGGGACCACTTTTCTTCTTTCAGTGAACTTGGAAAGCACTGAACGAGACCAGGAGCGAGGGGGGATGAATGAAGTAATGGTGTTGGTGAGGTTGGGCTAAGAACATTGTGAAGACTCAGATTATTGGCTGCTGTGATTCTGCATTTCTTTTCAAAGACAATCTGTAGGGCTCTGCAGAATACATGCTTAACGTTAATTTGCATGTAGATACCGAGCCTTATGCCTTACGGTGGCCATCTTTTAATCCATGACATAACAAAGGAAATGGCAATTTGGACATTTGGGTTGTTTCTCCAGGATGTAATAACAGAATTTATCATTAAGTATATGTCAGAGCATGCTGTAAGTGCACTTGTTTGCTCTATGTGCAAAGAAGCATGGGATACATAATTGTTATTGCATATTAGTCTAAACAAATTTGAAAAAGCATCAAATTCAATACATTTACTTGGCTTACAGCATTTTTATGTCCTCAGTTATTCAGCAAATTAGATGATGTGTAAAATACATAATCAATTCTAGTTGTCAGGGAAGAAAAAATAAAAAAAAAAAACAACTTGCAAACAATACTGTCCTCTCAACTGTGCAATGCCAGGATTTCTGGAATACAGGAATGATGGAACAGGTATAATGCCAATACCTTCCTCCTATCTTTTCCACATGCTGTAGTAAACAACTGTGCAAGTCGTTGGTCTTGCGGTGTAGTTCAGCAAGGAGCTCACCAAAGTAGCGGCAGTCCAACTGGTCATTATTTTCCTGAGAGCAATTCACCTAGCAGAAAATATGCAAAATGATCATAATTGAGTTCCCTTCTTCGGGATGAAAGCTGAACATGAAAATGCTACAAGTATGATGGATTCGGTTTTGATTGCTTTCACTAATTTTGCAATTTGTTTACACTGTTCTTTTCCCTGCTATTGAGTCTTCCATGTCTTCCGGTTTTCAGTAAACTATAGAGAAATAAATTACTTCCTTTACAACAAGAATACGCAAAGTAGTATCTTCTACAGCAGTGTTGTCATCATCATCATCATGCTAACATGGAAAGTCTTGAGAACTAGGAAGTCTCATTACTATACATGTTTCCATAGCTGTAGTGGATAAGTGCCTGTGGGCACCACCCAGATAAAACCACCAGGTGCAAGATTTCCCACTGCAAAAATGGTATTTGTATTGCCATAGTTCAAATACTTACATATGTGAACAATAAAAGAATTGCAACAGCAACCCAAACTGTACTTAAGTTGGTTATGGGAGTATGTGGCTATGGAAGATTCCACATAGGTCTGATGCTGAGGTCACCAAGCATGTTTGTCTTGCCACCTACATACTGAACAGATGGATGGGCAGGACTGCTACGCTCCCTCCCCCAACGGAAATAACAGTATACATGTATAGCAAGCCTCCTGCAGCCCTTAGAAACTCCAGAACTTGCAACCTGCTGTAAAACGAAGGGCAAAGGAAGCTAGTTTTGTGCTTCCAGTGAATCTATGTCAAGTACTTCTTCATCAAAATGAAATATATTTGAAGGCCTTATTGATCAGTTTAGGTAGAAAGCAATCCTGAATTGATGTATGTTGAGTTTATAAAATAACATATCTTTTCTCCAAAACTAGAGGCATAAGCCTTACATTACTCCATCTTTGTTGTACAAAGACTGACAGATGAAACCTGACTCAATTGATGGGTAACACTCCCAGATAAAGAAAAAAACCAAACAAACCAGCAAGACTTAACACATTTAAAGGACAACAGAATGATGATCAGTCAGTACACCTAAGCGCAGGTCTATGCCAACAAAAAATAGGATACAACACCTAAAACAGATTTTTTTTTTTCTTTTTTTGTTTTTTTTTTTTTTACAGCATGTAACAGGCTTGGACAGTTCTAGACAACATCTGCAATCACAGCACACAAAGTAGTTACCTGCAACAGACACCCAAACTCTGCAGTTTACTTACAATAGGTGTATGGTGCTTAATTATCCTACTGCGAGTTTGAACAAAAAGTTTTGAAATGGAAGATTAGCAGTTTTACGCATCTGTAAAGTTTTGTACTCTGCATACAAAACAAAAATACACTGTGAATAGTAAAACATTCAGCAAATGATTCTTACCGGTTCACAGGTTTGAACTGTTACCCTCCTCACTGTATTTCCTCCACAGTCATCGCTCACAGAGACTGGAATTATTTCACAAGGGTTACTGGTCTGTGTCTGTTGGCACTGGTGAGTGACTTGCGACTGCTCAGAGTGCTGGAAGGGCTGGGCAACATGGCACTGATCGGCTTGCTGGGGAATCTGACACTGGTGCGAAAACTGATACTGCTTCTCCTAGAAACAAGAATGGATTTTTTTTTAAGCTGCTGGACACATCTTAATGAGATGGAAGCTTAATATGACTATATAAATGAATGAAATGTGTTTTTGCATGGAATGACTGATGACAGTTTCAGATATTTTAATAATCCTAATAAAATGGCTTTTTTTCCCTAATTGGACATGAGTTTGCCTCACACTTTCACCAACTCCTCAAATTTTAGTAGCTATAAATGAAAAGCACAGAAGAGACACCTTTCCCAAATTGTATGTTTCATTATGATGTTACTCTTAACATACTCAGGCAATGGGGACCTCCATTATTTAAATTAAAACACATGCATATCCTATTTCATTAAGTAGAGATTAAAAAAGAGCTCCAGTTGAACTACTTACTGAGTTTTTGTTACATCAGGAAAAAATTAGTATAGGAAATGGCTCAAGACATTTTCCTCTATAAATACGTTCAGCAATTCAGATTCAGGGTGTACAATACATAAGGGACACATGCGTCTTGTTTTTATAATTTGGGAAAAGTACTGTTTACAAAACCACCCACCAAAACAATAAACTAGAAACTAGTTTATGTTCCAGTCAGAACACTGCAATTTACCGATTTCAGCAAACTTCATTGTTTGTCTAGATCATGGCTTTTACAAGTTTACTTTAAAAACTACTTGTTTTGTATTCTACGTAGAAGTATATAAATGTAAATCATCAGGTAATTTTGACTTAAAACTCACAATGCAGTTACATTTTAAAGGTTGAACCAACATCTAATTCTGCACCAACATCAGAGCACAGAGACTACATTACATCCACATTACACAGTGGCACAAGAGGAGCAGAGTGAGGACGCAACACCGACATTCTACAGGTCTCAGGAGGTTTTACATCAGGTTTTGAAAGGGCTACACACCCATCAGCAGCTGTAGCACACTGGGTGCACTCTTTCAACATGTTTTAATTTCACCTGAAAGAAACCTAGTATGCATGGTCCAAGACCATGGTGCAATGTAAACCAAGGAGTGATATGTGGTGGGAGACCGGGAAATTTTCTTCAGAACTACACTCCTGATTTGACTTAAATCTACATACACCCTGGGTAACAAAAAACAGAAGCAGAAATATGGTTTCCAGGACTAGACTCCACACTTTTTACATTATTTTCTTTGTACACCATCTGTGGAAAGAAAGAAGCTATTATTCATAATTATCTCTACTTTATCCCCTTTCCACTTCAGAGAATAGTATCACACCTGATTTATCTATCTAAAATCCAGAATGGCATGAAAACCTCAGTTTTAAAAAACAAAACAAAACAAAAAACAGGTAAGACAAATCACTCTGAAATACCCTTCATTTCAAATTTTTTCCTGTTGAAAACAGCAGTGTTTCAGAGCAATAAAAAAGGAATAATAGTTTTGCTATTGACAAAACACTAATTCTAAGATGAAATTTCAGATAGCTTTGCCAAATATATTTTTTCAAGAATGATTTTTTAAAAAAAAAGTCTTTTCAATTCATTTTTTGTAAAAATTTATATTGGTCATTCTGTTGTGGAGCTACTGCAAGACACTAATTCTCAGTCAATATTCAGATAAAGACTGACAGTGCTAGAGATACAACAGCAGTTTTCATTGTTAGTCTGAAATAATACATTCTTAGTAAAAATACAGCAGATGTTCCAACTTCTGCTCTCCTTACATACAGAAAATTGTTTCCTTTACTTTGAGAATGTGTCCTATACCTCAACAAGGCAATTCTCAGGTTGGCAGTAGCTCCCAACAACAACAAAACCCACCCAGAAACATTACTTTTCTGCTACCACCTCCATTTTCTTTTGCAATAGGTTATATAAACAACCAGCTTACTTGGTGAGGATTTAATAGCTCATATTTTCTTATTGTCTTTTCATAGATGACATTATTTCCAGGACAGAAATTCCCCCCTCTAAGAAATGGGGATAACGGCTCCTGTAAAACATTTTAATAAAAACATTCATAAATGCTGTCAAACAGCAAATTCAGAATTAGTGTAATTTTGACTAAAAAATGACACAGGTTTTTTGTAATTTGAAGACATATATACTTTGAGATCATTCTTTTAAGATATGTATATTTCAGTTTATGTCCATTTGGAAACAAAGTGACTGTGCTTCTACCTAGACAATATTTGAAATAAACACAGTAGAAACAGAAATTAATCTCCACTAGCAGTACTACTGAAGCATATTAATAGAGACTTAACTGCTGAGAGGTGGGAAGCCTGACTGGTGATTTTATAGCATTTTCAATCCTGAACAATTTCACCTCTCACCATCAGAGGTATGGGCCATGGGATTTCAAAATATTTAGCATACTCCAATGCAAGTAGCTGAGCACTTCACCGAATCAGGATAATTAAGGGAGGAAGAGTTACACAAGCAGAACTCCAGCACTAAACAGTTTTCCTACCTGATCAGGATTCTCGATAATAATCCTTCGAACAGTGCCCTGCAAGGAAGAAAATAAGCAAAGATTCAGTGATTACTGCACTTTAATCTCTAAAACATTTTATGCTCAGAGCTTAGGCTTACGTGGATTCCCAAAGTAATCTGAATATGGTCATCAGCTATAAACATATTTCTAAGTGATTTTGCCCAGTGGATCTCAATGTTTTAGAGCCAGGGCCTTTCCACCCCAAAGGAAATAACCTATGTACAGCGTGGCAGTATGCAATCTGCTACTCTCAGTTTTAAGTTTGTTTTTTCTCAATCACCTCTTCGCAGGCCTGAGGGAATTAGTCCTTGTTTTCTGTAAGTGCCAACAGAATAGGATACAAATCAAAGCCGACATACTGAACTAGGTCTTCAAGGATCCCGTGTCCCCTTTCCACAGACACCGTCTTTTATTTACAGTCATTCATGTTACATATGAAGGTCAGCTGGTGTAAATGGATGTAGATCTTCAACGCTTTTTGCTTCACCAAGGGAAGAAAATTTCTATTTTGCTTAAACACCGAAATGAAAGGGTAGACGAACTGCCAACAAACCACTTCAGGTCACTATCCAATGCACCAAGCAGTGGCAATTGTTTCAAAAAGTGGTCACAAAACTCTGTAATTGACACTTACGAAAAAAGATGCCCACATGGAACATTTGCACATTCTTGAAGGAAAACTGAAATATGCCTTTTTAAATTACAGAAATCTGCGAGTGACAGCAGTTTTCTTTGTTTTCAAATAGATTTTTTCACTTTTTTCCCAGCACTGTCTACAAGCAATTGCAGACATTGTCTTCCATTTTGCGGACCACCACCAATTACAACAAATCGTACACATTGCTTGAAGTCTCCACATCCAGTTCTTTGCCCAAGTAAGCAAAATTCCCACTGAATCTTATCTAAGGATTGGACAGTTTGTTCATTTACAGCATACTATTTATTCTCTCTCACAGTACAAACTTCCAATTTTCATAATAAATCATTTTTTCCCTTAACCCGTGGGCAGTGCTTGGTAAGTTTATATTGCTGCAGTTCAGTCTTGGAGACATTCTTCACTGGGTAAGAGCAGCTCTGAAGTAGGTCAGATTTCCAGTTGTGAACTGTTGCTTAAGTTTAGGAAGCCTGAAGCAGTTTTCCAAATCTCCCAAGAGTGAATCATAACAGCACCAGGAAAGAGAAATCAAAGTAGAAAAGAAACTGTTTTAGCAGCAATCATAGTAATTAAGAAATCTCAAAATTGTAATTGCTGCAGAAAACTTAGAAAGCTGCTTACTCCTCCTCCCACATGCCGTGTACTTGAGGTAGGTCCGTCAAGGAAGGGAACCCACCGACGCCAACAGAACTCTCTGTATCGGGACATGAAAAGAGACAGTATGGAGGTCTAGAACACACAGCCCAATTCCTACATCACTCTTGACACCTACAGAATTTCAACTAAAAAGTAAAATACTTAAAAAATGAATGCCCACTGGTACTTCCTTCACATCAGTTTCACAGCAGGCATGCCCCTGACTCCCAGTACCTCCTCTGAGCCAGGCAAGGCAGCTCCGAGCTTCGCACCACTGGCTCTATCCGTCGACAATACGAGTACCGTGGGAGGGCAGTAACTGTTCTTATTCAGTTGACTACCATCGTATGGCACATGACAACAAGGTAAGCACTGCGTGTGAAATTATAAGACACATTCTCAATTTACTGAAAAGTTGGGCAAACCTGCCTGAACTAAATCATGCTGCCACAGGGCTTTGGAATACATAACTCACTCTCTCTGGTTTAGAGAGGATAACGTGTAAAATTATTTTATCTAGTTACCTATGTGTTCTCAGAGGAATACATTCAGAACTGAAAAAACTAGAGCATTTTAAGTTGAAATATACTTTCATAATATTCAAAAAGACAGTCTAATCATATGTGGAACTTCATATAGAACCTAAGAACGTTTTGCTTGGATGAAATTATGCTTATTTTTAAGATACCCAAACTCTTTCATTTCCAAAGAACTTTGATGCAGATACATCTCCCTTGCTCCTTTACAGACAGGGATTTGCCTGCCCTTCCTCCCATACCAGCCGAGCAGGCTGGACTTGCACAGGCTGGGAAGGAACGGAGAAGCCAGAAACCCTGCGACTCTGTGCCAGCCTGAGCTACCCACACGCGGTTCCTTGCTCTGCACAAGGAGATGTCATCTCCAAGGCCTCTGGAGCCGTTCCCTCAGCAGCGCGAGTGTGCAACGGGAGGTACTGCTGCCATGGCAGATGACCTCGGGCTATTTCCACTTTTCCATCACTCCCAAGGGGCATAGCTCAGGCTACTCTCCAATTTTCCTACAATGCTTTGGAGAGGCAACATTTTGTAACTGGGAGAAGGAAGGGGAGGGTGGGATTCTAACGGGGAGGGCCCAGTGCTGTTGCGGATTTCAGTGGCACGACTGGGCTTGGGATTTGTAGCGACCTGATGAGTCATTCTGGGTCTACGTTTATACAGATAATTTCAAAAGGTATATGCTAACACTTTGAAAATTATTTCTGCTAGTCTTGAAGGTTTTTAAGTAAGATTTTTAAATTTTAAAATAAAGCATTAGATAGATTTATCCAGTCATCATGTGCAAATCTTATGCAAAAACAATCAGTACACTACCTTTTACTTCATCAAGTTTCCCTTTTCTTCAGACAAACCAGCGATTAAGGCGAGAACTTCATCTGTGTCAAAACCTTTTATCCATACCATATTGTCTTGTTAATTACAAGCAATCCAGTCATCTAATCAGAATTTATGAGTTACATTTGGCAGCTGAAATATGGAAATGGCAGGCTACATTTGAGGGCTGTTTCAAACAATACAGGCAGATCTTACAAGCTGGTTAATATTATACATTTTCACAATGGGAGGCGAGAGCCCTAAGCACTTCGCAGAACCGAGCCCAGCTGTGAAAAGATCTCACTCACAATATTTCTCACATGGATAGACAACTCCTACAAACACTTTCAGAATTTGTCCTGCTGCACTGACAGCAGACATCTTGTCTGTGCCATTTCATATATTATTTTTTCATGACCATGGTGAAAGGGTTCATACATGTAAACCATACTGGAAAAGAATTTATTCTAAACAACATTCTTCATTTAGATAAAGCAGATGAGAGCAAAATTTGCCATGAATTACTCCAGATGAAGCTTGCCATGGCTGGGAGTAGCATTTGGCTTCTACGTCAAGAATAAAAAAAAGTTAGACCAAAAAAGTAAAGAAAACTGAATCCTGAACTACAAAAAATACAATCACATGTACTCTATGCACACACCAGTTTCAAATTTTCCCTCCCTCTAGCTTACTAAAAATGTGCATAAACACAACAGAATACACCAACCATGTGACTAATAATAAGACAGCGTATCAACAGTGACATAGATGTTTGTTATCATCAATCTACAAAGCTCTGCAGAAGTAAATTAAATATTACTCAAAGATAGCCCTTTGCCTTGACAACAGTAAGAAGCTTGAACTACATACAGGTCTAGGCTGCCATTAACTGAAAATTCTAGTGTTAAGTTAAAACATCTATGTGAGTTAGGTATCATTACATTATTCAGTTTATGCAGCTATATGTGACCTGCTCAAAGGGCAACTGAATCAACTCTTGGCAACTCCCTACGCTCTTCCCAGGACTTCTTTCTCACAACTCCCATTCAGCCCCAAGTATGCAACTTCTGCCCACTCCCAGCTGACTTCCCTATTTGTTACTGTTTTCTTCTTTAATAACTTCCTAATAATCTTTCTTAAGCACCTTCCCTCTCCACCATTAACACTGCAACCCACACAAAGCCCGATGTGAACTACACCCTCTTTTGTCTTTAAAGTCTAATCCAGCAAAACACTTCAGCAAAAAATTATTTTTCATCAGCACGAATTAATGAATTCAGTGACTAAAACAGATGTTGAAAATTAAAAATACTTCGTAGAGCAGAGACAGCATTTGAATCTATAATCAAACTGTTCACATACTTATCTGAGGAAGCCTGGGACTGCACAGTATTTATTCTAATGAATATTTAATTAATTGAATGCAATTCAGACTATCATCTAGCCTAGTTGAGCAGATCACTTATCTGGGAGGTGAGAGACCAGTGTTGACGCTCCTGCCCCACATCTTGCACAAGAGGGATTAACAGCTTTGATGCAACGGGAATCAGTCTGTCCTATCCAAGTCATATAAAGCTGTTAGTGAAGCGGCTCCCTTTCCAGAATTTACAGAAGCCATCTGCAGAGGAAGGCAGCCCTTAGACTATGCAAATATGGCTTCGAAAGGAAACCAGATTTTGTATCGGTCTTAATCCCTATTCTTTTTCATAGTTAAATATTCTTATACCACAGGAAAGTAAGAGTTCAGCTTGAAACAAATATACGTTGCCATATCGTGTATAGTGTATCAATCCTACTTCTACGGACGTTAACGACAATCTGATGTATCAGAGAAAAAATGGTTTAAGAATAAATTCTGATCTCCTTTTCTGTTTTTATAGTCAAAGCTGTTCTTAAGTGATTGGCTTCTAGTTTTGTTTTTAAGATTTAACTAAGATCTCAATCACATATGTTAAAATCATACTAAATTCCATCGATACCTTCAAGCCATTCCCTGAACATACACACGGCAGCAAACCTGCTAAACTACATTGTGAAGACTGAAAGCAAAGCTAAATGAACTCCATTACTTCTTTATCCGCTTAGTTGCATACGTTATTAGAGCATCATCGATTCAGAGAGAACTATTAAGCACACACACCTTTGTATTATATTTACGTGAGTAGTAAGCAGAGAAGTGGTTTTGCCTGCATCCCATCAGTGGGAACAGGAGCACCCAGCCTGCAGAAGCAGCAGCACGGGGCTCCTGCTCCAGCTGGATTTTTATGGTCCATTGACAAAACGAGCAAAAATATTGCGACAGAATAAGGTATTTAGAAGTTCAAGTTTCAAAAAAAAAAGGAAAAAAAAAAAAAACCGAAAACACAAAAGCAAACTGGACTTGCCAAACAGGAAGCAAACTGACTGATCCATTCAAAATCGAATGAAAAGGAAAAACTTAAAGGGGAATTCATTCTAAGAGCTCTCGATTCAAGCGGGTTTCGGAGGTGCGAAGCCCTCCTCTCTCGCCGGAGACAGGGGTTACTCCGCTAGCTGCCGACTTCACAGCTCGGCTCTTTTCCCTGCCCCGCACCATGAGCCCGGCCCGGCGGGGAGGGCTGCCCGCCCTCTCCTGCGGGGTCGTAACCCACCCACCACTACCCGGCTGAGCGAGTTACGGGTCCGGGGAACACACGCCGCCGAAGCAGCAGCCCCAGCGGGGTGCGAAGACCACCCGTTCCGCTCCCGGGGGTGGCGGGTGCTCGCAGGGAGCGGCCGGGCCGGGCCGGTCCCCTCAGGGGAGCGGCGGGGCGGTGAGCGGCCCAAGGCCGGCCCTCCCCGCCACAGCCCCCCGCCACAGCCCCCCGCCCCGGCGACCCCTCCGCCGGGACGGAGGAGCCGTGGGGGTTCCCCCCCCCCCAAGACGGGTGTTTTGTGGAAGGGCTGAGTGTTTTTCAAGGCGGTCGGGCGCACGGACGCGTCTCTCCGCTCAGCGTGAGGTAAACCGACTTTTTCAAAAGGAAAACCCGCGGCACACGCGGGGCGGGCGCCGAAGGGCTCGGCCGGGCTCACCCCGCGGCAGGCCGCGGCCCGGGGCTCTCCTGCCCCCCCTTCCCCGCCCCGACCCCCCTCTCCGCCGAGCCCCGCGGCCTCCCCGCCCCGCCGTGCCCGGCGGCCCCAGGGCGTCTGGCTCACGGCCCGGCGCCGCCTTTGCACCCGCGGCGGCCTTTGCCTTCGACGCCGCCTCAGCGCGGGCGGCAGCGGCGCAGAGCCGGGGAGAGGGGGGAAGCAGCGGCCGCGGGAGAGGGCGAGGGCCGGGCAGGAGACCCGGCGGCGGCGCCCGCCGTACCTGTTGCGGCGGGTCGCAGCCGGAGATGACTTGCTGGTAGCCGTGCGAGCATTCCAGCGGCGAGGCCGCCCGGGAGGAGCAGGACGTGCTCACCCGCCGGCAGCCGGGGCCGTAGGTCCGCACCCGGTCGTACACGACGCTGCTTTCCTGCTGGTGGTGGGCCGCGGGCTCGAAGCACGGCGGGGGCCGCGGCGGCTCAGGGCACGGCGGCGGATCCCGGCACAGCGGGGGCGGCGGCGGCGGGGGGGGCTCCGGGCAGGGCGGCGGATCCCGGCAGGGCAGGGGCCGGGGCCGGGGCGGCGGCTCGGGCTCCCGGCAGGGCAGGGGCCGGGGCAGCGGCGGCTCCGGGCAGGACGGGGCCCGCCGGCCGGCGGGGAGCGTGCTGTAGTGCTGCTGGCGGCGGTAGTAGTGGTGCTGCTGCTGCTGCTGTTGGAGGTGCGGGGGCAGCGTGAGGGGCTGCAGCTGCTGCTGGCCCCCGTACATGCCGGCCGGGAACCGCTTGGCTCCGGGGGGAGCGGGGCGGCAAATGCAGAAAGGAGCCGGAGCAGGACGGCGATTAGTACCTGCGAGAGAGCCGCGCCTAGGGCGGGACACACCTTCGGGTGGCGGGCAGAGCCCCGCGGCCGCCTCCCCCTCTCCGGGCGGGCGGCCAGCCGGCAGCGGGCCCGCCGCTACCAGCGCGCAGGGCCGGCCCGGGCCCGGGAGCGGAGCGGAGCCGGGGCGGGGGGGGGGGAGAAGCCGCCTCTCGCCCCTCCGTCGGCGGGAGGGCGCAGCGGGGGCGCAACATGGCGGACCGGACCCCGGGCGGGGGCTGGCAGACGGCCCCGGCTGGCTTTGCAGCAGATTCACCTTCCTCTCTCGCCTTCGGGTCCTGCCCGGCGAAGGACTTCCAGTAGCGGGCCGGGGTGCTGATAACAGCACCATCATGCAACCTCGCTGAGGGGAAAAGTAGAGAAAAATACGGCAGAATAAAGCCCTGTGTTATTAGCCTATTTACAGCCTGTGTAGAGGGAGCGTACAGACATAGTTAGCTGCTGCTCAGTTAAATGACTCAATGCTTTTCGCAGGAGGTTATGAACTTTCCGGCAGAGCACTTCGCATCTGCAGGAGCCGTTGCCTTTGCCCCCATGCAGCAAACTCTGCCCGTAGCAGCGGTTGTCTGGGAAATGGGTATGTTTTCTAAATGCGTGCAGTCCTGCGTCTGCGTCGCAGAGGACAGGCTGCCTTAGGTAACTGGACTGATCGTTACAGGTGGACTACAACACGGCGCTTATCCAGAAAGGATGGAGTTAGTTACTTATTCAAAAATCTCACTCCGTAGAGAAGAACGTGAACTCCAGTTAGTTTCTCAATCCAGCATATTTTCGTTTGGATTCCTTTGGCTGCATCACGCAAGCCCTAACTGAGAACTTAACTTTGTTCTGCAAGGTAATGTAGCAATCACATAATTGTAGAATCTTGTGTAATAAATATTATCCTTAATAATAAACCTCACATTCTTAATTTTGTCAATTTGTTTCCCCTACATGCTTGCTATGCTTTAAGGTCGCACAGTACAGTCACACAGAACAAAAATTAGTTTCTATAGTACCATATTACGGCAAAACATCGTTGATGTAATGGAGCAATACTAGCTGTGTTATTCTACATGGCGTTACATTGGCCATTCACTGAAAGCTCTGTCTCAGAAATTAAAAATGTGCTCACAAAATCGGCTCAACAGGCGGTTGGGAAGCTATGAATTTTAGGATGAGGTCCTACAACAATTCAGTATTTTAAGGTACTGTGATACCCGGAGACACATTCATCAAACATTAAAAGTTTTACTTTTCCTTCAGGTGTGAAACCAAAACAGACATCTAGTTTACATATGAGTGTCTATAAAAAGCATTTGAGGTAAGTTCTAACCCACTGGTTTCAAAGGAACTATATGCAAAGAAAACCTATGTTCTCTTAAAACCTCATTCTTGGTTCACCAGCTTGGAAAAGCTATTGATGGCTTCTCACAAAACAATTTAAAAAAGACCCATCTCTTGGAAAGCAATGAAATATAGTTACAACAGCCCAGTCTCCATTTTACACAAACCATAAGAAACAGTTTTATGATTCAGTAGGAAGCTACAGAAACTACAGTAATACTCCTCAGGGGAAAAAAAGTGCTGTAATGTAAAATGTGGAAAACACTGTTGGTTAGCCAGCTCAAGAATCTTAGTGTGCAGTATACTGCCCTGTTTTAATAAAGAGTGTCTTGGAAATTTCTTACAAGGGTCAGCAGAAAGCAAGCCCTAAGTCATCCTATTGTAATGGAAATACAAAATAACTTCCGGAAAACTCTGTACATGTGGTGAGGATTATTGGAGTCATAAATAATAACAGTAAGTAATATATGCATGGTGATCTGTACCAGTTAATGAAAAGAGCCTCAAACAAAGCATTTGAATTTTAATGTGACCGAAGTTTTATATACATCTAAAACCAAGAATGATACTGCATTCTGTATCTTAAAGGGTGTTACCTGTTCAGTATGAGTTCTTGCTGTGACAGCTGTGGCTAGGAAGAATAACACTGTATTTTGATATAAAAAAGGAGAGAAAAATACTCACTTGGGAAGACCACTACAAGAAACCTTGTATTCTGATGTCTACACCTAAATTATTTCAATTATTTTTCATACAGGGTCAGGAAACTGTCTGAAAGGGTTGAGGAGAACAGGGTTAAGAAACCAGCAAACTGGCAGGCAGTTGCACCCCATAAGCAACTTGATGAGGCAGAGATAAAAATCTGCTTTCAGCTGAAAGGAAGGCTTTAGAGATTGAAGGGGAAGTCAGAACCAGCTGTTAAGCTGAGGCTTCTGTTTTCTGATTCTCCCTTTGAAGGATGAGCCCTAATGCACTTGAGGTTCGGTGGAAAGTGCCTGTCTGCAGACACCGATCCAGATAGCCCAGTGCAGCCGCTTTGTTCCTATTAACCTCTTAACCCTGGGCTACCTGGATCAGACTGCGCTGATAGTGGGACAACACCTGGCAGGGAAAGGAATCTAAGCAAGAAGATATCTCCTCATTCCAAATAGCTGGGACAACCTGGCTACAGAGCTCTGCTCTTGTTTAACCAACAAAAGCATAATGCCATTAATTGCCTATAAAGCTGAAGCAAGGTATTTTCAGACAAGACAGCAAGTGTCTAGAACTTGCTGTTTAAATCACAGGTAGATCATTGTCTTTTAAAAGGACAAGATCTGTTAAATCAGAAGTGTGTTGATAGCAAAAATTACTTGCTGATGGTCGTAGCCTATTTTATGCAGGTCAGGCTGCATGATCTTGCCTTTTGTGAAACTGCTTGTATAAGCAGACTGCACTTTCTGATCTGAGTGTCTTTTAACCCAAAGCTTTTGCTTCTCAACTGCCTTTTTGCCCTTAAATCTGTATGGCTATGGATGTAACATTTGTCATTAGGCAGAATACAGAGTAATACTTTACTGGAAGTACAGAAGCAGAATGACTTGGACAGAAGAAATCAGACTTTGTTTATAATAAACATATATAAGGATGGAGAAACAACTGGTCAGGGGGAGGGGGGAGAATGTAAATGCTTTAGGCAGTGAAGTTAAATCTACTCTTTTACAAACACAGGTGGCAGCCTGACACCTGGGAAAACAGAAAATTTGATCTTTGACTACAAAGCTGGTACACTGTATAATAAAACAGCATTTACCTGTTCTAGAGTATCTTTTGTCCTCTAATTCCTCTTTCCTTCATTAAACAACAACAGATGCTCTGCATACAGAAACCTCCGGAACATCAGGATTTCCCATCTCCTGCTTGAACCCCCTGATACATAGGTGCATCTGTGCGTATGTATCATGCCAACACGCTGGGGTAGAGGGGGTTATAGAAGAGCCACTAGGAGATGAGTGGGGAAGGGGAAACAACGGACGAGTATTGAGCAGAGGTCTGACTGGGGAAAACCTAGCTCATGTAGAGGAAGTATTGGCTTTGTGGCACCTGGAGCCCCATCTGCCACATTTCCACAGCAATTTCAGGATAGAGAATACTGAGAGAAAGGGTGACAGGTTGTTCTTTGTACTGCCTGATCCTTTGCCCTTCTGGTTCGTGGCTCTGCAATCACAACACACTTTATTTCCCACAAGAAAAAAAGAAAAAAAAAAAAAAGCACCTCTTAGGAAATACCTTGATATTGTTTTAGGACAGCACTAGTTGGCTATTTATATTTTAATTAAGAACAACTATCCCAGTTCAGATCAAGATGCCATCTCGATCTCAAGCAGTAGCGGATGCAGATGCTAAAGAACCATCAGTATATTCCAAAAAGTGTTTGAAGAGGACAAAAGTGTTTGAAGAGGACAGCTTAACACTTCTCTCTCAATACTTTCCCACTCACCAACTATTTTCAACTCAGGGTATTTCATAAGCACAGTGTGTATTTTTCTCACCAGTAACCTCCAATCTCACATACTTGGACCTGCTCAGTACACCCCTTGAATTCATACTTCTTGCACCCACAAAGTCCTCTGGAACTTCAGCAGATCTGCTACTGCTGCATGAAGAACCTCCTTCTGATTCTTACTCCCAGTGCAGCAGCCCCTAGTTCTTCAGTACAACTTTTATCATTCCTCCATTAAGCCCTCTCTCTTCCAGGCTAGAAGAAAACCCAGCCCTATTCAATCTTCTTCACAGAGATGTTGTTCCATATAATGGGTGATTAATGCCATTTTCATGACCCTTTTTCAGTTCTAATAGATCATTGCACAGTATTCCAGATGTGGAAAAATCATGGCTTTATACAATGGTGCAATTATGTTTACTTTTTGTTCTCTGTTATTCTCCTCATAGCTTCTAATGTTTGATTTGCTTTTTTTGACTGCTGAAGTTTTCTTGGAGTCACCTGTGATGACCACAGGGTCTTGCACTAGAGCAGTAATAGGCTGCTCAGAGCCCACCATTTCATATGTTCCACATAGGCATTACTGTATAGTCACCCACAGTGACTTTTTATCTGCTGTATTATTTATTTAATCTAGAAATGTATTCTAACAAGGTATCTTGCAATGCATAGCTAGCAAGATTGGATCTGAAATGCTTCTTATGTGATTTCAGAAATTTAATTATACTTTAAGAGTGTTTCAGTGGTAAGAAAAATTCAGCAAGCAGAAAGGGTTAAACAAGTTTGAAGGAAAACTCTCTTATCCTATTAGTATGCTCCTTGTAATAAATTGTGATATCAGTTGAAGTTTATACACTTCAAAAAGAAATGGAAATCCTTGGAATATACCATAAAATGTAGACTTAAAAATTGCACCTGATGATTAACAGCTAGGATGATTTATAATCTAAAATTGTCAAGGAACACGCAAATACACTCCTCCTACTTTTGCTATATGAGCAGAAGGGAAAATAATCTTTGTATTATAGTATAACAGTACACAGAGTGACAAAACTGAATAAAATTATTTTGTTTATAAGGACACTGGTTTTGTGATGGCTGTCAGTATCTTCAACAACTCAAAAGATTATGTTTTATTCTATAAGGTGAAATACTACAGTACTGACCCCTTAAGCAGAAGTCACTCTTTTGTTCTAACCATTTTCCTGTTTGAATTGCTGAGGTTATTTAACAGTCAATTTACTTTGTTGCAGATAGTTAATACTATGCATGAGATTGGTGATCAAACAAAAAAACCCAACACTTTGAGCAACTTTTCTCCTATCCATTAAAGATCTTATTCAGCATGCTAAAGAGTGAATGCCTCATTGTAATGAAACACTACCAGCCATCAATTACCAAATACCGACCACAAAAAATATAACATTGTATGCTAAATACAGAATTTTATCCAACAATAAGCCTTAGTACAAAAATAAGTAGGAAAAGATTATGCTAAACTTTCCTCCCTTCATCATACTGCAAAAGTCCTCTGAGCGCATATCAGTGATATCTATATTATACTGCCAGTTCTAATTTACAGTTCAGTGATGCTCTAAGAAAACTGATAAAGGAAAAGGGCCTGCAGTCATGTGGAACATAGTAAGGAAGAGCTGATCTGTGGAGCTTGATACTTCTAACTTTCATGCCAAGGAAAGATATTACATTCATTATGACCAAAGAGCAGGAAACGAGTTCAATTCCAAAGCAACAATTTGCATTTCCCTCTCCTGGACAGACTGCCTAAGGAACAATCCTCTTTATTAAAGGAGATAAAGGAGCTGCGATTGTGACATACTTTAAAATAAATGTTGGTACCTTGGATTTTTAGGGAGAACAAAACAGGTGTTTATTAATCTTTGCTTTTACTTGTACATGACTGTGTCATAGAAACAGCTGGTCTATCTTTAAAGAAAATCTGCAAATAACACAGAAAAGTGTTTAGAATTTGTCTAAAAATTTAAAAACTGTACAAAACTACTAAAAGCAAGGGCATAAGTTCTTAAGATCTGTAAATAAAATCTGCTGTAGCTTGTATAGACTCTTTTTCCACCCAGTAACCTGTCAAGAGGAAAGAATGGTTTCAGATACACTTAATTTCAGATGCATTATTATCTCCACATTATTCAACTGCTATGAAATTTCTATGGCCAAGTATGAAGAATGATAGGAATTTAAAATAACAAGTGTAATTAATAGACAGTTCTTTGGTCAATGTATAGCTATGATATACATATATTAGAACAAAATATCTAAATAGCTCAGGCAATCTGGTCACAGAAACTGGAATAGAGGCAATTTAACCTGCTTCATGCTACTGTGGCCACACTGTTCTAGTATCCAAACAGGCTAACTGAAATATGTTTTCTCCACATTGTGACCCATATATTTTCTCTTTTCTACCATATTATTGGGCTAAATATATTTAAACAGTTATAAGCATATATCTTTCTGTCATGAAATTTAGGGTTTTTTTCCCATAGTTCCTCTCCCTTGGAGTGACCTAAATTTTGCTGTATTCCTCTAATTTATACCTGAAATTTCAACTGTTTCTGTAAGTACAGAGTTTATGCTGTTTTGTCTTTTATGTGACATGAAAGATTTTCCAGGTTACAGACCCATTTAGCAAGCTTTTGGTTTTGCTTAAGTAAAACATTGTGCAGATTTTCATTTAGAAAGATTATTCAATTTGAGCCCTTAAATTAGGACCGTCTCTTTTGACAAAGCTTACATTTCTAATTTGTCTCTTACTGGTCAGGTAGAAAGTAAGAAACCAACTTGATAGTTTTGTTTTTTTTCCATAGATCTGTAGGTGCTTCTCTTGGATTTCAGAAACAGAGCTCATGACAATCCTCCCACATCTGTTTCATCAGCTGATTAAAATGTAGATCTCCTACAAGGTAACACATTTTTGGATGATGGGCGTTACTCTAACCAACTCATTATTAAGAGAACAACTTTATGCACGATCAGCAACTTGGCAGTGTAAACAACATGAAACAGTTCTTTTAAATAGGACTTGATTTTTTGTTTATGAGAGCTTTCATTTACTGGAAGGCTTTTTGGCTTTTATAACCCATTTAACCATACAAGGTTTCGTTATCTTTTAAAACCTTTTTGCAGTAAAGACTGTTTATCTGGCACAAGAAAGAATTCAGATAGGAGCCTTATGTAAAGCAATGAATATTTGGTGTTCTGATTGTGTTGTATGATTTGTGGTGTATACTGGAATACATTGAAGGCCAACATTTCTTTCTTTCTTTCTTTCTTTTTTTTTTAAGCCCACAAGACACCTGACAAGTTTTAACTTATTCTTCAAAAAGTAAGACTTTTGCTGATAGGGACTGAGTGTGCTGTTATGCTTAGTTTTTTATTTACATTTAAAGGCGGAAAAAAGTCAAAATCAAAACATTTCAGTGAAATGTATATTTTAATTTTAATTTCAAAATTAGAAAGATTGCATTTTAAAAACACAACTGCTGGGCTTGAGGAAGGCATTTTTATTTTCACCCAGTTCCACTAACTGTCTACGCTCAGACTTGCTTTACTTGTGCCCACTGGAAACATAGCAGCTGGCCAATCTGTTTTGCCCCTCTACCCAAACTAGAATACAAGAATTAGTTGTGCCAAGGTAAAGCTAATCCCATACCATGCTGCTAGTAAAACCAGTAACTGCCCCGAGCCAGTAAAATGTACCCAGTGCTAGAAATGGGCTTTAGGAAGCACAAACATTCATCCTGCAACTTTTTTACTTCAGTATCTCACCCTTATTTAGGTACAGTATAAATCTGTGAAAATGAAAGAGGAACGATTAGTGATCTGTGCATCAGCCAAGTGAACGGAGCATTCCTGACAGAAAAAGGAGGGGCTCAGTCATCCTGTGCTACCAGCTAGCAGAGTTGGTTTTACTTCTAGTTCTCCAAGAGGAGTACTAGCTTCAGAATTTGAAACATCACACTGGGTTGTCAAACTTCTTTGATTTTAACAACATTTCAGGAATCATGTAGCTACACGGTAGGGTAACATACAACTCACCATTTTGGTAAGTATTGTAACTCTGAAAGCATTCAGAAGTGCTCAGAAATGTAGCACTTGGAAAGCATTTTCTAGTTTTAACCTCTCAATATGATTACTCTTTCCTCAACTTCTGTAAATTTCCTTCTGGGTCAGAGACTCAAAGAGGTCATACAAAATTATGAAGATTTTAATTCTGTAAGTGCAATCCCCCCCATATACTTTCTCCTAGACAACCACATTCAGTTGGGTTGTAAACGATGTTTTAAAACAACCTATCACGATATGGAGGATTACTCTTTTATTATGAATAATGTTATATGTTGCACCTTCCTCCAAGGTAGGTCTTTATACACATGTATTCTGTATAAGGCTAGATACAGAGTAAGAACAAAGTCTATTGAGCACTGAGAGATTAAAGAGCCTTGGCTTTCACTAACTGCCTTCTGTTTCCTCATTTAAAGAAGCTTAACAAATTAGTAGTTTCCTATCATGTGTGGATATTGGTTATTCTACGCAAGCAGCACTCTGAGGAGGTTCCCTGTTGTGGGAATACTGATGATTGACCTAGGTATATGAATTTACATGTGTGCAATACCAAAAAATCATGCTGTTATTTCAACCTATATTAGCTGGTGCTTTTATGTCTATATCAGATTATTTACTTTTTCCTCAAACATTTTTCCATTTTACAGAGATGCATTTAAATATTACCAGATTCTGTTTTCTACATTAACTTATTCATACATAGGTAATACTTCAGCTTTCCTGCCCTGCTTTCTGCTATCTGGTTCACACACAATTGTTCTTTTACAAGTATTTTTATTTGTGCATTACTATGTTTGTCAAGAAAAGTCTTTACTTGCATAACTTGTCAGGTACACACATACTAAAAAGCAAGCATACCTACACAGACACATTAAAACAAGCCTATGCGTGATATGTAATATCGCTGCATTAGTTAAGTTCTAAAGAATCTGCTTTAACACTCAGTTTCTTTTGTCCTGTAACAATGGCATAACATAAACCCTTCCTACAAACTTCTCAGAAATTAGCAGCTTCTGGGGTGTATTGTGTGAAATGGTAGTTCCATTCTGCCTGAAGTGCATTTTCAGTATTCAGGAAGACAAAACTTTGCAATCTCAATTTATCTGTTGCATAGGCAATTTATTAACCAAGTGTTAAGCTACTTCCGTTACATGAAGAGTCAGGTGGTTAGACCCTTGTTCTTTCAATACTGGCATTCTGAACAGTGCTGAAAGAAGTGACTACATATCCAAAGGTATGTGCATGGCCCTAACCTTAAGGCAGCTGAAGTTAGCAGCAACATTTTCACTTATATTTAGTCACCTTAGCCAGTAACCTACATGAATTGATACAAAGATCTTGGAATATTTGTCAACATGGTCACTTCCCTACCTTCTATTTCTGTTAGACCAGTGAACAAGCTAGAATCTTCAGTCATGAACTGGTTCAGGCTTTAAGCCAAATTACAAGAGGCTTAAAAACTTAAAGTTGAAATAGACTGTTTTAAGACTACCCTGTTTTCATAAAATCTTAAAGGCAACATGAGATATTTTGTAATACCCATAATGAGAGCGGTCCTTACTTGAGAGGCTATTGAAGATAGTCAACTTGAGAATTTTTACTTCCTTTGCAAGGGAGATATTGGTCTTCTATGCTAATTTATACCATCTGAAAAACAACATTTACTATTTTAAGATAAGAATATTGGATTTTTTTTTCCTAAAGTAAAAATGGATAAATAAGAGGTGGCAAGTTTCAGGTCTTTGTGTGCACGGTCTGTGCCATACCTGGCTTTGTTCATTTATCAGCTACTCTTATCAGCCATTAAAGCTACTGGTAAAATTCTCACCTCATAATAATAATAATAACAATAACAACAATAAAAACCACCACTGCCACCATGATCTTAACTCTATCAGAAAAGATGTTGCCCCATTTCTAGCAGCCCAACTTCTCTAAGGAAGATTACCCACAAAGTAGAATGAAAGCATTTCACACCAAAAACCCCATGGCTAAAATACTCAGTGTAGTAGAAAGAGGCATGTGCTTTGCAGAGAGTGAAGAGAGAGGATAAGTCTGTTCTCTCCCACAAGCTACTCAAACTACTAATTCTGCGGTCAGTGCAATTTAGACTATCACTTCCAGAACTCCTGACTTAACAATTGCCTTATTATTTTAGTTGCAAGTCAGCTGATAACCCAACTGATCAGTCAGAAAGACACAGAAGAACCTTCTGCCTGTGGCCAAAGTAGAAGGTAATCATCAGAAACCTTTCGTAAGTGATCCATCAGTCCCCTATCTATCCACCTATCAATGCTGTTTCAGAGACATGGCTGGTCTGTGAGCATCCAGTTTGTAGTTTTATGAACTGGGAAGAGTACTGGAAAATCATCAACTATCAATAATGGGTTTTTCTAACAGCAGAAACAGAAGAAAGAATATCCTTTAAGCAGGAGTGACTAGTTCAAACCAGTTCTGCAGGAAGCTTCACACACCAAAGATCAAGAAGAATGCTAATGTGCAATCATTGAACAGAATAAGAGCCAAAACTTGATATAAGGCACGTAATGAATAATGCTATACAATCAGCTTCTATACACCCACAATGTATCTAAATTTATAAACCGTACATGCCATTGGATAAAATTTAAATGCATTTCCCATCATTGAAGTGTACTATCCAATCTGCTCTAACACAGGACCATATTGGGATTGAGTAGACCATTCTGTTTGTTAGAAACTTACCAGAATGTGCTGGTATTTATATCTCATAAAAGCTGTTCCGTAAACACAGTACAAAGACCTCTGATTTCACCGAATGCATAAACACGTGCAAAGAATTTCATTCTAGGATTTCGGACATGGGAGAGCTCTGTCAAATGAGCTCAACTACCATACCCCCATCCCAATAAATTAAACATCTTTCCACCTGGAAAAACTGTCCTGGCTTTACAGGTAAGAATTTCAGAGTTCTAATGACAAACTCTGAATTTGCGTATGACATACTTTAAGGGAAAATGCAGTATAGCTTCCTAGAGTCAACAGTTTGGGTTTTTTTTCCCCAACTAATCAGAGTTTGAAGGGACAGGATTTTGAAGATGCAAAACTGTTCCTGTTACATTTCTGTGTGGACTTACATATGTTGGTGTATTTTTTATGGATATGACAGTTCAAGCCTGTAAGAATGACTGTTATAATGTCATTCATATCGTAAAGATCCTTTGTCAGTCAGAAGAAAAGTGAAAGAGAACTACAAAGCACCATGATTATCTTTGTTGCATACAATTGCAAAACCTGCTTCTCCAAGCCACACAAACTGAACAGGTAATAAACCGATAAACCAACAGAATAAAAGTATATCAGGGTCATAAATTCTGCCTTGTCAAGGAAAGGAAAGGAATCTAATTCAGCCTCTGCTGAGGCTGAAGAGGAATGAGGCACACTTTATTTCTTTTCTTGATTCATCAACAATGGAAGGTGGAAGGGACCTTGAGAGGTCACTTCATATAGATTCGCTTGTGCCAAGGCAGGATCAGCTATACCCAATGCTTCTTAAAGTTTGTCAGTCCCTTTCTAGCAACAGCATAACCTCTGTAGACAATCTATTCCTGTGCTTACCTGTTGTCATCAGAGTATTTTCCTCAAGTTTAGTTTAAATTTCCCTTGCTGCTACCTAAGACCATTATTTCTAGAACAGTTTGTGGTGAACACATTTCCTTTCACAGGTTAAAGAATGTAAGACAATAAAGTTAATAATCTCAAGGAAATACCCACTTTAAAACAAAACAAAACAAAACAAAACAGAGACTCTCTCTAGAAATACCTGAAAGAGTACCAAAAGGAGAAATCAGCTATCTTGGTAGGCTATCGCTCTTTGGGCAAACCAAATACGCTCACTTAGAATTAGTCAGGGCTTGCAAAACTACTCAGAAGAACCCCGAAATCTCTACACTTAGCCTGGAAGCTTGTTTGGGTTTGCTCAAGAAGTTACAAACCGCCCTTAGGCCAGACAGGATGTTTGAGAGCTGATTGTACGGGCATAGGTTATCTGGTTACATGTGATGTTCCCTTCCTGCTGGGAGTGACCCTTCCCTTCTCTGGGAGCGACATACAAGGGACTGTTAAACCTGGAACTATAATATTTTGTTATTAAAAAAACCAGCAAGAGCCCCACTGCTGTATTTAAGCAGAGTGCTTTATTCCAACTTGATGTCTTCAAAATGGGAAAGAGGATAACATTTCATTTCAGATTTAAGATTCAAAACCTTTATGTCGTGGTTTAACCCCAGCCAGCAACTAAGCACCATGCAGCTGCTCACTCACTCCCCCCCCATCCAGTGGGATGGGGGAGAAAATCGGTAAAAGAAGTAGAACTCATGGGTTGAGATAAGAACTGTTTAATAGAACAGAAAAGAAGAAACTAATAATGATAACACTAATAAAATGACAACGGTAATAGTAAAAGGATTGGAACGTACAAGTGATGCGCAGGGCAATTGCTCATCACCCGCCGATCAATGCCCAGTTAGTCCCCGAGCGGCGACCCCCCCGTCCCCACTCCCCCCAGTCCCTATACTAGATGGGACGTCACATGGCATGGAATACCCTGTTGGCCAGGGTCAGCTGCCCTGGCTGTGTCCTGTGCCAACTCCTTGTGCCCCCCCAGCTTTCTCGCTGGCTGGGCATGAGAAGCTGAAAAATCCTGGACTTTAGACTAAACGCTACTTAGCAACAACTGAAAACATCAGTGTGTTATCAACATTCTTCGCATACTGAACTCAAAACATAGCACGTACCAGCTACTAGGAAGACAATTAACTCTATCCCAGCTGAAACCAGGACACTTTATATGCAAAATAAAGGTCAGCACGGTGCTGTAATTCCTTTTCTAAATTCTTTCACAAGAATTTAGAACTTGTTGCAGAATGCTGAGTTCATTACCTCCACAAGTTGTGAGCACTAATAGAGTCTTACACAGTAACTCAAACTTACAACATCATTGTAATTATGATACTTTGTTTGTGTAGTATTGAAGACAAACAATAAAATGCAATGTTGAGAATCTTCAATGTTTTTCCTAAACTTCACAAATTATGCATTACGTTTTATGTCCTGCACCTAACTTCTCTCACTGAGATCAATTTTGTATTATAATTTATGGAAGTTACCTGGTTCTGGGATTCTTAAAATATGAACAAAATTTGAAAACAAATCTTGAAGTGGCTTCGTCACTACTGATTGGGCTAATGACTGAACAAAATACAGTGCAAAGGGAAAGTGAGCGAGCTGACAGAAATTACCTTAAAGGTATTTATATAGAAAATATATAAAATAAAGTAATACAGCACATAAGTGATCTGGCTAATTTTAACAAACTATTTCTATGTAATTTAGTTTCATAATTCAAATATTTATAGTCAGGTAACACTAGAACTATAGAATGGACCGTGCTATGTAACTTTCATTGTAGACTAGAGCAGAAACGTAAGTATTTCAGAATTATCTTAGCCCAATGCATTGGGAAAGATAAGTGACTAGGCAATTTTACTGTGACTCAGATTCAAACAGTTTTGATTTGCAACCCTGGTGTTGTTTTGAATGGAGAGCAATACACATCGATCTTGTGCAAGCATTTTACAGAGAGAACTATGGGTATAAATCAGGAAGAAGGTGCTTTGTAGGGTGGAGTTAAACTTCAAAGACAGTGAAATAAAGAACAGTCATCGCTACACCTAACAGCTGTCCTTCTATTATAATTAAATAGAACATTAATTTCCAAGTGTTATGACATTTAAACAGCTATATAAAAATAACAAGAAGAATGATAAGCATCATCATCAAAGTTATGAGAGCAAGCCAAGATCACATGCCCAATGCTTCTAAAAGTTGTTATAGACAAGGTGTTCTAGACTCTGAGTACTGTCCAAAATATTTTCTTGGAACAAACATATCCTGATAAATTTCTTTCTTTAAAGAGAAACTTTGCAAAGAATCCCACAGTTCCTACTCATTAAGTGAAACAACTATATGCTGTCATTGTATTGCATCTATGTATCCTTATAAAGATGTGAAATAATTTTTTCTTTTTAGTCAGTACACATTCATGAAAAACTGTCATTTTGTACCATATTACAGGAGGCAGACTAAGTAAAGGGATGTTAAATGATTTATCACAAAGCATAATATTGTAGCTGCAGACCCAGAATAAGAATCTTGACTTTTATTCTCTGATTTTTACACCATTTTCCTTTCCTGCATAAGAAACCAGATTAGATATATACATTCCTGTCTTCTGTAAGTATGGTAATTATAAAATAAACTGTCCTTAAATAAATGGGTGTTTTAAACCCCATTCCCCAGACCTTTTGAATAAAACACTAAAACAATGAAAAGATGACAGGAATGTAAATGAATACATTTGATCCGTTTTGCCATAATTCATGTTCCAGAAAACAACAAAAAAAGTGCAGGTTTTGAAATACTTGGGGTGGAAAAGAAAGAATGCGTTGATGGACCTCAGCAGTTCCTACTGGAGGTTTTGTATCTGCTCTTAAGTGGCTTTCTGGGCAATCAAGCACTGACATCATGCTGGAACCTCTCCAGCTCTTCCCGAGCCATATGGCTCATAGAAAAGGGTCAGCACAGTCCACCTGAGCTACACTAAAACTATATCCACAAGCAACAAGTCCTGTTCCTGTTATGACAAAGCTGACAGGGTGAGACATTCTTTTCTTTGTGCATTTTCAATTCCTTACAGCATATGTAATAGCTAGTTATTTGAAGTGTATTTCTTTTGTTGTGAGGTTTTGTATGTTTTTCAGCGAGCCACTTTCAACAAGCACAAAACCCACCAGTGATATCCTTAGTACTGGTTAGGAAATCCTTCTTAGACTATTATGAAGAGTTCTTGGAAAAGAAAGGTATCTGTTATGTTCCAATCAGATTTCATAAGGATAGAAACAGTAATAGAGAAGAATCATTAGAAGAGACCATCATGTATTTTTTATTTTTGAATGCAGAGATATAACATAAACTAATGCCTGAATTCCAGGAGCCACCTTGCTGTAGAGAAAATTCACGCTCAGAATAAAAAAAAAAGAATGTAGGCACAAAGGGCTGCTAGTATCTCCCAGCTTGGTCCATATAATCAACCAAAAAACGTTTCTGCGTATTCTGCATATATGTCCCATCACTCCCTTTGATATGTGACATCAACTAGTTCAGTAACTGGAAATTAGGCAAGGAATAGTGACTGGTAGGAAGGAGGTGCTTTCTCAAAAAAAAGGCTTTTTTTCAATTATCTTAAAGAACAGCTGATTAACCTCCCTTTCATATATTCTTGCCAAATAGTGACAGTAGGAATTTTCTAGTGAACTTGGTCTTATCTTCAAGACTACTAATTTGGCAAAACAATTACTTCCAACCCCTTCCTAACAATCTCCAATTAATTAAATTTTTCTTGTATTCTTATGTGCGTAACAGCCAAATGATAGTCCTACCAGCATGAGCATTTTTACTGGATGTCATGCACTGTTTCCCACACTTTGCAGTGGTGTTATATTTGTTATTTAGAACAAACCCAGATTGTTCCTGGAACTGTGCCTATAGAAACTACTGCTGTAATGTGTTTATATGATATATAATTATAGGCATGCTGTAACCTGTCCACAGCCACTGCAGAACAAGTTGCATTATCAAAAACATAAACCAGTCCCTGGATTAACTATTCAATCTGATATATTCCCTTTCTTCAGTACCTAATGTCAAAGAAATTAAATGAACACAGGTTATATTTCTGAGCTTCAGTAGAAAAGCCAGTAGTAATACGACATTCAAAACTGCTGAATACTCCCTAATGCAACATGGATTTCAAGCCACTATGTCTGAAGATTAGGCCACTTGGTTAATGTCAGGCATTTGCATTTGGAAATACTTGCCAAAAAAACACAAACAAGATGTAGGAAGAAAGATGGTACTCACCTACCAATAGAGTGAGTCACAGTATTCAAGCAGTTGAGTGTATGTATGCAAATACAAATAGTAAAATTTGGTTATAAACCTAGCAAACAACAGATTATTATACATTTTAATCTAAGTACTGTGTCAGGATAAATAATTAGGACTGTCTTTAGTACATATTACCTGTAGGGAGAAAAATCTTTATAGAAATAACATTTTATTAGTACATATTACCTGCAGGGAGAAAAATCTTTGTAGAAATAACATTTTAGTTAAACAGAATAGTGGAGTATGTGAAAGTTTAATTATTAGAAGAATTACTTTGACGTACTTCCCATGTAGACTTTAATACCATTTCATACCTGGTATGTTATGTTTTTCTGACATCAAACATCTAAACAACTATTTTCTTGATACAAATTGTAAACACATACCAATAATTTTCTGTTCATGCATCCTTTTCACCTTGTGCTTTTATTCAAGCCAACAAGTTATCAAGAACAATTTTTAAATCACTGTAATACTTACAAATACTTTTTATCCCATATATTGAACATCTTTCTTATGTGATGTCTAAGACAGATTTATAAAACCTCGCTTCAATAATATCTAATGAACTTTCTTTTATATGTTATTGTATGACCTGTTGCTATATATATACCACAACACCACAGTTAAAAAGCGCTTCTGATGGTATTCTTGTATATGCATTCACATTTACAGATGAGTCAAGCCAGAATACAAAGTAGAAGAGCCACTGCATTCAAAGTGGAGAGAGGGATAGGCACGGTAGGATCTGGTGTCTCAGTTTGTCATTTTATTTTTGCTTTACAAATTTTATTTTGGATCAAGTCCAAACCTAAAAGAGATGGATTTTCCAATTATGAAATGGATGTGGTCAAAATAACAGCAGAACAGCTGGTCTCACTAAGATGAGTTACAGATGGCAGAAACCTTGCAATAGCTATCTTACAAAATTTGGTAGAAAAAATTGTACTATCTGCCTTATCAATTCACTGAGTGCATTCCTGCAGATGTGGGGAAAACAACTTCTGATCTCTCATATCTGACAATTTCTATTTTGTTACTCCAGTAATATTTTTGTGTGTGAATTAAATATGATTTTTTGATTTAGACTTGCTCCACGCTTATAATCAAGTGCAAGAAATAATTATACAGCATTTTCATATGGAGTTCCCATAGTTTTTTCTGGGACATATAATATTATTACATCATGACATTAATAAAGATTATACAATAAGTTAATGCAAGCTGGTATCTTGTACTGAGTGATGAAGTGGAAGGAGGAGGAAGTAAAGAAATACACTGAAAAAATACCTTACTGAGGTAACTGCCATTAAAAGGGCATTACAAGACATGTTTGAAATTTATTCTTCCACCAAGAAATTCCAAAAGAATTGCACAGTGGTACCTCAATTCAGTGCTCTTACAGCTCCAGCTCTTCCTTACAAATTCTATGCAGGTTTTTATAATACACAAAGCTACATGATGTTTTAGTCAGGAAAATAACTCCATCTTGTAACTCGTTTTTAAAAATTAAAGTTTTGTACAACTGCATGTTGTTCTTTTGAAGGATGTCTGTCTTGCATTTTAATATTAATGACATGTGAACCAATATAGGAAGTACAATGGATGTAATTTCACTTGAGAATGTTACTTAATTACAAATATACACAATTATCTCCTAATGACATTAATTTCTGTTTACAGACATGGATAATGCTTTATATTTAATACGTCTAGGTTTATTCTAAACATTAATAACATCGCAATATGTAGAGTATTATAAGCCATTTCTACTCAAAAAACCAAAAACCAAAACAAAACAATCTGAGTCTGCCAGCTGGTAAGCATGATAGATCCATCATTAGAATGGTAAGACAGTGAAGATTCTTAGCTGATAGGAAAATATGTGTGTATATGGGATAATCCTTTTTTTCTCTCAAGTTCTGTTACTAATTTCAGGTTACTCGAGGTAAAACCTTTATATCTACTGCCTGCACTTTATTATGAAGTGCAGAATATAATTTCATATAGACCTAATAGTAAGCTATTGTTTTTTACATAACATGCTCTAGGCAAAGCTGATCCCAGCTCATCACAGTGCCTTGAATTGGATGACTTCTGTTGACCCTTTTTCTATGATGTGTAAATATGTAAATATAAATGTATGTATGTGTAAATATGAATTTATAAAATAATTAGGTAAATTATCTTCTGAAATATTCCTTTCTCTCCATTACAATCTTCTGCAGCATGATGTTCTCACAACTGTTTTCTGAGTGTTTTCAAATCTGAGGGGGCACATTCTGAACTCAGTTACATGGCAGTAAATACTAAGTAACTGCCCTGAAGTTAATGAAATTACTCCCGTCAGAACAGTGAAGAGTGAAAAATTTGTCCGTTCGCCATTACAGAGGAAACTGAATTTTACCAATCAAGTGAGGACAGGGAACTCTTCCTAATTACATTTTATACCATGAATACAAATGCTGTGTTCTCCTGGTGTATCCAGAGTATTTAACAGTAAAGTACATTTGTTATATGTACTACAGGAACAAAGAAAAAAACAAAAAAGCCCACCTCCCATGTTTTTACATGCAAGTAGCTCGGCAGTGCTAAAGCTATCCTGACTCTGTAAACCTGCCCTTTGAATAATTCTGCTGACATGCTCGGAGGGTTCACATGAACAGGGATAGCAAGTGTTGGCCCTTTGTGTGAAGGCGTATTTGGATAGAAGGTCATTCAAGATAATTCTGCTTATGAAGAAGCCTGTTTGAGTCAACCAATTTTATAATTACGTGTTACTCTTAAAGTGGAATTTTGGATGTTATTTTCTTTGATATCTTTATGACTCATACTTCAGTTGAGCAAAGCAAGCTACAATTTGCTAATGCAAGTGTGTACAAATTTGAAACTGGTTAGGTTGGGTGTGTCTGCCTATAGAAACATACATTTTCTTATAGTTTTCAATAAATGTTACTGGTGCAAAATTATCTGGCTACATCTTAGTTGAATTTAAATATTTCATAGTTTGAATACAATTCTTTAAAAGTTAACTCAACTGGGTAATTGCTGAGGTTCAGAACAGGAAAACTGCATTAATTATGAAAAAAACAGTAACTGAGTAAGAAGTTGCCTATCTTGATCAGGTCACATAGGTTATATAACCAGTTGGCATCATTTTACATCTTTTGTACATGCAGGCCTGCTTCCCTCACACATCCTATGGAAAGCAGGGGGCAACTGGTTTTCATTTGAGAGAATGAAGAAATTACTCTTTTTGTTTTCCTTCAGCTGTAGTTTGGAAAGCTTGGAGCAAACATGCTGCCTTTTTACCATTTTGCAAACACGAAGAAGAGCACAGCCCATAGCTCATTTCTATTGCTATGTGGAATGTTGCCAACATCATTTGCAGTGATTCATAGTCCATTTTATGTAGATATTATAGTACAAGTTAGACAAACTCACCAGATACAGCAAAGAGTAGTAGCATGTAGGCACTTATGGCTCTGCTCTCACATTCTGTGCGTGTAGGGTTTGGCTCAGGTGCTGGAGGAATAGACAGGGCACTCCTAATCTGGAGGGCACTGCATCTCTGGAGTATAGGTAACCTGTATAATGCAAGAGAGTCTGTAAACTGCTTTGGTTATGCTAACAGCCAAACAAGTCATCAGCAATCCCCAGAAGAAGGGAAATAAATAGTTTGAACCAAGTCTGTTACATCCAAGTAGCTGTATTCTAGCTGAAAATTTGGTCTTTAAAATCTTTCTATCCTGTCTAAACTAGTAGAGCTGGGGACTATTACCAATTCAGAGGTGGAATGCCACTGTAGTCATCACAGTACAAAAAACAAATCCAAGACTTTTTGAGGATTTTACCAACGGACTGGGAATTTTGGGAAAAAATAAAAAATATAGTTTGTGTTTAAACACAGGTAACTATCCCCAGTGCATTTACTGGTACTATCTGAAATCCCTATTTATCAGTCATATACTTGCAATATATTGTATGAGAAAAATAAGGCTTACAAATCAATATTTCAGCTTACTAATTCACTGCATTGCAATATAGTTTGTTTATTATTTGTAAATTTGTAAATATGTGGAAAATAATTGTATCATTTGCTTTCTCAAAATAAATATGTTTTTTTCATCTACCAATCCAAATGTTTCAGAAAAACCAAGCGATTAATATCGTACCTAAAACTGTGATTATTTTAATAAACATAAAGCAAGATATTGGACTAAGTATGACTCCAACTGTGAGTGATTTATAGTGATAAAAATACACAGATGCCATCTGTACCAACAGAAGAACACTCATCACAAATTTGTCTTATGGTAACACTTCCCTTTCATTTATACTGAAATGAGCGCCATTTCCTTCAAAATGATACTGACAGTAAAATATGGCCACTTTTAAAATGAGTAACCTAACAGTAGGAGAAATACACTGAAAACTATGAATTAAAATACTCATTTGACTTGCTCAAGCCCTCCATGATCTATCATCGAATGTTCACCAAATATTAAGCTAAGTTTGTCAGACTAGCTATGCTAGCTTAGTAGCTGCTTCCATACCAAGAGTTTTTGTTGGGTGTAACACCCCTTACCCCTCCCAAAGAAAATCAAAACAAAAAAATACCTCAACCAAAATGGCAAAAGCTTTAAGTTCAGAACCCAGCCTAAGTCATTAGACTGACTTCATCAGCTTGTCTACGATACGTTTGCCAGCATCTTTGCCAGTTCAGCATTAAGCAAGAGGGCCATGGGGTATGCACCAGGGAAACTAGGGCAGGTAATGAGAACACAGTGATAAATATCAGTCAACTTCAAATACTAACAGCAAGATCAAAAGAAAAGTGGAATTTAAATAAAATCTGCACACAGAGAACTTCATTAGCAGCAGTTGCAGAAACAAAGATATGATACCCAAAGCATTATTAATTTATAACCATGCACCAGATACTAACAGCTTTGAGAATGGTGAGGATTAACCATCACCCAAATAAGTGTAATAAACCAATGGCAAGTGCAGTGTGCAGGATAGGTTCTAGCCTGGTCCCCCTGGTGAGGATGCACAGCCACAGCTGTGCTATCTTTGCCTTGCATTCTCAATTCTGTGTTGACTCTGAACTTCACTGGATGTAGTAAGGAAGGTAGATTACATACTCCCACAGCCTTTTCAAAATATTTTTTACTAGCAGTGGCCTTAAAGTACCCCTATTCTGCTTTGGGTTCTAAAATATGGCAAGAATGTAAATTAAAGTGCAAAATAAATCCATATTTATTTCTGATTTTTGTTCTGCAACTGTGCTTCCACCCCCACTTCTGTTAGTGCTCCAGCCCTTCATAATTTCCTTTGTATCAAAAAGCTGCCAGATTTAGCTCCTGAAAACTTCAAGCTAGTTTTCTTGTTGAAATTTAGGAAAACAGAACAGCTGTCATTCAAACATACTTCAGCAAGTGGCAAGCCTGTTCACTTTCAAATGTTTATTCCCCAAAAATCAACACTTAAATGACATGTCCTACTGACATGTCATAAAAAACACATTGAGATCTGACAGACATGTGGAACAAACATGTGCCAGAGTCTGAGGTTCCAGAGCTCCTACACATCTGATGTTTGGGATATTTTTAATACCTCTTTCTTTACTGTTTTAAACTGTGCAGAGTTTTTTGGTCCAGTGGTTATTGTTAGTCAGGTTATGAATTTACCTTCTTGGAGTGAGACTTGACAATAATTCCACCTGAAGCAATTTACCACATGCAGGCACAGCCAACAGTAATGGATAAGCAGCAACCGTTGCCACAAGCTGAATCACTGAAGCTGCTTCTTTCATGCAGATTTTGTGATTCTGGTGTCCAAACAGGACCATACTAGTATGCTACACTCAAATCCAAGATCTTTTTCCTCCTTAACCAAATTGTGAGATTAAGAAGCCTTCGCTTACCAGCTGGCCAGTAAGCATTTGTTCATGAGCCCATTCATTCATGATTGACATTACTGTGAAGGTCCTCATTAAATCTTCTAAAATGACGTGCAATAAATGCAACACAAAATCCAATTTATCAAGGACTAGGGAAAGACATAGTTAAAACTCAGCTCTTGATAGCTTTTCCTGTAAGAAACAAAAAAACTTTTAGACTCCATACAAATATAACAGAAATTAAAAGTAAGTTTACTGTACTACATACAAGACAAAACCCAACAGTTTAGTTTCTATCATTTAAGCCTCGCTACTCATTCTAGGGGGTGGATTTTTAATTCAAACTTTGATGCTGCTATGTTCATTATCAGATGTTCCACACTAGTCAAATGCCACTTATGTGCCAGCAAGACATGCAAAAATAGCTGATCTGAAATTATTTTCCCTAATGATATTTTCTTTCTGGATGCAAATAAAAATTGTGTATAAAGGTGTATCTGTATAATGCAGTTACGTGATTTGTATCAAGTAGACATTATAAGTACAATCCTAAATTAAATAACTGCACACGAAAACTCTATGAAAATGTAGTCCTGGTCTTTAATAATCCTTGTTCACCTGTCAGTTAGCAACCAAGCATTATGGACATTTCTCTGCTGGTTTTTCAAAGTCAAAATCATGCAATATTTTTTCTAAAGTAGTAAGCATTCACTCTTAACAAGGTTGATAGTTGATTTTTTACTAATGTTAATGGGAAAAAACCCAGCAAGCAGTAGACACTTTTCCATAAAAGGTGCCTCTATATATACTTTCTACTGATTAAGTAAAGGTTGCATAAATCTTTATGCTGTCCATGCTGCAAAATGCTTTCATCTGAACTTTTTTCTCTTGTGAAAAGTGATGGAAGATTGCTTCAGGTGTCTGCACTCAACAATACCCCCATACTGAAAACAATACAGCAGAAATAATTTAAAAATGTGATTGAAGACTGAAAGAAAAATGCTAATTTTACATTCTTTGCTGTAAATTTACAGACATGAACGGCATCCATGTACCAACAGTTTTCATACTTTCATACCCCCAAATTAATAGGAGAACAGGTGTAAATAGGTGTAAAAACATCTGTACAGTAAAGAACAGACACTTGAAAATAAATGTCACACTACAATCCACATATAAAACAACTCACAGCTTGAAGAATAAACAAGGCTAATGAATAGTTTGTTTCTATCTTCTGAAAAAGCAAACCAAAGGTAATAATTCGCTAATCTATAAAATTCCATTATAGTACTCATTATGGGTATGTAATTCCGTGCTATTATCAAAAGTTATACTTCTCAGAAATACTGCTGGGTCTCAAATTTTGTACTCATTTTATGTAAACTTGTACTGCTTGCTTACTTCACAGCTCCTACAGACTTCACCTTTTATCTACAAATGGACACTCTTAATACTTCTGTTTAAAATCTGACAATTTTCATTTAATTGAAAGAAAAATGCCTAATCAAAGCCACTGAACATAAGCAATTGCGACATATGGCTCCCCAGCTGGGAAAGTGACTGACCAACGTATCAGCAATTTGAGAGACAGAGACAAACAGCCCCATCAAATACCCTTTCACCAAGGGACAGGTGCACTGGGATGGAAGCCAAAAGACCATGCTTCAAAGACCCAATTATGGAGCAAAACCATACGAAGGTAGCAGGTACTGTTCCCCCATTTTACAAATGAGGTTACTGAGAGGTTGGACAAGAACCCTTTTGGAAATAGCTGGGAAGGGATCCATATGTCTGTTCTGACAAAACCTATTTTCATCCACTTAAATGACACTCAGAAAAAACCTCACCCAAATGTATGTTTCTGGTTACACAAAGTGTGCAGACACACTTTTATCACCAGCCTCCATGTAAATATTTAGCTTATCACAAACTATTACAGTTTTTCTGTGAACATTTCGCTCTGGATGGCTAGACTCTGTCCTCCTATTTTCATTGGGATTGAGACCACGCACCTTTCAACAATGTGATGCTATTTCCCTCAAGATTCAATGAAAGCAAACCTGTTGTTAGGAAATACGGCAAGGAGGTGGCAGAGAGAGGAACATGAGTCTGAATGGGGAAGTGGTCGATAAAAGACTATCAAATCGAGGGTCCTCGTTTGTGGGAAACTGTGCACAACAGAGGACAGTAAATGAACAGAAACGCACAGAAGGCAGGGATGGGGCAGGTGAGAGAGAATGAGACTGTGACCCCTGAAATAAGGAGCATCTGAAAGACAAAACTATGTGCAGATTAATGCAGGGAGACTATAGGAAAAAATAGAGTGTGGGTGAGATGCAGAGGGGGAAGAATGCACTGGATTGCTGGGACAATGAAAGAAAAAGCAAGCAGAGAAGGACAGTAATAAGGAGGGGAAAGAATTGCAGCTCAATACATCCTGAGATGTATGACAAGTGTACAGAAGCCAACCCTAAGTAGCCACAAGGAGAAAAAAAATTTGGAATTATGTGTAAAAAATGAATCTGAACTTCAAAAGTAAATTTAAAAACAATCACAGTGATCACATTTTTTTTTCCAGAGACTTAAAATCCAGAAAACACGCCAAAATCAGTTTCATTAAAATGTATGTCTTAAAGACAATCTTGTTATGATTTTTTGAATTTATGGAACCAGAACTGTCTTCCTTCAAATGTATATAAAGCCTTCCAAGTGTCTGAATAAACACATTCAAATTCAGTCCCAGAACATATGCTAAGTATCTTGGACACTTTCAACAGTCTTTCAACTTCTGTTTTCAAACACAAAATGTTTAAACTGCAATGTAATAGTTGTTGTATTCAGATATCATTCAAATCATATGGTAAAACTGATTTTCATTACATACTTCGGAACAGTTGATAGTAAGAAAGTTAGAGAACACCTCCCTCTACTGTCCCTTTCTTGTAAAAAAAAAATCATGCTGCTTAAGTAGTTTTAGATCAAAAGCTGAAAGTAGAAATACATTCAAGATAAGCAAAAAACTGTATTTTTCATGTGACAGTTCTTTAAAAAAAAAAAGAAAAACACTAAGTATACTAACCTCCAGCTCAACAAAAAAAGAGAGGGAATTGCAAACCATATGCAAAGGGAAGAATATAATCTGAGAAAGGAAGAAAGGAAGAAAAGAACCAAAAGGCATACTGAATGGCATACTGTCACTTGTATTTGGATAGAACAGATATAGCAACATAGTGTAATCTGTGCATGAGAACCTCAGGTGAAACAATCAACGTTTAGCTTGTATTAGTACTTCAGCGGTACATTGTTCCAATTTTCTTAGGTACTAAAAAAATGCACTTATTTCTATTCTGACCATGTCTACATTTAGGCTTTGGATCTTAGGGGTCAGCCAACCATCTGTATCCCAAGCCCATGAAAACTATATTCCAAGCTCCAAGAATTAAGCTTCAGGAACTAGCGTAATCAATCAAGTAAGGGCATCAGAGAACTGCCACAGTGCATCCATCCAAGTATCCTGTCTTTATAATGTCTAGTAGGAAATCCTTAGGAAAAAAGTGTAAGAAACAGGTTAGACAGTGTGGTCTTTCCTCAGGAACTCTGCCCTAGCTTCTGATAACCAGGAGTTTGGGACCGAGATTTCATATAGACTGTTGTATCTAATAGCAACTGATCAACTCTGGCTTCGTTAATTTTCCCAGTCTCTTTTGGTCCTTTTAATCCTACAAGTTCTACAGTTTGCAAGAAAGTACTTCCTTTTACTTGTTTTAAAGCATCACCCTGATAATTACCTGCTTGCTTTGGTTAAGCAAAACAGCAATTAACCATCCTGCATTTACTTTCAATCCCTTCTTCATTATATCGACCATTAACATATCCCCCTTCTGTCCTCCCTCTCTCAGGCTGAACAATCCTCAGCCATTCAGGCTCTCCTCATACAGAAGCCATTTGTACCACCATCGGTCTGTATCGTTCTCTGGCTCTTTTCTGGTCCCACTACGTCTTTCTTAAGCTGAGGTGACCAGCATCACAGTGTTCAACACACTGGCACACCTTAAGCACTTACACTGGCACAATGATGTTTCTGAGTTCAGCTCACAAAATACATTCTAAGTCCATGGGAAGTTTGCCTATTGATTCAGCTGAATTGGAAATTCACCGCAACAGCTGCTTTAAAATAAAATCTGAATAAAACATCCACACATTTTGGATGTTGTTTCCAAATCAAATTTGAGATCAGATTGAACTTTATTTTGCTTGTCTGTACCTATGCTTTGTCTATGATGAAAGTCAGGCCTAACTGTAATAGGCCCTGAATGTTGCATCTGCTTTCCTAATAGGATAAGGCATGTTCCAACAACCTACAATAAGTTCATGCAATAAAAGACAAAGCTATAAGACATTAATAAACACCTATGGTACAAACTAAGGACTAGTCTTTCCTGCAATTATGATTACGTACCTTATAATTTTTTCAGATTTGAAATTACATTTCATCTTACAATGCAAATATGAAAAAAGAAGTATTTTATAGATACCAAAAGTAAGGCTCTGCTCCTTGCCCCACTGGTTATATACTCTAACAAAAACTTCAGTATCTACCTGCAGCAAAACCATTCTCTGGCATCAGTGTGAGTTTTCTCTTTTTTAAGACATTATGGTTAGGCTTTAAACATTTAGAAGTTATTTTATTTGAAATCACTCTTCAAAGTAAAATATTGTGCATGAGCTCAGATAAGTGCAAGCTTCCTATTTAGGATAGCATGTGCTATCTCATTGTCTGTCAAAAAACAGATTTGAAAATGTGTAAGTGCTACATATGCAGGGTTGGTTCGTTTTTTTTAAAAGAAATTTTTATCCATTATGCCCAGAGGCAACTGACACTTTCATCAGCTGCAGTATCTGCAATCACCCAGTTATTCTGCTAACAAGTGGATTCCAAAAGAACAGATTTTGGTCAAATGAAAGCGTAGTATTAAAATGCTCGCAGTTCTACAAGTGCAAGCAGGCTGGCTTTTGCTGTGCTAAGCAGTCCCCAAACAATTTTTAAAAACCAAGCAAAAAAGGAATAGGATTTGCTGTGTACCTTCAGGGGTAGGAGATGACTCATTTGAAGAAACACAATCAGCAGTGATAGAGGCAGCTCTCGTCATAATTTTCTGCTCCAAATAAGCAAAACTTCATATCTGGATAACTGGAAGGGTTCCTGCTTTACATGTTTTTTTTAAAAGTGAATGAGAACCGAACTTCAGCAACTAAACTTTAGCTAAACATTGCAAGCAATGGCATTACAGAATGACAATAATTTATATTTGAGGTGTGGTCCATGAGAAGTTAAAAAGTAAACTACAATACTTGTCTGCTAAATTTTGGTTCTTTACTTTGTAAGTGAAGTATATAGAGATCTGTTCATCATCCTTAAAGGAAGCAGAGACTCTAACAGAGATAAAAGTCCTTTGAATTCCTGGTACTTTAATTTGTGAGGGACACAAAGAGCATAGGGAGGAGCTACTGCAGGCTGGTTAGTATGTTGCGCTGGGACGGTACTAGGAAAGAGGACACTGTACAGCTCAGGTTGTGGAAGTGGCACAGGAAGCCTAACGGTCTGTGCGTCCATGTGCATAGAGGAGAAAAAAAGAGATGTACAAACCAGTGACTTAATTTTCTTGCTTTGATAGCACGTCTATGTAATAATCGTTGCTGTTTCATAATGCAGAATGCCTTGTTCGTATATTTTAAACATTCAAGAGAATTCTTATTAAAGAATAAAAACAAAATTTTGCCTTCAGTTATCTTCTCATGCCACTAGCTAGCCCTTTGAATCTGCTTATTTACTGTTTAAAAAGTTAGAGAATGATTTTCAATATTCTTTGTGCCTGGTCAAACTGCTTTTTACTGTGTTATCCACGAATTACTTGATTTCAAGAACTGTGTCAAGGATTTTTGTTTGCTACTAAGCTTTTCCGTGGAGATATAGAGGGTATGCTTGTACAATGGACTTACTACTTGTGGCCCATAATGCAGCAGAGACCCTTTTATGATATTATGTGACCCTAATGTTGCTTTGTTAATTCTGTTTCAAAAATCCATTTATACTTCACTTCCTTCCATTAACAGACTACAGAACTAATTTAATCGTCAGATGTTTATAGTTATTTCTGCAAGAGGTAGGTATATGCACTGAATGTTTTCCAACTATCTCATCTACGAATATCAAAGGGAAATTTTAGCCTAATCTATGCTCAGCCTTTGAATGAGTTATCTAAACCATTGCGAATTAATCTGAAACACTGTTACAGAAAACAAATCACCCTATCTACCACAGCCAGACAAATAACATCTAAACCATTTCAGATATAATACATATAACTCACCTAAAAGCTCAACAAAGCCCAAGTTTTCTACTCATTTACTCATTTTTTACTCATTTACTCATTTTTACTCATCTGTTTTTGCCTTCAAAAAAACCCCAAGCCAGCCCTAACAGCAGACAGTCACAAATTTCAGTGTAAAACGAAGTTGTTCATCCTCTACCTACTGAAATGTTTCAAACGCACCGCTTGTGGGTTGCGCTTAATTCTCACCACTTTGATACACAAAGTTAAATGGAAGCCAACACGGAAAATAACACTGAAAGATATACCAAGTGGGTAGAAGCCAGTGGCAGACCTGTAGCGCGTTTGCGCGGAGTTCAATGTTGTGTCGCCGCCTGTTTGCAACTGCCGTTAGTCCCAAGCCGGTGCTTCTCCTCACAGCTCCCTCCAGAAGCACCGCAGCTCCTGCTGACAGACCCGCTGCCGAAGCCAGCAGTCACGCAAGAGAATTTGGGATTCGGCCGCCCTCCTGGCCTGCCGAATCTTTCCTTCCTCTGAGGAAAGCGGGCGCAGGCCCGGCCGCCTTCCCGGCAGGTGTCAGTGTAAGGCAGCGCTGCCCCGGGGAGGCACCGGCCCCCCCGCCCGCCGCCGCGGAAGGCGGGAAAGCGTGAGGCGGGCGGCGGGCTGCTTCTCCGGCCGCGCACCGCTCTTCAACCCAGGCACCAACAGAAGGGCTAATTCGTTGGAAAAGAGGGTACAGAACTCGGCCGTGGGCTGGAATGGGTGAGCGAAGGCTACGCAGAGCCGTCAGGCCAGCTAGGGGCCGTACCCAGAGACTGCCGCAAGATTTGAGCCGCTGTGTCCAGAGGGTCCTACCTCACCCTCGAGTTCAGTCGCTCCCCCCCTTTCTTCACGTGTACGGGGGGAACCCCTGGACAGACAGACGCCAACGTTTCTTTTTAATTTTCTTAAGATTATAAATTATTCAAAAAGAAAACCTAAGCAGAAGAATAATACTGTACCAGCAACGGTAATTTAACTTTCTTGCCTGCACCCATCATCGTTCCATATTGAATTCCGTGACCGTATACTGTTTCCCCCCTTATTTAGCGCAGAAGACAAAGCGTGCTCCCTCAGGCAAGTCTTCAATATTGCTCTCAGTCTTAACAATTCTGTGCAAAATTCCCTACTTTATTTACTCCGTGCAAAACCAGCATAGAACCATCCATTTCCTCAAGGTCTTTTATTTGGACTGTATTGCCAACAGTTTTCTTCTAAGTACTAATTACCTTATATGCCCGGTTCTCCCAGAGCATAAAATTACATCATGAATCCCATTCGACAAATAAACTGAGGTAAAGTGATACATCTCAAAACACAAGGAATTGCTGGGAAAGCAGAACTGGGAGTCATGTTCACATTTGCCTCTTTCCCAAGAAAAGCAAGTACTCACAACTCATACTAAGTTCAGTTGCAGCCTGAAAAAATCTAGTACCGTGCATCTCAAAGGACCCCTAACTGGACTGCTCTTTGTCTAGGTGACAACCTGCCAAGACTGACACATTCTCTGGGAACCCTATGAAAAAAGCCTGTTAGAAGGAGGGGACATGACCACCATCACTTACAGTCCTCTGGGGCTGTTGGGTTGTTTGTTTGGTTGTTTGGTGTGCTGGCCACTTCCAGTGTAAACACAGGACTGTTCTCACAGGCAGCAAACTCACAGCATAAACGGCTGTCACTCCCTGAAAGAGTTACCTGCACACAGACTGAAGAGGGCCTCTGCTGCGAGACTGTTATCTTTACATATCACATATTAACAAAAGAAAATAAACAGTGCTTACACAAACACTTCCCAAATAACCAATGTTGAACTCTGTAACTTACCTTTCTAATATGTTGGATTATTTTCGTTAGTTCTTTCATTTTATTAAAAACAAAAGCATGAATAAATGTCTTCAAACAAAGCATCCTTATTGGGATTTGAATCTGAAAATGCCAGGCTGACAGCCATCAGCACTCATATCCCTAGCTCAGCTACACTGGAAGCAGCAAAAGACAACTTTAACCTGTTGGTCCAAATGCTAAAGGGGATACCTGAATAGCTTCGCATTAAAGCGTAGCCAAAGACAAACTCACGGCATGTTCTCTGTTATATGTAGCATGTCCTGTGGGTGTTGCATGTCCCACCTCTTTAATATTAACTAACTCCCTTAGTAGTTAAGTGAGGGGTCTCCACTTGGCCAGCGCTGCTCCAGACTCTTTGCTCCTTCTCGTAGCTATAGTGGTTTAGTCAACAACTGGATTCTTTCTCCAAGAGGTTCTGGTTCACCACATGCTGCTGACGCTGCCTTGGCAGACTCACCGTCTGGGAATGGTTCAGAAATTTTGCCATGCTATCAGAATTACACTGAACAATGTGACAGTGGCATAAACAGTGTCTTTTAACAAAATCACAAGAAACGTCTCTCTACACTTTTATCACCAGAATGGTCTTAAGGTTAGAGCACATCAAAGGTAGATAAGAAAAGCTCTTTTCATATTGGAAAGCCCTGAAGATCACTATCAGCTTCTCTTATCTGCCAATAAGTGCCTGACGACCTATTAACTCTCCTTGATACTGTGTGCTTAACTAAGACAGCTCTTCCTCTTGGAAAAGCAAGTTTTGGGCTAGTTTTGGAAAACCACTTTTAGGACTGCCAGACCAAAGAAAACATTTCAACAATAATCCAGGAAAATTCAAAGGCAGACAATATCTCTGTTGTTACTTTAAACATTTTCCAAGCCACAATCCATAATCTCTTTTCCTATGCCTACCTCTCACTGGATGCAAGATGAGAGAACACAGAAAACACTGTACCACATTATCAGAAATATTAAAAGCCATGCCAAAACTTTTGCAATTAAATGATTTATAGATAATAAAACAATAGATATGTTATAGATGGTCACGAAGTTTCTCTGTTAGCTAATTACTTTACACAGTCTGGTCAAAATTTATCATTTTGATGGTACTTTTAAAGAAAAACAGGGCTTCCTTCTTAAGCGCTTTGATTTCCTTGTTATAATCAAGATGTTAAAAATTTATTTCAGTAAATATGATTATAAAACAAATAAACTCACTTTTAAAGAAGCCCTGATTTGAACATAGGATCGAATGTGGAATAATTGTATCAAATGAAATTATGACTTCACTGATTCCAGTATTTTTTTTCTACAGGGCTTTCATGCTTTTATGAACTAAATATACTGCTTAATACATTTTCTTTTAATATAAAACTGGCGATATTTTTAACATCTTTTGCATGCAAGCATTCATAATAAAGTATTATTTTTTAATGTTATATGTAGCATATAAGGAACAAAAATGGTGCAATTTTGTGGCCTTATTTCTACATAAAGGATAGAATGATTTGTAGGATTTATTAAGGCTGTAATTATTAAAAACTCAAGGCAAGTTTAATTTTCAACTGTCATTTAATTTATGGAATGCGAGCTCACATTGCCTACAGGTAGCACACAGGGAAATGTTTGTGAAATCTAGTAAAAAGAGTTTGGCGTTTTTTCTAAATGCTAACGTTACACAAAATTTGCATTTCTGCAAATAAAATTCACAGTTTTTTATGTTATATTGCAATAAAAATCAAGACACACATTGTGAACAAGACTTTCAGACCAATTAGGCATACAATTACATGTGCAGAAGGCATGCACAATTGTGCAACTAATTTGTGCATGAAATTACTTTGATTGCACATACTAATTGGATAAATGTGTGTGCAAATGCCAGCAGTCATTTGTGCTAGCAATTATCCAATGTGCATACATAGTCATGGCAACTGCATGCATAAATTAGATGCAGTCTTGCATACCTAACTGGTCTTGGTTTCTAATCAGAAATCCTTTTTTTCCTCTACCAGGTCACTTGGACACAATATTTTTGGAAATTTCATACTTATTTCTTATCCAGATAAGCCAAGGCAATGAACACTAGCATTACCAAGTAATCTGATTTTTTTAATGAACAAGAAAAGGAAAAAAAGGGAGTTCTTTGCTAGAGATACAGCACCTTCTATCTTCCTTTGATAAGGGAGAAGATGAGAAATATAAAGCAGTATAAAACAAGACGGGAACATGTAAGTATACTTTCATGACACTTACCTCAATAAGAATTACAAAATTTGTTTGTAGGTTATAATTTAAAAAATGAGTCAGTGTGAAAAATTTTCTGTATTCACATGGAGGTTTTAGGTAATTTTTCCAGACATGACTACCACGCTTGCACACGTAAGTTCAGTGTTCACAATCATCAATATTAAAATTAAAAGAAATTCTTCCATTTAAAAGCAATGGATTGGAATTAAAATACATATCCATACAAACATATAGGTAGGAGTCCAAATCCTGAATGAATCCTTAAAAGAAATAGTTGTTTACATTATTTCTTTCAAATCTAAAGAGCTCTTTAAGCATACATAGATAGATAGTAGGAAAACGTCTTTCAGTAAGAATGGGCTATTTAAAGGCGTCTAGTGGAGTCTGAAATTCAATGGTACCAGAAAGTCCTTTAAATCCTTGGAAAATCCTAATCTAAACAGATATTGAGCAGCAAAGGAAAAAAAAAAAAGTGTAAGGGTGAAGTTTAGGCAAACTCACTATTATAAATCTACCAAGAATACTAAAATCGAGTGCTTAGAAAGCAGTTTCAGGAATTTTAAAGATTTTTTTTTTATTCAGTCAAGCAAGTTTATTTTGCTAGCAGAAGGTATGTTATTATAAGTCTATCTTATGAGTAAAACAGCTTCCTCCCTCATTGTCTTCAGTTCTGGTCACAGTCTTTTTAAAAAAAAAAAAAGTACAGAACAGACGAAAGGGCTCTAGAGAAGAGCAACAAAAATGATCAAAGCTATGAAAAAAATATAAGAGTGAAAAATAGGACATTTTTCTTTAAAGTCGAGATGAGTAGGAGAAGACATGATAGAGATAAAATAGCAAACATTTAAGAAGGTAAATTAAAAGCTTCTGTTTACTTTCATAACTGAGGCAAAAAATTGAAAGGAAGTACATTTAAAGCTAAAAAACCACCACTCTTAAAAAAAACCCTTAAACTACAGTTAATCTGTGAAATGCACTGCCAACAGATATCACAAGAAAAAAGGATCTTACTAGTATTAACATGGAACTACACATCTCTATAAAAATTGCTAACATCTGCAATTGTACCAATTAATTTTATGAAGGTTTTATATCTTTTCCCCAAACCAAAAAAACCTACATCTCTTCAAGATAATTTTTTTGTTAGAAGATGATCATAAGATATCCTTTTAAGAAAACCCACATACTTACTTAATAGAAAGTGTTCCCTGAATGATGTCTCCACAGAAATCCTACTGTGGGTGATCAGCATCTTGGTAGCTCAGAGGAACGATAGCTCCCCAACTAAGACTTTCAGAGAAGCTGTGCATATAATGTAGACCTTGATGCTAAAAATATTGTGTCTTAAAAGCATTTACAAAGATCCCAAAAGGCACCTCTGCAGATTTCAGTATGGAAGCATCTGATACCACCTGTGACTTGCAACAGGATACTACAATACCTAAAATATTCACGTAATCAAGAATGACAATCGTAATCTACTAGCAGTTTGTCTCCTCAGTGGCTTTTTGTTTCTTGCTTTTTTTTAAACAGTCGCTCTATCATTGCACATTCTCCCCTCCCTATTTCTAGCCTCTTTTCATTCTGCCTCCCAATGCCGTCTGATAATGCTCTGCCTAACACAAAATTATTTATTTTACCTTTAAGGTAATCAGAAAACATGCTCTCTTTTGGAGTTATTTTTAAGGTCAAAGAAGTTATGGTAGGCAAGGCTAGCTTATAAACTGATATAACATGTTTCCATCATGGCCTGTCAACAGTCCCTATGTGTAATAATACATGGCAGTTTCAAGACACAGCCATATTCCATCTTTTTATAAACCACAGCTTTTACCATTCCTTCATGCACTCACGTTTACTTTAAAAAAGATGGAGATCTGAACCGAATCAAAGTTTTAATCTTCTCTGTAGTTGTCACTAAATCTGAAGTTTCACCAAAAAAATCACTCTAATCCTATAGTGACTAAAGAGCTTAAGAATTCCAGGAACACACAACAAGCTTTTGGTTACGTGGAAGGCTATATGCCACTCACGAGGGAAAAGTGACTTCTTTGGCATTTGACAACTGAACTCCAGAACAAATCATTTCATTGCTTAGTTTAGTACAGTAATAGCAGCAGTGTGTTTGAATCCACTCGAAAAGCACAGATGATAAGTAATTTGTCTGATAATCATATGGTGGTAATCAGTATACCCATACAAAATTTATTATATTACTGTATGCTAGCAGAGATTAATAGTTAGCAGGTACTTATAGCAATTAAATATTCTTGTGGTTGGATTTTTTCATTTCTCTGAATTAGTAGTTAAGGACACCGTAGCTGTCAAAAAAGATTTGAAAGTACAGGAAAACATAATGATTAGCTAGCTCTCATTCCTAAATGATGTATGTCCTATGTCCTTAGAACTAGATCTAACCTGAAAGGCTTAGAAAATGCCTTTTGTAAACTAAGTGAAAACTTCTAAAAAAAAATCCTTACTTAAGAAATACAGAACCTGGGTTTATTATCAAGATTCAATGCACTAACATTCTTAGCACTCACCGAGGAAGGAAAAAATGTTCCTACATTGCTAAACAGCTTTAAAATTCTATTGTTAAAGACAGAACAAAAGAACTAGAAACAGTTTAAAACTGATTATCTACTCACATTCTCCTGAGCAGACCCTTAAAATTATTCCATTCCTCTGACTAATGAATAGCCACTACTTTTCTGGAAGAAAAAAACCCGAACAAACAAACTGAAAACAACCCCAAACTCACGCCACAGAGATATTAACTTCTCTCATGCCTGATAATGCCTTGCCACATTGTTATCTGTTGTTCTATGAAAAATAACTAAAAATTGTTTTCTAAACATTTTCTCCAAACCATTCATGATGCTACAGGCCTTCTGCTAGATCACCCTGCATGCATTTCTTCTGCAAACTCTGGAGTTCTGGTCTATTCAGTCCGTCCTTGTAAGGAACCTGCCCCATACTGCCGATTATTTCACTGTCGTCTTACAACTTTTCTGGTTTTTCAAAATGTGTTTGGAAGTAAGGGTATTTCTGAGGCAAGACATGTGTGAACTTCATAACTAGTAAGGCCTTACCTTAGCAGAAGGGTGCTTTAGTGTTTTGTTTTCTAAGTTTTACGTTTCTCTTCAGGAGTGGCCACTGGGCATAGCAGCAACACTGAGCTGACAGTTTCCAAGAAGTATCCAGACCTCTGTTGTGACTGGTTACAACCGAGTTACAACTATCATCCTGAAAATTTACTTAATGTTTTCCCTCCCACACACAGTTTTACTTCAAGTGTTTTTTCCTTAAGTGAAAACTCTGGATTTTGTGGGCTATGCAGCAGTAAATCTGTGGACTAAGCTAGCCACTGATACCCCAAATACCTAAATCTCATGTGATTTCAGGCAGGTAACAAACTCCTTGTTGAGTTTTCTGTCCTCACAAATGGGAATATCAGCCCTATTTATGAGGTTTGCGAGTGTGCATCACCCCACAGATGTGTACTAACAACAGTATTATAAAAATACTATCAAACTAACAAACTATGCTATGTATTAACCTCCATAATGTTGAAAGGAGGTGGGAGAGGAGGTATTTGGATTTTGATAGCTTTTATATCATAATAAAGATGGAGGGATAGCAGTTTTGGAACTTGTTGATATGCATGGAACTCCAGAAGCTCCTGTTCTTTCACTGCATTGCATCTATCATGGCTATTCTCTTCCAAGACATAGAAAAATGATTCAGCAGAAATTGAAGTTCCTCATTTCTATGCTGCAAGGGCTCATATTCATTTTCAAGGCAGTTCACAGCCTCAGAAAGATAGTTATTGTTAGCATGGACCATTCCCGAAACCTGAGATGCCCTGCTGAGGACACTCCATCAACAAAATCACAGTTGTCCTGCTCTTGTGTAAGTGATGCCCTGCTGTCCTCACAGCCTATTAGATTGCCCCAAGAAAATGTGTCCCGTGTCACTTAGTGAACTCTGAATTTTTAGCTGTTTGCTGCCATCAGGTGTAACACAGAGTTCTCTTCCTTTTTTTCTCCAAATGGCGGTGTCCTCTACATACAGTGGAGAAAGGAGGACTCTAAAGTAGTCTGTAACATCTCTACTGGCAGAAAGAGCCTTTTAAAGCATTTGAAATTCTTATACCTTTACTCAAAAACTTACGTATTAAAACTACTATCCAGTTCTAGCAGAAGCAGGAAAGAAAAATTCAATCCTCTAACACAGATTACAAGAAACTAGTGGTTTGGGTTATTTTTTTTAAACAGCTTAATTTTTAACATTCCTTCCATGGAAACAATGTGAAACAATAGACGTAGTTAAAATAAATGTCACAGATGGATCTTGTGACTATTTACAACTAGAGCTGCAGTCATTGTTTTTCTTGAATTTTGATCTTTAAAGGGCTTGCACAGAAAAGACAGACTAAGCGTCTTGGGTTCTAGCATTATGTTTTCAGTCAAAAAGACCAAAGGAGACTATGGAGAACTTGAAAGCAAAATGACTAACTATGACACTGGCCAACTGCAATCTCTATCCCCCTGTTGTTTCATATTCAGAGAACTTTGTATTTCTCTCTAAGTTTCAGCCCTGAGACATAATTTTGTATATACCCAGCTTCAAGTCTGACTACATTTCAGCGTTTCATTTTTTTTCCTCTGGAAATACATATTAAGTGGTATAAAATGACATAGCAGTCCTCAGAGCCAGAAGACTTCTTCAGCAGTAGATATAAAACTTCTAAAAATATTAAAACAATAAATGATCTAAATTCGTATTTTTTCTTACATTCCAGTTTAAGCAGAGCTTGCTTCTTTGGGCAATCTCAGCGGAAAGAATAAAAGGAGAGGGCTATGTTTCAGTTTAGCTTCACTTCAGTGACTGCTGTTTCTCATTTAACAGAATATCTCTTTCAATTCTGCTCAGTTTCTTGCACTCTTTTATGTCCATCAGCTCTTTCCCAGTCTAAGCAAAAACAGTTTTGTAGGTTGTTCTAAAACAGATTAAATCACCACAGCAAACAGTTTGGGCATTTTCCCTTCAACTCCTCCAATTTCTCCTGAGAGACTGCTGTTTTGAGGCACTGTTTTTCTCCACCCATTTTTCAGCATACCTTTTCAGTAAATTAACCAATAAATTAAAACACATCTCTCTAATCAGAGCTATAATATTCAGAAATTATATGCCCGGTATAGGCTCATTTTACAGTAAGGCAACTCAGACTTTGAAGACTTTTTGAGAAAGAAAAGCCATCACTTTCTCTGGTTACTTGTTTCACAGTTTTCAATTATGAATTTACTTTGCTTGAGGTTCTAGTCCTTGCTGTGTTTGCGTTAAAGAGACTTTAGTAGACAAACCTTGATCCAATGAAGTTATTTGTATGCTAACAGTTCTCTTACTAAGTTCTTTTTTAGTAGCTCAGCAAGCCAACCTTGAAGTCTCTAATTTACAGGTGTTTCTCTAGCCTGACTCACATTTGAAGCTCTTCTCTACATTCTGCAAGTTCTTCAACATGGTTTACAATTTAAATACTAGAATTAATGAGAACACACTGCAGAATCAAAAATGAAAACATACTAGCCTCAGCAGTGCATAAAGCAACTTTTATATTATTATCAAATTTATCCTGTATTACATAGGATTTGCTGGGAGTTTCTGTCAAGTCATTTACTACCATTATTTTTAAAGCCTTTTCAAAGTCACTTCCTTCCTGGACATAGTGTCTGTTCTGCAGTTATAACCTATCTTGCCTGTTCTACAAGAATACATTTGACTACAGCAGCATTAACATGTAGTTTATTATAATGGCCAATGCTTACCATTACAAGCTGTATTACTATGCATAATGGCTCTGTCCTTGTCAATGCTTATTAAGCCATAATCATTTTGTCAGTGGCAAATGTTCTGAGTGGTAGTACAGTATTTATGTTACATTATTGATAAGAATATTGAAGAACATAATACTTTTCTACCCTGCCAGAAATACTGCCTTTCAAAGACTATTTCCCATTGTTAGCTCCTTTGTGAGGTCTCTTAGCCGATTTAAATCTGTTTTACATGTGTTCTATTCATAATGTGTTGTGTTTTAGCAAAGCCAACAACTTGCATCTGAAATACATATTACATCTGTACAAATACCTTTATGAACATTAATCTTGAAGAATGATATAAAATTCATCTAATGGTACTTGTCATCCATAATACAATGCTGACTGTCAAAAGGAATGAAATGGAATTCGCTACAAACTTCTTCTTTTCCATTCTTTGCCTGGGATTAGTCAAGTGAATCAGCCTGTAAGTAATTCCAAACCAATCACAAACTCTACTATCAAACAAAAGCTAGAAATTGAGTCCGGTAAAAAAAAGAGGAAATAAACACTTAGAATCTATCTAATTTACAATGATGGGACTCATAAAAATTGGAAACATAATTACTAATATTTATTTCTACTGTGTATATATTAAACAAGGTGCAAAAATGAATGGATCACACTAAAGCTAAATTCTATAGGCTAAGTTTGTATGTGAATAGCACTTAAGAAACAAAGAATGCAACAAAAAACCTGTTAGAAATACTGCAGACAAGACAGGTTATGTGAAATTAGGCAAGAGTAATTTTGCAAAAAGTTAGAGTAAGATCAGAAAGCATTTTAAGAATAGAACAAGCTTCTTCCTAAAATGTTCTACACATTTCAAGAAAAGCTCATTGGAAGCAAACTTGCTAAGCTTGTTCTAAAACCAGAACCTATACAGACAAAATAGGTACTATAGATGAAATTGAACTACAGCACCATTTGTATATGGTATTCGAATGAATATTAGCATTTTTTAAAAAAAACAGTAAAATAGTTCTTCATTATATTTAAGATGTAACTTTCTTCTTTTGACCAGCTTTCCGTTTTATAAACTACTGCCACTTAAAGGCTGTGTGTGATGAAACACACAGGTGCCTAGACTAAGAGATAATCTTTTCATATAGATAAAAATAAGTAATGCATTTAAAAGACTGAGGATTTTGTGGTATTTTTCTGAAATGTCTAAGTGTTCTTTTTCATTATCTGAACACTTACAAAACTGCTGCTGAAAAACAGAGTTAGCCAAATCCTACCCAGATGACACTATGCATCCGTGTATTTTCTCATTCTCTTTGATGAACACCGAGCAGACAACGCAGCCATCTGGTCAGGGAGAAAGAAATTGTGTAAAAATGAGATATGCGTGTGTAAATAAAAGATTGATGAATGAAGCCCTGAAAGCTGAGATGAAAGTGAAGCAGAACAGACAGGTAAATCATTCTGATACTTATGTTAGTGCTGAAATTATGTTCCTCTACTTTCTATTTTTTTTTCTGCTGACAGCAGTGCAGGTGACAAAAAATACTTTCAATTTTGCTGCTGACACAAATGCTGGAGGTTAGCAAACTGTTTTAGTTCTACTGCTGAGAAAGCATGCTTTAGTCAGGAAGAAGTGAGAAAGTTTTGTTGCTTCATTTTTAATTATTTGCGATGTAGCCACATACTTGTGTGCTGATGGTTATTTAGCTATGAAGCTCCAACTTCAACACTACCTACAGAGCAATCTAGGATGGCTTGCCAAAATTGAAGCTGAGTTTAGAAAAACATAACAGTTCTGAACCTGTTCACTTTAACTCAGACACAAAGGGCTAAAGGTATCTTCTTGCACAGAGTTTCATAAGTGTTTTTAAGCTAGATTCCTTCCCTGACAAGTCTGAATTTTCTGGTGTTAAAAGTATGTTTAAATAAAATATTTTACAGGCAAGCTTCACATAAGAGCTCATTAGACTGAAAATGTAATTAGGAGCTGTTTTTTTCATATGAAAATCAAATGATACAATATCTAAAGAACAACTAATTTAGAAACTGAAGAACCCTACTTGATGCAACTCCTATTTATTTCAGCAGGAGATAAACTGACTCTAAAACCCGCTTTCTTTGTCATCATGTTACTCAGTGTTTCCCAGTCCTCCTTTTCACTGTAATTACTCTGTGAGACTGCCTTTAAATGGTAAGTTTACACTTTGGCAATGAACAAAAAAGATGGTGGTATACAAAAAAGCCACTACAACTCATTTTTCACATAAATAATCATTGTCTGACATTACAGAAAGCTTATTGAGTATACCTAGAAGTACAAGAAGAAATAGATGTCAACTATTCATCTAACATCTGAAATACCCACTGATTATTTGCTGGTGTATTGGGCTTTATATGAATTTGAAGCCAACAGCAGTCTCAGTTCAGTGATCTTTTGCCTAACTTTCATGAAACAGACTCATTTTGTAGATCAGCAGTATCAATCTTATTTCTTAGTAAATATCTCATACAGTGCTTGATATTTAGTGTAAATTATATAACCATGCAAATCAACATGTGTAAGAACTTAAGCCTTTTTGATTAACATTTTCATATTCTGTGGGTATTGGTTCCCTTATAGTTCAGGATAGAATACATTTTTTAAAGAATGACCTAAGCCAAATCCGTACCACCTACAACTTCAAAGATGCAGGAGTCTGAAAATTAAGGTACACAGAATTTCAGAGCTGTAAAGTGACAGAATTCAGTCCTTCTGTCTCAAAAAATCATAGGCCTCTACCATTACATCTAAAAGATTTTTCCTAACAGCTGTCTGCAGTAGCACATCTACTGCAACTGAGGAGCTCTGAGTCAATTAAAAAAAGCAAGAATACATGCTATGCATATCACTTCATTTGCCAGAATAGTTTTAGGGGTAAGTTTTCAAAGGCAGAAGCAAGCATTTGATACCAGCCTCTTACCTGACTGAAGTCAGGCATCTACTTCTAGATTATAACTTTGGAAAAAATCTTGTATTTTATGTTTTTTACATATTAGATTACGGCACTTACTATAGCTATATTAATTATTAAAAAAAAATAAGGCCACTTACTGACAATTGTTACTTAACAGGGTTAGCAAGATACCAAATATATCAAAGCTAAGCCTATGCATTACTAAGTAACATCAGTAATAACTTTTAAAGATTTTTTTTTTTAAACTTACAACAATGGTAGAATCAGAAAAGATTCAGAATGCATACAATCATTTTAAAAATACACTGTTATAGCAATGATTTGTAAAGACATTTCAGTAAGGAGTGCATGACTTTGCCGTATTTCTTGACAAAAAATTAATAAATATGTTATTTTCCTAAAACCAGTCATGTAACAATGATCATATATAAGAAAAGGGCTTACCTAAAAACTCAATTCCACCTGTGCTTGTTATATACGCCCCAAACTATATACCACCAGTAAAAAAAGTAAACTTCAGAACATGAAGCCAGCATTTCTACCCATACATCCATTCTAAAGATATGTACAAAATACAGTATTACCTGTCAACAATAAAAACATTTTAAAAATTATTGTTAATGTTGGCTAGAAGAGTAAGTAATGTTCAGAATATGACAGTGTTAAGAATGCACAATGTGCTTGTAGGAACCTCATGTATGTTATAGTAGCACACCAAGAAGGAAGAGAAGACCTACTGTTAATAACTTATTTAGTGCATAGGGCTGCTTGCTCAAGACCTTGGCACTGGGGAGAATTCAGTATCAACTGTAATCACTATCTATTTTTATTTATAGATAAGAAAGAGACAACAACCACATGGAAGCTTATTACTGAATGAACTGATGCTACAGAACGGTGAACAGCAGCTGTCATGTTGTATTGCTGACTGACACGTAGAACAGACAGCTGTGGATGACATTTAGCAACGCATGAAACGCCACAATCACAGAAGAAAAATTACGTCCGTGGATGTCAATCAGTTACTGCCTCCTCAAGTTTGTATTTTCTTTTAGAGTTTTTAATGCAGATTTTCATCTTACAGTAAATATCAAATATTGTCTTGCTCTTTAGATGCAACATGCATGGTCCTTTCATGCTGCAAAGTGTCAACAGGAAACATAAATCTCCCAAACACTGAGAAAAACTTGTTTCCTCATGAGTAATTGTTTAAACTTTTAAGTACCAAAACCCCTATGCCTTAAGAGTTCATTCACATCTATGACAGGGAAAGAAATACCTGAGTATATACACGCTCCCTTACTTATGACTGAAACTAGGACAGCTAACAGGCTTTACCTTGTTTTCATTAGCTCCCAATCTTATCACATGCTGCTTAAAAAACAGAGCTGAAAAGCCCCAGAGTCCTATTGCAAAAGAACAGAGTCCCTGTTCGCACACTGGATGCAACTTCGAGCCATGGCTGTAT